>NC_050075.1:108648144-108948144 GCF_009764565.3 Dermochelys coriacea | reverse complement strand
GAAAAACTGGGGGAAGGGATGGGGGAGATAAGAGAGGATGTTCTTTTTCTTGGCTGGGTCCCGAGGGGTGGGGGCCCAAAAATGAAGCTGCGCACAGGGCCCCACTAACTCTAAATCCGCCACTGGCTGTAACATACCCCATGGGCTGTAGATAATGCTGTTTCCCCTCCCTTGTCCGGCTTTGAGAGGCCCCACGGACTGTGGGTAACTCTGATGAACCTTCATGCCATTCTACCTGCAATTCCCAATCCCAGCCTGGCAGCTGCAGTCATCTCATTTCCTGCCCTAGATGGGCATGTGCCATATAATGGGGTCATTGGAAATGCAGCAAGACTCCTGCAGAGGAGGATGTGACTCTGAGTCATCTCTCTGGTGCTGCCCCAGACCCTTGGGGCTCAGGGGCTGAGAGGTTTGGGGGGGCATCTTGTTAGAGGCAAGGACAGTGTATGTGGTGGTTGAAGCAGCTCCCATGTTCTCCTCCTTACCCAGTCTGGTCCCTCTCCTATAGAAGCAGGTGTACAGTACCAGGGCATGTGTCCTCCACACCCTGCAGCCTGGGGCCAAGTACCACATCCGGATCCGCACCAAGCCAGATGGCTTGTCCCTGGATGGATTCTGGGGCCCCTGGTCTCAGGCAGTGGCTGCTGAAATACCCCGCTCCTCAGGTGAGTGACTCCTGGACAGAAGGGGTTTGGCTGTGAGATCCACACACAGCATCTCCCCAGTCCTGCCTGGTAACACACAGCCCATGCAGGAGCCAGGGTGGGGGCTGAGAGTGTCACTTCAACTCTGCTCACCCATCAAGGGCTCCTTGAACTGCCACAATTACCCATCTCTGAAGGCTTCTGAGGAACATCAAAGCCAAAGGGAGAGAAGACAGGGTTTGGTGGGACCTGCGGGAGATGGCACCTGGGGGCTTGGGCACAAGGGGGCCCACTGCCTAGAGCCCAGCTCTGTAGGGCCCTGCCTGCAGGATCTCAGACATCCAATAAACTATAAACTGGGATCCTTGCTCCTGTGGCCCAGCCCTGTCTGCTTGAAGCTCACTTGCTCTCTCCTGCCCAGGGGAGATCGGGCTGCGCTGTTTCACCCCCGACCTGCAGTGGGTGCGGTGTGAGTGGACCTGGGATCCTGCAGATTCCAACAGCTCCCACAGCCTCTTCTATCGGTCCCAAGGGAGCAGTGATGCCTCCAGGTGACAGTGCCCAGGACATTCTACTCGTGTGCGAGGTGGGGAAGTGCTGCAGCTGTTCTGGGATCGACTTTCAGATGCACAGATGCCGTGCCGTCCTAGGAGCAGAGCTTGCTATGTTGGATAGCACTGCAAATCCCATGCAGCCAGGGCCTTCCCTTCCCCCCACTGGTGCCTGTGCTCTGCAGGCCCCAGAGGTTCCCAGACTGAGGGGATTCTCTGTCCTGCCCATTCCCTGCTTTGCTCAGGAGCAGAGATGGAGGCTGTGCCATGGGATGGGCACATGCCATTCTTTCTGTGCTGTGCACTGAGTGCCAGAAATTGGCTGGTCATCAAAGGCAGCCCCTGGGGAGCAAGGACAGACCCTCAGGGAGCAGGGGGAGGCTCAAGCCATGGGGAGAGAGCCCAGGAGGCCAGAGGTGCTTGTGGGCAAGGTTGAGGCAGTGGCCACCTGATGGTGACATTTGGGCCCTCATAGACAGGGCGGGTTTGTTACCCTGTGGGGGGGAGGAGAGGGGCAGGGTGATTCGGGTGAGGGTGGTGACAGGAGTCTGGCTGCAGAGGGACAGGTCAGTGAAGGGGTGGCTATGGCTGCCAGAGGGATCGGGAAGCAGACGTCTCAGCTGGACTCATGCGCGCCCTGCTTCCTCCCCAGAGACCAGGCTTGGCAGCCTTGTCAGGAGCACAGCGCAGGGCCCCAGAGCACCCACGCCTGCATGTTCCAGCCCAGGAATGACAGCGACATCTTCATCTTGGTGAATGTCTCTCGGGGGCACCTCGAACCAGTCCTCAGCTATTTTGGGGAGCCATTCCGGATGTACCAGGCCGGTGAGAACCCGCTGACTCCCTGTCCTGTCTCCTCTCCAGGTTTCCTGCCCATGGTTGCACAAGCCTGTGTCCTGTGAGGGTCTTGACTGCAGCACTGCGGGGTGCTACCCAGGGAGCCCCCACCCTGGTACTGCAGCAGGAGTGTCTGTCCTGTCCTGTCTGGGCAGAGACGGGGTCAGTGCAGGTGGAATGTGGGGACTGGGCTACGCGAGGGACTCTCCATTTGCCCAGTTGTGCTAACATGTGCTCCTTGCTCCAACTGCAGTGCTCACCAGACCCCCAAGGGTCTTGCAGGCCAGCATCAGCAGTGGACAGCTGAGGCTGCAGTGGGACCTACCACAGGAGGAATTGGCAGAGTACATGGTGTATCAGATCCGCTACTCGGTGGAGAACAGCCTGGACTGGAAGGTAACTGGGGACTGCCCCCCACTGCAGGAGAGGTTGCCATGGGGACTGGCACCCTCCTCACCTCCACAGAGAAGGTCTCCTTGGGAACAGGCACCCCCCACAGGGGAGGTCTCCCTGGGTACAAGCACATCCCTTACCCTGCAGGAAAGGTTTGCCTGGGGACTGGCACACCCCCCAACCCAGCAACCTCCCACAGCAGGGGAGGGCTCTGTGGGAGCTGGTGCACCCCTCCCCTGGAGATGCTCCAATGCCATGGAGAGGGGTCCAGGAAAAAGGTGCCAAATCCAATAGAACTTGGCCCGCCCTTTGTCTGCCCCTCCCCAGTCACCATCAGCTCTAATCCCAGGGTCAGCACAGGGCCTGTGGAGCCCAGCGAAGCATCTCTTGTCTCACCCCATGTTCCCAGGTTGTAACCCAACTTTCCCTGGTTAGGTCCTGCAGATCCAGCATGCGGCCAACAGTGAGACCCTGGACCTGCGTGCTGGCCCTGGCTACCTCCTCCAGGTGCGAGCCAAGCCCAATGGGCAGCAGCTCCAAGGGTTCTGGAGTGCCTGGTCAGAGACCATCATGGTGGAGGCCCCATCTGGAGCAGGTATGGGCCAGTGCTCCTGATGGGGATGGACCTGAGTGAGGAGGGGGGTCTGCAGCTGGCTGAGGTGAGGGGCACTAGGGGCTGAGGCAATGGGTGGGAGGCGCTGTCATAGATTCACAGGGGCTGTGCTAGACCGCAGCCTTTAACAGTCTCCACAGAGTTGCATTAGCGTGGGTCACACTGTTCCACAAAGGTGAGCCATACAACCCCAGTGACTCTGGGACTGGGCCTTTGGCCGCCAGCATCCCGTGTCTCCCCATGAGCTCTGCCCAGCGAGTCTGACTGAGGAACACTTTTCATCCCTTTGGGGATCAGTGAATGTCAGTCGGCATTTGCAGTGATGCCAAGTAACCTGTCTCAGACCAGGGCAGTATTTAACAGCCAGCTGGAATGCAGTTGGGGATTTCTTAGATTAGCATAGGGAGCAAAGATTAAGACCGAGTTCAGACTGGTCCAGCTGTTGTCAAACTTTTTGAGCTGAGCCCTCCTTTGAGTTACAATTTTGGGGTG
The DNA here is from genome assembly GCF_009764565.3 of Dermochelys coriacea. Taxonomy (NCBI): domain Eukaryota; kingdom Metazoa; phylum Chordata; order Testudines; family Dermochelyidae; genus Dermochelys; species Dermochelys coriacea. The sequence continues at coordinate 108,944,614 of NC_050075.1, read as the reverse complement.
CGCCCCCCCAACCAGACAAAAATAGACACAATCCTTGCCTCCCCCCCTCAGGTTTTTAGGGTGCGGGAAGGTGTGCAGTCTTTGGGGGTGGAGGCTGCCAGGAGCGGAAATTGGGTTAGCCATGGCAGATGTTGACACTGACCCACAGACTGGATGCCCCACTGAGGTGAGCCAGAGGGTGAAGGTGGTGCTCTCTTCCCTGGCGTCGCTGCTCACCCCCCCAAAAAAAACATTCCTCTGCACCGCCCTGGGAGGGCATGCCCCACAGTTTGAAAACCTCTGGACTGGCCAGTGCAGGGGTTCCCCTAGCCAAGGTGCTGTAGAATCCATATTTTTCCTCTCTCTTGCTGAGTCCCAGAGGAGAGCTGCTCTGTGTATGTGAACCCTGTTCTTATCCCAGGCCCCTGACCCCTCCAGTCCGTTGTCCTTGTGCTGCAAACATGCCAAGTGCAGCTGTTCAGCCTGCCAGGCTTTCCCATTGAGTGTTAATGCTCGGCCATTGGAGTTCCTACTATCTTTTCCGGATGCTCCATTGGTACAGAATCTCAGAAATGTAGGGCTGGAAGGGACCTCAAGAGGTCATCAAGTCTAGCCCCTGCATTGAGGCTGGACCAAGTAAACCTACACCATCCTGACAACTGTTTGTCCAGCCAATTCTTCAAACCTCCAATGATGGGGATTCCACAACCTCCCTTGCAAGCCTATTCCCCAGCTTAACTACCCTTAGAGTTAGAAAGATTTTCCTAATATCTAACCTAAATCTCCTTTTAAGTCCATTACTACTTCTCCTACTTTCAGTGGCCAGGAGAACAGTTGAACTCATGCTCTTTCAAACAACCCTTAACATACTGAATGACTGTTCTCTAGTCCCGGTCCCCCCCCCGTCTGCTTTTCTCCAGACTAAACGTCCCCAGTTTTTTAACCTTTCCTCAGAGGTCAGGGTTTTAAAGCCTTGTATAATTTTTGGTGCTCGCCGCTGGACTTTCTCCAGTTTATCCACATCTTTCCTAAGGTGCGTTGCCCAGAACTGGACACAAGACTCCAGCTGAGGCCTCATCAGTGCCAAGTAGAGTGGGACAGTTCCCTCCTGTGTCATTTATATGACACTCCTCTTCATACTCCCCAGAACATTAGCCTTTTTTGCAACTGCATCACATTGTGGCTCATATTCAATTTGTGATCCGCTACAAGCCCCAGATTCTTTGCAGCAGCACTACCACCTAGCCAGTTAGCCCCCATTTTGTAGTTGTGCACTTGATTTTATCTTCCTAAGTGTAGTACATTGCACTTGAGAGAGACAAGGTATGTGAGACAATATCTTTTATTGGACCATCTTCTGTTGGTGGAAGGGACAGGTTTTCAAGCTTCATGGAGGCCTTCCTCAAGTCTGGAGAAGGTAACCAGAGTGTCCAAGTAAAATATGAGGTGGGACAGATTAAGTATAAAGGGCTCAAACATGCTATAAGAGGCCTCTTAAAATGAAATGGGCACTAAGGGTTAGCAGGCAGTAGGGTGTGCTACAAATTGCTGTAATGAGCCATACACCAGCGTCTCTGTTAAGTCCATGGTTTTTAGTGTCCAGCAGAGTTATGAATTTAAGTTCCCAAGATTGTCTTTTAAAGGTGTTCTGCAGCTTTCCTCTGCAGGCGAGCACTGAGAGGTCAGCTGTGGAGTGATCGCTTTGTGAAGAATGTTCACTTCTGGGTGATAAGAGTATTTTTGTCTTTTATCATTTTTGAGAGCATAGCGATTGTCAGGTTTCACCCACATAGTTGTTGTTGGGCATTTGATGCACTGGATGGGGTACACCCCATGTAGGACCCATGGATCTTGAAAGGTGTGTTTTGAGGGGTATTGATCATTGTCGTGGAAATATGTCTGCGGGTTTGGCATCAGTTCTGGTAGGGACTAGTGCCACTTAAGAGTCGGTGCGTCCTGGACAACGAGGAGCTTGCTTCTCATGATGCACTTGGCAAAGATGAGGCTGAAGGTCAGAAGAGGGTTCCCATCAAGTATGGGTTGTAACTGTTTGATGATACATCATGGGCCCAATGTGGGGTGGCTGGGGACACAGTCAGTAAGTGTGTGTGTTTTTGTTTGTTTTTCTATATTGAAACAGGTTCTCTTCGGGTATTTGGATGGCCCATTGCACAATGCAATCTACTTTTCTGATGTATTGTCCTTGCTTAGTGAAGGCGGTTTTAAGGGTGTTTAGGTGTGTATCCTTGACTTGCTCTTTGGAGTAAATCCTTTACTGAATTTCATCTTGTTGATTTCAGACCAATTCTCTAATTTGTCATGGTCGTTTTGAATTCTAATCCTGTCATTTGAAGTGCTAACAATCCCTCCCAGCTTGGTATCATCTGCACATTTTGTAAGCGTACTTTCTACTTCATTATCTAAGTCATTAATGTAACTATTGAATAGTACCAGACCCAGGACAGACCTCTTTCTAATTATAAGGGTAGTTAAATTCTAAAATAGGGAGGATGTGGAATCCCCATCACTGGAGGCTTTTAAGAACAGGTTGGACAAACACCTGCCAAGGATGGTCCATCAGGACAGTTGGGTGACTGGCTGTGGCTTGAGCAGGCACAGGGTGGAGCAGGAGCTGAAGCAGGAACAAATACAGTCTGGAGCAGGAGTAGTCTAGCAGGCAGCATCCCCAGCAAGGTAGTGATGTTGAGCAGACTGAAGTGGCTGCTTTCACTAGATACCTGCCTTGGTGTCACCTGGTTAGACCCTTGCTTGTGAATTAACTGGACCCTTAGGACTGACAAGTAATTATCTCAAATGTCATATCAGGCTCAGAGCCATCAGGCTCAGAACACTCATTACATGATCTAGGTTTAATTGGTCCCCTCTCAGCACAAGGGGCAGGATTAAATGACCTCCTGAGCCAGCCCCACATTTCTATTTCAGCAACCTCTCTCTAACGTCACAGATGTGGGATCCAGGCAGGCAGCACCCCTCCTGGTGCCTCAGGTTAGGTCAGCTGGTGGATGCCTCTGTGTTGATATGTGTTGATCCCAGCCAGTTCTTGAGGACACATTTATACCACCCCAGAAAGCTACATGACCCAAACACCTCATATCTCCCTCTGTGCCAAGGAAGCGCTTTAATCCCTTTGGACCCAGCGCATCACAAGACAAAGTCTGATGGGTCACCTGAGACACACATTGCTCATAACAACAGTAGAGACAATTCCTATTTTCATCACAGGCAGCAAGGACACTGGGGAGCCCGATGCATTCACTGCTCCCTTCTCTGTCCCCGGCTGGATAATACTGAGCCTCACCATCACATTGCTCTTCTTCGTGGGACTCCTGGGGTTGAGGTGCTCTTTTCCTTCTGTGTACAGGTAACTGACCCCTCCCCCTGCTGGGGTACAGGTAACTGTCCCCCTGCCTGCCACAGTACAAGTAACTGACCCCCTGTCTGATGGGATACAGGTAACTGACCCCCATCGCTGGGGCACACGTAACTGACACCCTCCCATTCCTGTAACTGACCTCTGCTCCAAGGTACAGGTAACAGATCCCTCCCTCATCAAGGGTAAAGGTAACTGACATCTCCTGCTCCCCTGTTCTCTCCCTGTCCTGAGAGTTCTCCCTGCTGCGCCCACCCTTTTAGGCCGTAATTTGTCTTTCCCCCAGAGGGACTGTGCTGTGATGCTGTGACAGGCCTGGTTAGTGTGTTTCTGGGACTAGCCAGGGGCAGGATGGTGTCTCTGCACATAGACCTGTGTGATGCTTGGGGGGGAGGGAAAGTGTCTCCCCCATAGGGCCATGTGGAGCTTAATTGGCCTGGGTAGAGCTGGGGAGAGATTGATTTCATGCCCCCATTTTTCCTCGCCCAGCAGCATGAAGCAAAAGCTCTGGCCTCCTGCCCCAGATCTGCACCGTGTCCTGGGCACTTTCCTCACTGACGGCAGCAAGCAGCAGCAGGTGAGGTGCAGAGGCCTCAGGCACATTCCCGGGACAGGAGCCAAGGTGGCTGTCCTGCCCCAGTAGGGTCACCAACTTTGTAATGTTTAAAAACCGGACACTGAGCAGGAGTGCCAGAACCTCCCCAGTCCCGCCTCTTCCCCCCAAGACCCCACTCCTGCTTTGCTCCTCTTCCCTCCCACCCCCGCATCGCTCGCTGCTCTTCCCCTCTGCCCAGGAGGGACTCGCCTGCGGAGCTGTGGCTGGGAGCTGCAGCTAACAGAGGTAGGAGGCAGCCCTGGCTGATTAGGGGCTGAGGGAGGTGATGACCCAGCGCCTCCCTTGCCCACAGTAACCAGACTTTGGGTGTCCGATCAGTAGATTTGATCAGACACCGTCAAGTCCCTTTTCGACCAGACTTTCTGGTAAAAAAACCGGGCACCGGGCCACCCTATGCCCCCGATGAACGCCAACTGGTGGAGACTGAGTGTTTCCCCACCTCCCTGCTCCAGAGCCAACAAAGTAAAACCTTTCACTGGAGCTATTTGTCATGTCTCTGCCTGTGGAGCCATTTCCCAAGTAATCACAAGCCTGAGTCTCAGTGGAATTAAGCACTGCAGCTCTCTGTGGCTGTAGCTGGGTGTTCAGCACTCCTATGGGTCAGCCATGTGGGGATAGCTTCTGGGCTGTAAAACCATCCCAAAGCATTTCCAGACACACAGGGCTGTACAGCCCTCTGCATGATCCCCCCAGCAAGCTAGGAATGTCCCCTCCCCAAGGGATCATGCCCCCATTCTGAGCCTTGTGGTACAGCTGTAGCATTTAGGCATGTGGGGAGCTGCCACTGGGCCAGGCCTGACTCTTACCTGTCCTGGGCTTCAGGCTGCTGGGGTCACTTCCGGTCAGGCAGGGTCATCACCTTTGGCTCCTCTCTTTTTCAGCAGCTTTTCACTGTGGATCTCAAAGCCTTTGACAAAGGGAGTCGGGGTCACTTCCCCCACGTCACATAGGGGAGGCAGGAGGGGATGGGGCACATTTCTTTGGCAGGTTCTTTGAAGCCGCTCCGGGGTTGATATGTGAGGATTGGTCCTAGGAGATGTGTTAATGGGCCAAGGGCAGGCAAGAGAGGCAGAGGTTAGTGACTGGGGAAGTGCATCACATGGAGATCTCTGTCCTGCATGCGTAATCTACACAGAGGGTGGGATACAGGCATGGTCTGGGGCGGGGGAGCTGCATTACTTCCCCTCCCCCTCCTGCCCCAGCCTACACTCAGCCGTGCTATTTCCCCTTCCTCCTTAAGGCACACACTTCATTTTACAACAAGCCCTTGGAAGACGTGATCCTACCCTGCCTCCTGGAAGTCCTTTCTGAGAGGAAGGGGGCTGAGACTCCCCCAGAGCCCACCCTGCTGAAGACAGAAGGCCCAGGGTCTGACATCCCCGAGGGCCCCGAGGATGCAGAGACTAGCAGTCTCTCCTCTCCTCACCAGGACTACATGGTGCTGCATCCCAGCAGCCCTACAGGCAGCCGCTATGAGAATGAGTACTTGGACAGCAGAGGGGAGGGGGATGACATCTACCTTAGGGGTCTCGCCATGCTCCTGCTCCATGTCCCAGATGCCCACTCAGAGCTCCGGCAGGACAGGGCTGAGATCCAGTACAACCCACTGGTGCCTAGCAGCCTTCAGACCGAACACATACCTCTAGGGGGGCCTGTGGACTCTGAGGAAGAGGACTGGGATTGCCCATGCTCCGGGAAGCAGTCCATGTCCACTACAGACATTTCTAACCAGTCCTACCTGCTGATGAGCAGCTGGGAGCAGCAGCCCTTCCTCTGAGTGCAGGATCTGCTACATGCCCCAGGCTGCCTCGCGAGGATGGGAGTGAGGCAGAGGGCTTGGCATGTCATTGGAACCTCGCTGCTGGGATGTCCGTGCCTGACTGGATTCTCAGCTGGGCAGGAGGAACCCCCATGCGCAAATACTGTAGAGTTATGTGCATTTCTTCTGCAGCCTCCACTGTCAGCTTCTGCTGGTGACAGGATCCTGCACTAAATGGGCCAAGCTTGAGGGTGTTTGTACAGTCAGTGGTGGGCGATACCAATCTCCCCAGCATGTGATCAGTCTCTGAGGCAGATCCCCAAACAAGCTGCACTCTGGCACTATGAGAGAAGTCCTGCAGGATGGGGTAGGGGGCACTACAACTATCCTGGAGGTCAGAAACCTGTAACCCTTCCCCAAGGAACCCCAGCCATTGTCCTCTGTGATCCCTAGCTGCTTTCCTTGGGGAGGGGCAGAAGAATTCTGACATTAGTGGGGTGAGCCCTCCCCTCGGTTGTGTGTGGAAGCTGGGGGCTTTGAAAAGGGGATGGGGGGGCTGAGTACAGCAGTAGTCCTGCCTCATGATAGATGACCCGACCTGAGACAAGAAAAGAAGACAGCTTTCCCTCCCCCTGGCTCCCCAGGCCGGCTGCCTCCTGCACTGCGCAAAGCTGTCTACATGGTCCAGTCAGCCAAGCTAGGAAACGCTGAGGTTCCCCAGAGCATTATGACATGACTCCTCTGCCTCAGTCACAGCCAGTTGAGATGAGAACGAGTTCCTTTTGTGCTCCCTTTTTTCTCCCAGTTTCCACGCTGCCTGTGTGTGCCCAGTTCTGTCCCTCTCTACCTCCAGAGCATATCCTTACCCTTGTCTCCCTCTTGACATGGTCTCTGAAGCTCCTGGGTGCAGTGTCCTGCCTGGTCTGTGCTTTGCCCCGTAGAACGCAGTGCACACCCTGTGGCATTACTGATCAGTAATAAAGAATCATTTACTGGAATGTGATGCCTGTTGCTGCCAATTGGACCAAGGTGGTTTACTAATATGGCACACTCCGCAGCAGTTCCTGGAGACAAACATAGGCTCTTGAGAAATCCCCTCACAAAGTGACGAGCTCTACTACTAGACCCCCTCAGTTGTGGAGTCCCATCCCCTCACTCCCTACACTGGCCTCCCATGGAATATCAAATCAAGTTAAAGGTCTCGGCCCTGAGCCGCAAGGTGCTCAGGGTATCTAAATGATCACCTAAAGCTCTGGGGTGAAGAGTGGTGGAGAACTCAACTCCTCTGGCACAATGGAACTCCTTGCAATAAGGATAAAGCAGATCTGTGTGGGAGACAGAGCTTTCTCAGGGACCAGTGTGAGACTGTGAAATTCATAGATTTTTAAGGCAGAAGGGACCATTGTAATCATCTAGTCTGACCTGTATAGCACAGGCCAGAGAACATCCCCAAAATAACTCCTGGAGCAGATCTTTTAGAAAAACATCCAATTTTGATTTAAAAATTGTCTGTGATGGAGAATCCACCATGACCTTTGATCCATTGTTCCAATTATTAATTCCTTTCACTGTTAAAAATTTATACCGTATTTCCAGTCTGAAGTTATCTAGCTTGAATGAATTCCCACAAAACCTCCCCAACTTCTGCTCCAACTGAAAGGTCTTGCTTTCTGTAAAAAACAAAGTATGTGTATATGTATTTTAAAAATCCTAAACCGTTCCCCTGCGCATGCTTCTCCCATGAAGGGCCAGAGGAGAGAACGCACATGGGACAGATGTTAGTCACTTTATGTGCTAGTGAGAGGTGCTCAGATACTACCCTGAAGAGCACAGTGTAAGGAACCTAAATTGAATAGATCTGAATGTGTTCTCTGATTGGCTCAGCCAAGAATAGCAACAGATTTCAGTGGACTCAGCCATGGCCAGTCACTATATGTACAGCTGTTTACATATGCAGTTAGATTGGTTGACACTTCCCTTCCCGAGGTGCAGTAGGAAAATGGCCTGGATTCTCACCTCCTCTATAAAAGCCCTGTGAGAGACCTGTGGGTGTGGAGCTCTCTGAGAGAATATCTCACACTGTTCTATCAGAGGGAAAGGGGGCTGCCCCCTCCAGGAAAAAACCACAGGGGAGAATCTCCAAAACCAGTTTATCCCCAGGGAGTGGTGGGAGATCAGAGCCATCAGTGCACAGGCCCTGTACATCAGCCCCAGCCAGTGCCTACCCCCCCATCCCCTGGCAGTGAGTTCCATTGGAGCCATGGTAGCACCGACTCCTGGTGGTCCTGGTTTCTCCTAGAACCCCTGGGAGGCTCCACAGGGCCCAGGCCATATTATCTCTTCTACTTACGGTTTGTGGTGAGGGAGGGTAGAAGAATAATGTGCATCCCAGCCTACCCAGTCTGCACCCCTTCCCCCACTTTGGAGCTGAACCTGTGCAGGGGCCTCTTTGGGGTATGGGGGTGGTGAAGAGGGACCAAGAAGGTGGCTTACTCCCCCGACCATGCAGCAGAGGGTCAGTACGTACCAAAGCCCCTCCCTACCTCAGTTTTGGAAGGGGGAGAGGGAAGGAGACAATCTGTGTCAATAATGATATTGAGGACTTAACAGTAGACCAAAAAACTGCACCCCCATAGCCAGCTGGGGTAACTGAGGCTCAGAGAAGGGATTTGCCCACTCAGATCTGGAGGCAATGCCAGAAAGGGTGTCCCTGTAACCCACGTACCTCCTGGGTGTGGTGTTCTGTCCCATCTATAATCACAGGTTTCAGAGTAGCAGCCGTGTTAGTCTGTATTCGCAAAAAGAAAAGGAGTACTTGTGGCACCTTAGAGACTAAAAAATTTATTAGAGCATAAGCTCGATGAAGTGAGCTGTAGCTCACGATTCTGCCTGCTGATGACCGGGGTCTGTTGGTGTTACACCCCCACAGCTTAAACTTCCAGTCCCTGTTGCCTGTCACAGTGTTTCAGGTAACAGAAGGGAAGCAGCCTGTTTCATGAATATTACACAGGGGGCTGAGGCAGTTTGAATTCAGACAGGTGCAGAGAAGGGCTACTAGGATGATCAGGGAAATGGAGAGCCTATTGTACAAGAGGAGACTGGAAGAGCTTGGCTTATTTAGCGAAGCAAAATGAAGACTGACAGGTGATCTAATTGCTCTCTCTACATTTATCAGAGGGGTAAACACCAGGGACGGAGAAGAGCTATTGGAGCTAAAGGAAAATATTGGCATCAAAACAAATGCGGCTAAACTTGCCATCAGTAACTTTAGACTCAAAATTAGAAGCTTTCTAACCATCAAATGAATAGGGCTTTGGAACAGCCTCCCAACAGGAGCAGTGGGGACAAGAAATGTAATTGGTTTTAAGCTGGAGCTTGATAAATTTATGGGATGATATGAAGGGGTTGCACACAACAGATGAGCATGGGACTGGACATGACCACCCAGCTGGTCCCTTCCAGTCCTATTATCTTTACTGAAGGGGTTGGGAGCTCCCAGCCTTACACACGGCTGCTACTCTGAAACCTGCTCCCCCCTGCCGCCTTTCTAACTAGGCTAACTGAAACCCTCCTTGTAATGGACTTAGTAATGAGTTACGCTCAAGCTCCCTCATGTGAATCATTAGGCGCACGGTGCAGTCATTGCCCCCAGTCTCAGTAATAACCAACAGGACCAGTTTAAAATCCTGTAGCACCTTTATGGATAGCAGAGCAGGCAGAACACAGTCCTGATTGCTGTTTTCAGCATCAGCTGCTAGTGGCAGGGGAGCCTTGCTCTGAGGGCATGCCAGTCACCAAGCCTCATGGATGGGACAGGTGAACTGTGGGTTCAAAGGTACAGATAGCAGAGGAAGGCTGCCACCTCCCCACGTCACCCAGCTACACTGCAGAGAGCACTGTGCATGCACACTCTGCTCTCTCTGGCCGGACACTCCACTGTTCGCAACACAGCTACCTAACTGCTTCTGCATGTGTCCCACACTCAAGCTGGAGAAAGAAATATTCTTGGGTAACAAAGGTTTCAGAAATTATTTTCAGACAAGAAAATGGGGCTGTCTGTCCTTTCCTATTGTATTACCACGTATTACTTATACAAAGCTAGTGCCTGAGGGCTGTGGTTTCATCCTCTCAGGCAAACTGAAATGAATTGCTGCTGCTGTGGCCATTGAAGGACATTTCTCTGACCTTGCCTTGGGCTGTTTGGGACCATTGTGCCAGGATTTCTCATTTATGTTCTTTGGACTCTCACTTGAGCTTGTATGCCTGCTGAGACAGAACGCCACTTTCCATGGGGACAGAAACCATTCCTAAGCTTAAAAGCAGCAGTTAAACCAGTTTAAATGTGTCTACATTAGTGGATTGTACCCGTTTCACTAAATCAATTTTGAAATTAAGTTACACTTGTGTAGTATACATAAAGCCTCCCAACCGGATTTTCAAAGTTATCTGCACACCTAAACCTGTTGATGGGCAGGTGGCTGGATTTTCAAAAGTGCCTAGGCACCTAATTCCCATGGGCACCTAACTTCCCTCTCTGGTGCTGTTATTTCTCTAAGCTCCCCGTAAGAGGCAGGCACCTAGGCACTTGAAAATCCCCTAGGCGCCTAGCTGCCTCTTCAGGCACCTACATATGGTTAAAAATCTGGCCCCAGGGACAACCAATGCAGCACTATCTACCCCAGTTCCGGAGAACCTGCAACAGCAGCTCTGAAAGGCAGCTCTCTGACTCGCACAGCAGGGAGCAAGTGGCAGCGCGGCTCGCTATGTCGCTGCGGATCACAGCGCGGCCATGGCCGGCGGCGGGGCGGGGCGGGGCGGGGCGCCAGGCAAGGCCCAGGTCGCTCTGGGCCAGGAGCCAGCGGCACCCGGGAGCGTCCCTCGATTTCTTTTTCCAGTCAAGAAAGAGCCAAACCACGGAACCTACCGTGGTGCGTCTCCGCTCCGCACACGGGCCCTTATTGGGATCCGGGAAGTGGGCGGGCGAAGCCCGTCCACTGCTAAAGGATCCCCCCCAGCCTAAAAGGGGGATCCACAGGACCTAGATACCCAAAAAATTCCGGGGGACAACTAATAAAATAACAGGGACAGGAGTGCGGTCAAAGGGTCAAAAGAAGGGAACCGGACGGGGACACCGAGCAGAGAACCCCGGACAGAGCCCACTGCTCCTCAAAGGCGTCAAGGGAGTCAGAGGACGCCGCCCAGAGGAACTCTGCCCGGATACGTGAACGGACCGAGGATCGGAAATAGGCCCCACAGTCACAGGAGACTCCATCGGCCAACCTCCTCACTCTGGTTTTGTAGATGGCCATTTTAGCTAGGGCCAGGAGGAGGTTGACCAGGAGATCCCGGGGCTTTGTGGGGCCACGGATAGGGAGTGCATAAATGAGAAGGTGAGGGGAGAAGTGCAACCAAAAACGTAATAAGATATTGGTGAGGAGCCGGAATAGGGGCTGCAGCCTGGCACACTCCAGGTAGACATGTGCCAGGGTATCCCTCACGCCGCAAAAGGGGCAGGTGTCTGGGATTGTGGTGAACCGCGCCAAGTACACGCCCGTGCTCACGGGCCCTGGCAGGCTCGCCGGGGATCCCTTGGCGGGGCGGGGAGGGGCGAGTCGCTCCGGTTGGGACCAGGCCCCAGCCCCGCCAGTGCCCCGGCGCCCGGCCGGCCAACACCGAGCCCCGCGCAGGCGCTTCCGGCCAATCAGCAGCCCGGGTCAGAGGTCACCAGACCGTGGCTCGGGTCAGGGGTCAAAGCCCTAGTCTCACGAGACGGACGGAGCTAGCGTAGTCTCAGGGCTAAGCCCCGCCCCGAGTCCGTGCGGGCCAATAGGGACCAGGGGGTCGGGTCGGGTCGCCATGGTGCCGGCGGCAGTTGGATTTGAAGTGGCCAATGGGGGCTTGGGGCGCCCGGTTTAAGCGGCGCGAGGGGGCGGAGCTTAGAGAGCGGAGGCTGGCTGAGGGAGCGCGAGCGCGAGCGCGGCGTCGGCGTCGGCGTCCCGGTCCCGGTCTCCCTTGTGCTGCGTCCCCGGAGTGTGTCGGCTGCGCCCCGGGCCGGGCCGGTCTCTGCGGTTGGCTACTGTAAGCGGGTTCTGCCGCTATGTGCGGGGCCCTTGTGTTCCTGTCCCTGCTAATATCTGCTCCCCGGCCTCTGTGTGCGCGCGTCCGTGCGGGGCGCGGGGCGCGAGGGAGGGGAGCCGGGGCGCGGGGCGGGCGGGCGGGCGGGAGGGGAGCCGGGGCGCGGGGTGGGTTGGCTGGTCTCTGACTCACCTGTCGCCCTCTTTCTACCCCCCCAGGCCGCTCTCCCCCGCCATGGCGCAGTTTGTGTTTGAGAGCGACTTGCACGGTCTGCTGAAGCTGGACACCCCGATCCCCAACGCCCCGCTGGCGCGATGGCAACGCAAGGCCAAGGAGAGCAACGTCTCTGTTGCTGGCCCCGGGCCCAGCCCTGCCAACACCAGCAGCACTGGCCTCTCCCCCATGAAACCAGCCAACCGGCCCCACAGCACCAGCAAAACCCCCTCCAAAACCCCTGGTGAGTCAGAGCTGGGGCTGGTGCCCCTGGGTGTGTGGAGACGGATGAACAGAGTTAGCCCTGCATCAGCCAGCCCGTTGTGTGGGAAGCAGTGCACTAGCGACCTAGCTGAGGTCACGCTTTTGACGGGGCACAGAAGGCCACTAGAGAAGCTAATTCGCCATGGGCGGATAGAGTACTGTCAGGATCAAAAACTGGCAAAGAGGAAACTGAGTAGGGTTAGTCAGGTCTCCTTGTGTTTGCTACTGATCTGGAAGGGGATGAACAGTGAGGTAGCCCAATAGGCAGAGGACACAGCTATGAGGAGAGTCTGGACTGGAGAGAACTGTGAAGAGCTTCAGAGAGACCTGAAGAAGTTGGGTGAATGGGTAGGACGATGGCAAATGGATTCCTATGTTGTATGTTGAAGGGAGAAACTTAAACTCCTTATATACCTGATGGGCTCTAAATGAATTGTCAACCCAAGAAAGGGAGCTTGGCAACACCAAGACAGCGCTAGGTGTGCAGCTGTGGTTTAAAAAAAAAAAGTTAGGAATGGGGTGGTGAATAATAGAGGACTATTCTAATGCAGTGGTCCCCAAACTGTTTACCTCATGCCCCCCCATATCTGGGGCTGCAAGCAGGGCTACAGCTCGGGGGGGGGGGAGATAGACGTACAGGGGGCCAAGGCTGCGGACAGGAGCAGAACTAAGGGGCATTCCCTCCCTATCCTCTGTGGGGGCTGGCTTGGGCCCCAGCTGTGTTCCCCTGAATGTTCCTCTGTGCCCCCCTGGGGGGGTGCCCCACAGTTTGTGGACCTCTGTTCTAATATATTTAACTAAATAATTAGTGTAGCCTCATCTGAATACCGTGTACTGCATTGGGCACCTTGTCTCTTCAGTAGCGCAGAACTAGAGGGGCTCGGAAAAGCAATGAGAATGATCAGTGGTCTGTGAAAGCTCTTCTGTGAAGAGAGATTGGGAAGACTGGGTTTGTAACCTTAGAGTATGAATGGGATGGAGAATATAATAAGTGTGCATGCATATATGCATGAAGGAGGGCAAAAAAACCTCTTCCTGGAGAGGGAAGATCAGGAACTCTAGTTCTCCCTGTCTCATAACACTGAACAAGGAGGCTGTTCGATTACTTTGAAAGATGGGGCAACTCTCAACCAGTACAAGGAAAAAAAAATATTTTTCATAAAACTTTAGACTGTGGAACCCACTGCCACAGGAAATCAGAGGCCAAGGACTTGACACAATTCAGAAAGGACTGGACATTTTTATGGATATCAAGAATATTCAGAGTTAATATTATTGACAAATTCTAGAAGGGCTATTTTAAACTTTGCATGTCAGAGCTTAAGCTAATCTCTATTAGAGATCAGCAGGAGACCTATATGGGGCACATCTGCTACATGGGGGTTGTTACACCTTTCTCTGCTGCATCTGGTACTGGCTTTGTTAGAGGACGCTGAGGTAGGTGGACCTTATTGTCTGATCCAACATTTTGAATTCCTACGTAAAGACTCCTGGCTCTGGGGTCTGTAAGTGGCTTCAGTCACAGCGACTGGGCTCTGGTGTTGCTGAGCTCTGCGCAGTGGATATTGGTGACCTTCTACATGACAGTGCCACTAGGCTGTCCTCGGTCCCTCTCTAGAGGAATCTGTTTGGCTGCACCTGGAGAGGACTGAGAGGTATGTATAGGTTGAATGGTGAGTCTCTGAAACAAGTTGAGGTTCTTCCTGGAGCTATGAGCCATGCTGCCTGCTGTTGAAGCCATTGCTTTGGAGTTCAGTGTGTCTTAATGAAGTTAAGCTGGGACTCAGGCCCTTCTAAGATGTGCTGAGGTTCAGAGAGGACCAGCAGCACATGATCATTGGATTGAAGGCAGCTGGTTATCTACTGCATCAGCCTCTTCCCATCCAATCAAGATCCTGGGATTTGTTTGTGTAGCTGCACTAGAGCCTCCAGGCTGGCAAAACACCAACACCTGGAAAACAGTGTGCAGCCAGCAGTGCCTGAGGGCCTTTGAGGCAAACACTGTCTATCTTGGCCTTTGCTTGGCAGTTTGCTTCCACTAACTGCAGATGGAATGGCTCTCTTCTGTATACAACACAGGTAAATCAGGATCCAAAATCCAGAGCACACCGACCAAGGCAGGCAGGGACCGCTACATTCCCAACCGCAGTGCCATGCAGATGGAGGTTGCTAGCTTTCTCTTGACCAAAGAGAATGATTCTTCTGAGGATACACCTACCAAGAAGGTGAGAAACGCGTTCTCCTAACAGCCAGTCCCTCCTAATCCTCTCCTGAGAAGCAAACTTTGGCGTATTCACATTGCTGCACGATGAGCAATTGGTGTGGTGCTCGCATCTGCAGCACTTACTTTATGGAGTAAGCCATGAAAAATGGTGGCTGGAATGGGTAGAGCTGTGCAGAGTTATTGCAGGAGACTTGGGTTGTGGCCCTAGATACTAAGAGTGAGGGCAGAGTGCTTTTTGTCTTGTCATATAATGCCTTGGGACCCTTGGCTGGCCTGCGCTGCATCTAGCAGGTCTGAATGCAAACTTCTGGAAGGCTAATGAGACTTGCGCACACAGAGCTGGCTATTCCAGGCTCAAAGCTTGAGGACTTGGCTGCATAAGGAAATTCCACAGAACTTGTTGTGGAATAAGCTATTTAGCAATAGCTATGGCACTTTAAAGTCACGGACTATATTAGTCTGGAATGACTTCTTCATATAGGCAAGTCATGAAGCAGCTGTACAAAGCCAGTCCCTTGTGGCCATATTTCCACACTGGGAAAGGGATGCAAAAAAGGGCCAATCTGGGGGCAGCTGGTACACTACAAAACTGGCCAAACAGAGGACAGCTGTTCAAGTGAATTAAGGGCAGCCTGGAGAACTGGCTTGCATGCAGCTGGTTCTCCAAGCAAAGCAGCATACCATCTGGAGCAGAAGGAACTACCTTAAGCTGATGGCACAGCTGGGGCCATGGGGCCACTGAGCTGTTGAGCTACATTCCTGTTTTACCCATATTCCCTCTGAATGTGGCAGGAAGACTCAAGTTTGCCTGAGAGGATCTGTACATCTTATTTACAGGAGCAACAGAAGGCTTGGGCGCTGAATCTGAATGGGTTTGATGTGGAAGAAGCAAAGATCCTCCGGCTTAGTGGGAAGCCTCAAAATGCCCCAGAAGGTATGCAGGGTTTGGGGGTGATCTGAAAGCACCTCTCTGCTGGAAGGGAAGAAGGGCTCCTTTTCCCTCAAAGGAGGGATGCATAACAGAACCCTGACTAGTATCCTGTGTACTCTCCCACCCCAAGCAATGGGATGTGTGCAAGTAGCTGTGTACTCGACTGAGCTCTGGAACACCAAAAGTTCCTTAATAGCTTTCCTTTGTGGTCAGTGGCTTACTGGCATCCCAGCCACTGCACACCTCTCAGCTCTAAGCTGAGCAGTAGCTGCACAAGTCAGTGATTGACACTGCAAACAGTAAATGCTCCCTAAAAATTTGCTTTTGGCCCAAAGCTCCTTCAAGGAAAGGCTGCAGTAGAATATTGAGTAGCCTCCACCCACCCCATACTATCCTTGGTTTAAGTCATGCTTCAATTAAACTGTTAATTAACGGGATTGGGGAAAAGTGAAATTTTCCAAGCCCACCAATTTGAATCTGGTTTCAGCAGGTAAAGTGGCTGCCATCTGAAGGTGGCTTGATGGGTTGCATAAAAGGAGTGAGCTCAGACTCATCAGCTCAGTCTCCTAGTGGGCAGGTGTCATAACTGACACCACAGCTTGCTCCGCTGGCCTGAAGCAAGTGCATCTCCCTTTTAAGGCTTGTCTTTGCCTTCAGTGGAAGACTCCCCGTGCCTAGGTGAGCCACAAATTTGCCAGGATGAGTTGGTGGTAGAAACTATCTAGTGAGTAACCATTGCTGTGTCTCCGGCTTACAGGTTACCAGAATAACCTGAAAGTGCTCTACAGCCAGAAAACAACACCTGGGTCCAGCAGGAAGAATAGCAGATACATTCCCTCCATGCCAGACCGGATCCTGGATGCGCCAGAGATCCGTAATGACTACTGTAAGCAGGTTCTGCTGCTATGTGAAGGCCCTTGTATTCCTGTCCATACTAATATCTGCTACACTCCCCATGCCGTGCCCTCTATAAATGTCACAGGGGTGCTACTTACTGCTGCTTCACCCTGCATGAAGAGGTTAAATAAGATCAGACTTAAGAATTCTTGCAATATCTTTGATACTATTTCCAACTCAATGCTGTCACTTGGTGCCCCGGTTGGCTATCTTCCAGTCTATTTGTCAGTCCATTTGAGTGTCCCATTGTAGTTAATTCTAAGTAAGATTTTGAAAGCGTCTCTCCATAGGATCCTGGTCTTGTTCACACCTTGTTCCCTTCACCCACTGTTCTTCACTTTGTCTGGCAGGTTCTTTTTTCTCTGACCTCAGACTCCTCGTAACTTGCAGGCCATCCCCCTCTGGAAGTCTGTCCTAAGACTTGTTCCGCTAGGGACTGAAATTAGCCTGAGCAGGCACTTACTACTGGGATTGATCTTGTTTGGATGGTGCCTCTCCCTTGGTTCTGTGACTGCAGAACCTTGTGTACTCCCAAAGGAGTTCTTCAGCAAATCCATTAGTGTCTCAGTCTCTCTCATCTAGATCTGCTGGCTTGGATGTTTAAACTTGGATGCTGTTGAGCAGAAGGCAAGTCCCTTGCTCTTCTTGAACTCAAAAGTCAGGCTTAAAAAGGGTTCAGTACCCGCCGTTTTCAATTGTAATTAACTTCTGCGCTTCCTTTGAGTGGGTGGCTCTGGTCCCCATCTCCTGATAACTGAAAGTGCCTCTTTCCCCTGTACTCCTCTTGCTGGCACTGACTCTGCTCTCCTTATTACCCTGATTCTGAATGCTCCTGTCTGACTGCACTTCCACTTCAGGACAAGTTGTCTCTACTCTCAGGCCTCTGATTATCCCCTTGGGAAATCGTACTGGCAGCTTGTTTCATGCCTCATAGCCTGTTGGGATTGTGGTGGTTTTTATCACTTTCTGTTGTACCTCATTCAGAAGGCCAAAGATAGGTGGGGAAATGTGTGCTTTTATGGCTGCTGTTTCCTTCATTGTGCTGTGGAGGCTGGTTCCTCTCTCTCAGAGGGGATGCTAAAAATTCCCTATAGGAATGAGGGGGCTTGGGTTCAGTCATCAATCCCCCTACCCCAAATCAGCTGCTTTAGTGAGATGGTAGCTCCACCTAGGAGCAAGGTGGATGAGGTAAAAATGGCAGAAAGTGCCTGTTCTCAGCCAAGACAGGGCAGCTCCCTTCCTTGGCTCAGCAGTTTGGTCTTAGAGGAACCTTCTCTCAGCTTGGTCACTGCTGTGTCAATGGCCCTCTTGGGGCACACTAACACAGGCTTACACTGGGTGGCTTGCTGGATAGTGTCTGTATCTAACCTTATAGGAAAGGGAGTTCAGAGCTTCATGCAACTGGACTGGAATGAAAAGCTTCAGTGTGCTGATCCTGTTAACTAGGATTCCAACATGCCACAAGGCCAAGTGGGGGGTCAGGCAGGCAGGCAGGACTTCCCTGGGGTATTGTAATGAGCAACGGGCATAGTATGTGACCTCTGCTGTATCTTCTGATCTTAGATCTGAACCTCATTGACTGGAGTTCCCAGAACTTCCTGGCTGTGGCTCTGGATAACTCTGTGTATCTGTGGAATTACTCCTCTGGTGAGATCATCCAGCTGCTGCAGTTGGAGCAGCCAGAGGACTACATCTCATCAGTGTCCTGGATCAAAGAAGGAAACTACCTTGCTGTTGGCACTAGCAATGCTGAGGTCCAGGTGAGAGGAATCCCACAGTACAGGGAGGGAAGAGTCTTTTAAATAGAGGCTCCTTCCCCGGGACCGTTGTTTATGCCATTAACAACTGCTTCTTTGAGCAACTAGTCCTGGAACTCACAAGGTGGGAAGCAATTCTTTATTTAGTTCTAAGTAGTACACAGGATCTGGTCCAAAAGGTGAATATAGCTGAACCACTTGTTCATAGCAACTGTAATGTAATTAACTTAACACCCTTGTAGAGGGGAAAATACCAGCCCCCCTCCCCTCCCCAACAATAGAATTTAAAAAATCAAATAAACTGCACAAAAGTGAGGAAGCTCCTTGAACAGAAATTAAAAGTAACAGTGACAAGAATGAAATGCCTGCAAGCTGCATGGAAACTTTAAAAACACCATAATGGAGGCTCATTACATGTGTACCCCAAATTTTAAAAAAAAGAAGAAAAAAAAAAAGTCAGAGGACCAAAAAACACCACCATGGCTAAACAGAGTGTAAAAGGCATTCGGAGACCAAAAGACTTCTTTTAAAATTTGGAAGTCAAAGCCTACTGAGGAAAACAAAAACTTTGGCAAGTCAAGTGTAAAAGTACTAATTATGTTGGCCACAATAGAATTTGAAGAGCAACTAGCAAAAGAAAAACTAACAACAAAAATTGAGTGCTTCAGAAGCAGAAACAATCAGTGGGGCCACTGGATGATCGAGATGCTAAAAGCATTCAAGGAAGATGAGGCCATTCCAGAGAAGCTAAATGAATTCTTTGCATCAGTCTTCACTGCAGAGGATGTAAGGGAGATTCTCACACTGGAGCCATTCTTTTTAGGTGACAAATCTGAGGAACTGTTCCAGATTGTGGGCTCAATAGAGGTTTTGGAACAAACTGATAAATTAAACAGTAATAAGTCAGCAGGACCAGATGCTATTTGCCCAAGAGTTCTGTAGGAACTCAAAGCAAAATTACAAAACTAATAACTGATATGTAACCATTGTTTAAATCAGTTTCTGTAATAGATGACTGGAGGATAGCTAATGTAATGCTGATTTTTGGAGGAAAAAAGTCTCCAGAGGTGATCTTGGCAATTACAGGCCAGTAGTCCTAACTTCAGTACTAGGCAAACTGGTTGAAACTAAAACAGAATTATCCGACACCTAGTCAACATGGCTTTTGCAAAGGGAAACCATGCCTCACCAATCCATTAATTGTTGGAGTGGGTCAAACATGTGGACTGGTGTGATGCCGTGGATATAGTGTACTTGTACTTTCAGAAACCTTTGACAAGTCACTCACAAAGAGGTCTTTAGCAAAGTAAGGAGTCATGAGATAAGAGGGAAGGTCCTCTCTTGGATCAGTAACTGCTTAAAAGATAGGAAACAAAGGGTAGGAATAAGTGGTCGGCTCTCTCAGTTGAGAGAGGTACACAGCAGAGTCCCCCAAAGATCTATACTGGGATCTGTGCTGTTCAACATATTCATAAATGATCTGGAAACAGAAAGAAACAGTGAAGTGGCAAAGCTTACAGATTCTAAATTACTGCGAAGTTGCAAAAGGATCTCACAAAATTGGGTGACCAAGAAAATGGCAGATTGCATTTATCAACACTGAATTTCAAGTTATTCCCATTGGAAAACATAATCCCAACTATGCATACAAAATGATGGGATCTAAATTAGCTGTTACCACTCATGAAAGATCTTGGCATCATAGATTCATAGATATCATGGATAGTTCTCTGAAAACATCTGCTCAATGTGCAGCAGCAATCAAAAAGGCTAAGTGTTAGGCATCATTAGGAAAAGGGATGGATAATAAGACAAAATATGCCACTATATAAAGCCATGATAGGCCCATACCTTAAATATTGCATACAGTTCTGGTATCTTAAAAAAGATGCATCAGAATTTGAAAAAGTAGAGAGAAGGGCAACAAAATGATGAGGGGTCTGGAACAGCTTCCGCATGAGGAGAAATTAAAAAGGCTGGGACTGTTCAGATGGAAGGGAGGAGACAAGGGTGAGACAATAGAAGTAGGGCTGTCGATTAATGGCAGGTAACGCGCATGATGAATCGCGCTGTCGAACAATGAACACCAATTGAAATTTATTAAATATTTGGATGTTTTTCTACCTCTTCAAATGTATTGATTTCTATTACAACACAGAACACAGTGTACAGTGGTCACTTTATATTTTTGATTACAAATATTTGCACTGTAAAAATCATAAACAAAAGAAATAGTATTTTTTAATTCATTTCATTCAAGTACCATTGTGCAATCTCTTTATCGTGAAAGTGCAACTTACAATTGTATCTTTGTTACATAACTGCACTCAAAAACAAAACAATGTAAAACTTTAGCGCTTACAAGTCCACTCTGTCCTACTTCTTGTTCAGCCAATCACTGACAGACAAGTTTGTTTACATTTACAGGAGATAATGCTGCATGCTTCTTATTGTTAATGTCACCTGGAAGTGAGAACAGGCATTCACATGGCACTGTTGTAGCCAGCATTGCAAGGTATCTACATGCCAGATGTGCTAAATATTCATATGCCTCTTCATGTTTCAGCCACCATTCCAGAGGACGTGCTTCCATGCTAATGATACTCATTTAAAAAAAAAAAAAAGCTTTAATTAAATTTGTGACTGAACTCTTTGGGGGAGAATTGTTTCCTGTTCTGTTTTACCCACATTCTCATGTATTTCATGTTGACCCAATACATGTTCATTTAAAGAACACTTGCACTGCAGATTTGACAAAATGCAAAGAAGGTACCAATGTGAGATTTCTAAAAATAGCTACAGCACTCGACTAAAGGTTTAA
Organism: Dermochelys coriacea; assembly: GCF_009764565.3. Taxonomy (NCBI): domain Eukaryota; kingdom Metazoa; phylum Chordata; order Testudines; family Dermochelyidae; genus Dermochelys; species Dermochelys coriacea. The sequence goes on along the minus strand of NC_050075.1, from coordinate 108,923,687 downwards.
AAATCTGAAGTGCCTTCCAAAAACTGAGAGGGATGAGGTGTGGACCATGATTTCAGAAGTCTTAAAAGAGCAACATTCAGATGCAGAATCTACAGAACCCAAACCACCAAAAAATGAAATCAACCTTCTGTTGGCATCTGACTCAGATGATGCAAATGAACATGCGTCGGTCCGATCTGCTTTGGATTATTATTGAGCAGAGCCTGTCATCAGCATGGACGTATGTCCTCTGGATTGGTGGCTGAAGCACGAGGGGACACTTGAATGTTTAGCACATCTGGCACATAAATATCTTGTGATGCTGGCTGCAACAGTGCCATGCGAATGTCTGTTCTCGCTTTCAGATGACATCGTAAACAAACAGGCAGCATTATCTCCTGCAAATTGTAACTCAACTTGACTGGCTGAAATAGGACTGAGTGGGCATGTAGGTTCTAAAGTTTTACATTGTTAGTTTTATTTTTAATGCAGTTTTTTTTGTACAGCATTCTACATTTGTAAGTTCAACTTCTGTGATAGAGTGCACTACAGTACTTGTATTAGGTGAATTGAAAAATACAGTAACTCCTCACTGAACGTCCTCCTGGTTAATGTTTCGTTGCTGATCAATTAGAGAACATGCTCATTTAAAGTTGTGCAGTGCTCTCTGATAAAGTTGTTTGGTAGCCCCCTACTTTGTCTACTGCTTGCAGAAAGAGCAGCCCATTGGAGGTAGCTGGTGGGGGCTTGGAACCAGGGTGAACTGGCAGCCCCCCATCAGCTCCCTGCTCCCTTAAGTTCCCTGTGCAGCAGCCACCCAGCAGGCTAGCAATTGCCAGCAGTTCAGCTGTCCCCCACTGCTATGTACTGCTCCTGCCCTCTGCCTTGGAGCTGCTCCTGGGAGCCTCCTGCTTGCTGTGCGGGGCAGGGTGGGGGAGGGGAAGAGGGGTGATAATGTCGGTGTCCCCTGCTCCTCCACCCTACTTACCCCATCTCCATAGAGCAGGGTGGGACGTGACAGGGCTCAGGACTGAGGGAGCTTGCTGGCTGCAGCTGCTGTCTCAACTTGCTGAGCTACTTAAAAAGGCGCTGTACTTAGAGTGAGGTCAGTGTACTTAAAAGGGCGATGTGCATCACGCACACACAGTGTGTGTCTCTCTCTGCCATCCTGTCTCCCCTCCCTCCATTTGTGCTGCCTTGTAGAGTGTGAGGCTACATTTAACGTGTTAACCGTTGAGGGCTCAGCTGAGTGCTAGTTCATTATTTAGCAGTAAGGCATTCCCCGGGAAATATTCCACCGTCTCCACCCTCTGACTTCACCACCTCAACCTAGCTTCACATTAATCATTGCTGTGTGCGATTATTTTTTTATATATATATAATATACATTTTTTTCCCAAGAATCTTCCCCTCCCACCTCCATTTACATTAATTCTTATGGGGAAATTGGATTCACTTTTTGCTTCAAGTAGCATTTTTCAGTAACATAACTACAATGTTAAGCAAGGAGTTATTGTACTATTTCTTTTGGCTTTTACCATACAAATATGTATAATAAAAAATATGAAGTGAGCACTGTACACCTTGTATTCTGTGCTGTAATTGAAATCAATGTATTTGAAAATGTAGAAAACAATCCAAAACATTTAAATAAATGGTATATTATTTAATAACACAATTGTCCAAACTTCAAACTCCCTGGGCAATGCCATCTAGTGGGTTTTGTGAAGATGGCACTGGATTGTTAGCACTTGGTAAATAATTGTGAAGGTCCCCAATATACATCTAGAGTTTCCAGCTGTCTCATGGGCATCGGGTATAAAATTCTTTGGATGGCTCCCCGATAGCCTAGTGCACTGAGAGGTTTAAACACCATAGCTTTCAGCAAAGGGACCCAGGATTTGACAGCCAAGGAATGCACCAATGGGACAAGGACTCTATTCTCATCTCCTTACACAATTAAGATAAATGACTGCTCTTAATGTCTCTTTGCAGCTGTGGGACATACAGCAACAGAAACGGCTCCGAAATATGACCAGCCATTCTTCCCGTGTTGGGTCATTGAGCTGGAACAGCTACATTCTTTCCAGGTAAGGACATGACTAAGGCATGGCAAAACAGGCTTTGCTGAGCCCCCTGCTCTAGATGAACAGATGCGAAAAAACAAATTGACACTGCATGTGCTCAGTGATCTGTTCACAAAGCCAGTAGTGCAGTTCTGCATGGATCCACTTCAGCATAACCAGGGCACAGATTCCCCAGATGCCAATAGAAAGTGAGTGAGGTCCTGGTGAACAGCCCATTTCTGCCCTGGGTTGCTACAACTCCCCTGGTGTCTGGCCCAGCTTGGGGGAGGACCTGAATATGTCCCCATCTCTGGTTAGAAGGGGCTGGATTTAAGCCCCTGAATGTAGGGGCAGTGGGAGGGCTCTCCATTCCCCATAACCACTGTATGAGTCCTCTGCAATGCAGTCCCTGCTGCTGCATTCAGCTGTCTCCAGTAGCAGGTGACACCAAGGTTACAGTATCACTGAATAGCTGCCCTTGCTGAAATCCCTGTCCAGAAGCTCTGCAGTGGGAGCCCCTTGGAGCAGTGCTGAGATGACATATAGCTCACAAGCACAATACCACCCTGACTCAAAACTTCCCTCTGCAGTGGGGCGAGGACTGGTCACATCCATCATCATGATGTCCGAGTTGCTGAGCACCATGTGGCCACACTTGCTGGCCACACACAGGAGGTGTGTGGCCTCAAGTGGTCACCCGATGGCCGCTACCTGGCCAGTGGAGGCAATGACAACCTGGTGAATGTCTGGCCATGTGCCCAAGGGGACAGTGGTGACTTGGCTCCTGTGCAGACCTTCACTCAGCACCAGGGTGCTGTCAAGGTGAGAGGGTGGCTTGTGTGAGACTTGTTTGGTGTGCACAGGGCACAGAGTGATGCAGCAGCTGCTGTCATTGCACCGGCAGAGTCTCCATCTGTTGGAGAGGGGCTTCTCCTGGGACATACAAAGAATCTGCCTACCAGTGCTGCTCTCAAGCATGGATGGCAGAACTGCTGTGGCTTGGCCTGACCTATAAGGGCAATGGGGAACAAGCTGTTCTTGCATGTCTTATGACTGGTGCCTCTCTCATAGGCTGTGGCCTGGTGCCCATGGCAGTCAAATGTCCTGGCCACAGGTGGTGGGACGAGTGACAGACACATCAGGATCTGGAATGTGTGTTCAGGCACCTGCCTCAACGCGGTAGATGCCCACTCCCAGGTGAGCTTCAGCACTGACTCTGTCCAAGACTGCACTTTGGCACAGTGAGCAACGTAAGTGCTGCCAAGGGATGGAACCTGAGGGCCAGGGCCTAGGATACTTCCCAGGAGAACATGGGGGATGTTGGCGGGGGGAGGTTTCTTGTCTCTGGATGGGGATGGATGTTGGATACTACTGCAGTGTCTGTGCCCCTTCTTTGTGGGCTCTTTTGGGAGGTGAGGAGCTGGTCCTCAAACTACACCTGATCAGTGACCTCTTGCTGCTGGTCTGCGACCTGCCAGTGTAACAAACTGCCTCCCTATAGGTATGTTCCATCCTTTGGTCATCAAACTACAAGGAGTTCATTTCTGGTCATGGCTTTGCGCATAATCAACTGGTGGTGTGGAAATATCCTACCATGGCCAAGGTCACAGAGTTGAAAGGTAGGTCTGCAACCTTTGCTGTGCAGCCCAGGAGCAGCTGAGAGGGCTGGGATCCAGGGCAGTGGGAGCTGCATCCAGACAGATCCTGAAAGTAAAGTCACTCTCCAGTCTTCATGAGAGCAGCATCAGTGTGCTAGTGAGATGGGGCAATGGCAGCAAGGCGTGTCCTGCTGGGAAGTGGCTCCACCTTATGGGATGCTGAGGGGTCAGGTCTCCTTTGAGTTCCTCTGTGCTCAGCCTTCCAGAGCTGCCCAGGTCAGCCTGAGCATCAGCTGTGCATGATGGAGTCTGTTTATGGGGCAGACTGAACTTATGCGTTGGGGCATAAATGGCTGAAAAGGACTGGGGTATTGGTGGGGGATGTGAGCAGAGCCCTGAGCAACTTCTCCTTCCCCAGGTCACACAGCCAGAGTCCTGAACCTGACCATGAGCCCAGATGGCTCAATAGTGGCATCTGCAGCTGCTGATGAAACATTGCGGCTTTGGCGCTGCTTTGAGATGGATCCAGTAAAGAAGAAGGAGAAGGCAGGCAGTGCTAAGAGCAGCATCATTCACCAGGGCATCCGATGAGCATGGGAGATGCCACTGGCAAGAGAGATGGGGCTACATTCTGTACAGTATTTTAAATGTCAATAAATACCTTAGTCTGCTTTTATAGAGTCTGATGAAATGTGTCCCTGGCTTGTCTTGGGATCAGACCTCTTAGGAGCCAAACACAACCACCTGCCACTGCTGGACCGTGGCAGCCAGTGATTCAAAGTCAGCCAGCCACAGGAATAAGGGAAGTAGCCTAGCTCCTTGGCTAACCATCTGTCCGGAGCTCTCCTGGTCTGGGAAGAACCCTCCTAACCAAATCTATACATGTTCTATACTGGCTGGGCTGCACCTGTGCTGCACAGTGGAGCTGTGGTGGGCACTGAGCTGTAAAGCTGGCTTAGCTCCTGTAGAGGTATGTGGCGATGGCAAGGCTGAGAAGCTTTCTCTTAAACCAAAGTGCCTCGAAACAGCCTAGCACTGCACCTTGGTCAGGCTCAAGTCTACTGCTGGTCCCTAGAATTGCTAGGGGGCTTGACTTGGACAAGAGGGGAACTTTAAAGTTCAGTGTTCCCTCTTCCAACTCCAAGGGAGCTGAAGCACACACTTGTGAACAGTCATCCCTGTGCTTTGTGGCCTATCTGCTTCAGGCTGGCAAAGCAACTCCAGGTGTAAGTAAGGCTGGCTGTTGCCATGGGTGTATGGTCTTCCCAGTTGTGCCTGGTCCTCACTTTTCCTGTCCCTCAGCAGACTGATTCTTTCTGTGCACAGATGCCTTAGAAAGATGGGCAACAGCCAAGAGCAGTGCACAGGGGCATTGCTAGTGTCCAGTCTACAGAACTGTGATGCTCTGTTCAGGGCAACTTCCTGGTCTGTGATACCTGAGACACTTGGCCATGTGGAGTATTCTAGAGGTACAGCTGAACTACGTCAATCTGTGCTTGCACAGGGTGAGAACATGATAGCATGGCTCTTGCCCCTCTCCTTCAGTGATCATTTTGCTAATGGACAAGGAGGGATGGTGCCTAGAGTGCTGCTTCCTTTGAAGACTTCTCCCTCAATGTGTGTTCCATGCTGTGTAGTCTTCCTTGAGATGTTGAGAACAAAATTAATCAAGGAACCAAAACACAGGAGGGGATAGAATTACTGACTTGCCTATGCACTAATGGTAGGAGTTTGGCAACAAACTAGAGGACCTAGAATTGCTCATGTATGAGCATAAATTCAATCTAGGTTCTATTATAATAAATGTGGTAGCATGAGTTGCACAACTGGTATGTTAAAAATAATGCTCAAACTTAGGTACGAACAAGTGAACCAAACAAGAGCAGGAGTATCACAGTCAACAATACCATTATCTAGTTCTTGGCTCAGTGATAACTTGGAAGAAAATGATTGCATTTGTGGATCAATGTCTTAACAGATAAACCACATGCTAGGATACTAGTTAGTGTCTGCACTGTACCACTCAATCACACTATGGAACAGGATAACTGTCTCCTTATGCACTTGTCTATAAGGTGGGGGGAGGGGAACCACATGATCATTGGGGACTTCATTTGGAGGGATATATATTGGAGGTCTGATGATGCTAATACTAAACATCCTTGGAATTTCTAAATGCATGTAGAGTTATGGACAGGAGTTTTCAAAAATATATTACAACCAAAATTGTGGTGCTGGTATTGAATGTGAAGTTGGACTAAAATGTATTAAACCTGATACCTGTTAATTTCATAAGGTGAAGCTGGGGCTGGGGGCTGCAGCTGACCAATGCAGGTAGAAGGCAGCTCTGGTGGAGTAGGGGCTGCTGAGGGTGATGACCCAGTGCCACCTCTTCTCCTCCTCCCCCCACCCGCAGTAACTAGACTTTGGATGTCCAGTCAGTAGATCTGACCAGACAATGTCAGGTTCCATTTTTAACTGGACTTTCTGGTCAAAAACCAGGCACTTGGCCACCCTATCTTCAGCACCCAATGTACAATAAGTGCTGGGAACATGTTGGGGACAACTTCTGCTTTCTTATGGTGGGGGAAGTAACCAGGTGACAGATGGGTTAGACTCAGTTCTGACCAGCAGGGAGGAATGTGTAGGTCTAGATGAAATTACTATAAGGTGGGTGCACAACTGGGTGAAAGACTGTACTCAGAGTAGTTATCAATGGTCTGGTGTCAAACGGGGAGGGGAATGATGGAGGGGGGGGAGCCCCAGGTGGCTTTTCCACACTCGCAGCAGGGGATGGGTAGGTGAAAAGCCCCAGGTGCCTTCCCCTGCACTTTACGGAGGGGGGGGGCACCCAACCAAGAGCCTGTGGGGCAGCTACGCCCCTGGGAGGGAGCCTAGGCGCTGCCTCCGTGGGTGCCCTGGGGCTGGAGAACTCCTGGGGAAAAATTATCAGATGCTCCACACCCATGGGCAGCCAAGCTCCCCACTCCTTGTCTCCTTCTCCCCACCCCCCAGTGTGTCACATCCCAGCTCCTCCCCAGCTCTGCCTCTTCCCCCAAGGCCCCACACCTGCCTTGCCTCTTCCCCCAAGGCTCCTCCCTCCTTCTTTACTTGTGGATTGGTCCTGCTTTGAGCAGGGGGTTGGACTAGATGACCTCCTGAGGTCCTTTCCAACCCTGATATTCTATGATTCGATGATACATTTTTGACACTGAGGGTAATTAACCATTAGAACAATTTACCAAGGTGGAGTCTCCATCAGTGACAAATTTTTAAATTAAGATTGGATGATTTTCTAACACTTCTAGGAATTGTATTAAGACTGTAAAAACTGCCATGCTGGGTCAGACCAATGGTCCCACTAGGCCAGTAACTTCTCTCCTACTGAGGCCAGTCCCAGAGCTTCAGGGGGGAGTAGTTGCACCATAACCCTTTTGGAGAGACAGCCAACCTTGTCTTGCTCATCTGGTATGGGGGATGGGAGAAACCCTGAGCATGGGATTAGATCCTTGACTATTTTGGCTAATGGCCATTGATGGTCTTAGCTGCCACAATTTTATGTAGTTCTTTTTGAACTGTTATATGTTTGGTCATCACAACATCCCCTGGTGGTGGGTTCCACGGTTTACTGTGCACTGTGTGAAAAAGTATTTCTGCACCTTTGTATTAAACCTGATGCCTGTTAATTTCATCAGATGACCCTCCACTCCCACATGCCCCCAGTTTTTGTATTGTGCAAAAGGATACACAACTCTTCTCTATTCATGGTTGTTTTTTTTTAAATCTCCCATTCATGATTTTCTAGACCTCTACTCTATCTTGCCCTTAATCATCTTTTCTGAACTGAACTTTCCTAAATCGTTTTTGGGCTCATCTCATATGGAAGCTGCTCCATTTTTGTTGGCAGGCTCTGAACCTTTTCCAGTCCCCTGTACTGTTTTTGAGACAGGGTGATGAAAACTGGACACACTATTCAAGGTATAGGCACACACGGGCTGTATATAGGGGCATTTTGTGATTTTTCTAGCATTTGCTTAATAATTCCCGCATTAGCCATTTTGACCACTGCTGTACCTTCATCTGAACTTGTTAGCGCACTAGCTCCGCTGACTTGACAATCTACTTTAGCCCCACCTCCCCCCCACTCATAATATACTTATAGTTGGGATGATTTTTTTTTTCCAGTGTACATTACTTTCCCTTATCAGTGTTGCATTTCATCTGCCGTTGAGTTGCCCAGTCACTCAGTTTTGTGAGATTTCCCCTCTAGCTTTTCATGCTCACTTTTGAACAGAACAATTTTGAGAGATTTTTGTATCATTTGCAAACATTGTCCGTCCCCTATCGGACCCTTCCCTCTCAGCCCGTGACAGTTTACGTTACAGGACTTCAACCCACGCATTCTGAAAATCTAAGTACGCTATATCCACTGTATCACCCTTGGCCACATGCTTGTTGACACCCTCAAAGAATTCTCATAGATTAGTGAGGAATGATTTCCCGATACAAATGGCGTGTTGAGGCTTCACTAACAGTGTATTAATCTAGGTTAATGTTTCCCCACTGGTGTGCCATCAGGCCTAAACTGGTGTGCTGTGAAATTTTTTGAAAAAATGACATGGGGGGAGAAGCCTCCTCCTTCGAGTGCTTGTTCATGTCAATTCCAATCAGTTCTGTGCAAGCCGTGTGTACAGTCAGCGGAAAGTTTTCCCTTCGCAGCTTCTGTTGGATCAGCTACGGAATCCCCTGAAGTGGTGCCTTCATAGTGCTCAATATATGACCCTGCCAACCCTGGCCCCGCCTCAGTTCTTTCTTACCACCAGTGACTGTCTTTGAAACTATGGTCACTTGCTTAGCAAGTGCTTCCCTGTGTGTTCTTTCACTTAGTTTAGTTGTAATTAGTCAAGTGTATATATTGTATATAGTGAGATTATATAGTGAGATTTAGAAGCAGAGTTCCCCAACTCCCAACCCCCTTGGGCTCTGGGGCATGCTATGAGCCCAAGGCTTTAAACCCTGGGGAACCTGCAGCAAGCCTATGCCAACGAGCAACCCCCCTATGACTCGTGTCTGAAGCACCACTCAGAAAGGTGCAAGACCTGCAGGGCTTTCCAGTCAAGAACTAAAAAGGCTCGAGATTTCTGACTGAAGCAGTTGCTCATGGAATCCACCCTTCATTCCCATTCTGCTGCGGACCACCAGGACCCCACACCGAGCGCATGCACATGGAGTGCCTTGACAGGGGTACAGGGCACACCGCCGAGGAAGGATGCTAGGCTAAGAGACCCTTGGTACCGGCACTCTCCAGCACCGCAGGATGCACAGACAAGCCAGCACTGCTGGCATTCAACAGTGCCATACAAAGTGGCACAAAAGCTGACAGGGAGCACTCCCTGGTGCAGAAAACAGCAGGACCTGCATATGCAGTACCGGGGTTTTCTGTGAAGGAGTCCACAGTGTTCAGGAAGCAAGTGTTGATGCCGTTGACTTTGGTTCCCACAGGGTGACCAAGTCCGGCACACAGCAACTCCTGGGATGGGTAGTGCCAGGTGGAGGAGTTAGAGTTAACCTCCACCCCAGATCCTTTTGAAGCCACCAGAGACTTAATAGCGATGGCTACTCTTCAGCCCACCCCGTGATCAGAAGGAAGACCCCCGTGCTGCTGTGACTGGCACCATTTAGAGGCAAGCCAGCCATGATGCGGTGGTCACCCTCTCTGGTACTGGACTCTGAAGGATTCCCAGGTACCAGTGGCATGACACTCCCCAGCACTGATGAGGGAGCAGCAGTGATCCCCAGCTCCGAGAGGACTGGCACTGGACCCACTGCATCAGATCAACAGCGGTCCCCTGCATCATCAACTCAGCACAGGGCCCCAGCACAATACCATGCGGTGCCACACGGTCCTCTCAGTTGAGATCCGTGTCTTCAGCCATGGATGGTGACTCGTATATTCCCATTACAGCAGGCATAGCTCTGGCAAGCAACGGAGAAAGGCACCCATGGCATGGCAACCCCCATGGCAGCCTCTGGCGCAATGGCCTTTTTGGAGCCCTTGGGCTTACCATCAGGCCCAGGGCTCCTTTTCCAGGGGCTCCCATTTGGTGGCCTCTGACCATCTTAAACAGCCCAGGACTGGCCTATACCCCGTGCTTCTGAGGCGACCTTGGCGTAAGCCCCACACCCAGCCCAGGTCGCCATTGAGCCAACTCCAAGGCATGACCAATTGCAAGGCCAGGCTACTGTCACCTCGGCTACAGTCACTGCAGAGGCCCCAGATACTGAACAGGAGGTCAGGGAGCCGGAGGGTCAGGAGGACCTCATACCACCTCTGGCTTCCTTATCTTTGTCCCCGGATGAAGCGGTGGTGGGAACTTCAACCTTGGGCCCTCTCCCAATTGACCACAGGGCCCACCAGGACCTTCTATGAAGGATTGCCCGTAACATGGGGTTACCCAAAACCCAATGGTTGACATCCTTGCACCAGAGGGACTGTCCAGGGTAGCTCTGCTACTAATAGAAACTATCCAGAGCAATATTAAGACTCTATGGCAGACCCCTGCCTCAATCCCGCCTACCAATCCTATTCCAGGGAATAGGAATACCTGTTCTCTCACATGCAACCATGCTCCCTCCTGGTATTGGTGGTGAATGAGAGAGAGATGGGGCAGCAAGGGCCGGACCCTAAATCCAAGGAGTCAAAAAGGATGGACCTTTTTGACAGGAAAATCTATGCAATTTGGGGCCTGCCGCTGAGGATAGCTAACCAGCAAGCTATCCTCAGCGGGTACAACTTCAACTTGTAGGCCTCCATGTTGCAGTTTTTAAGGAGCTGATTCCACCAGACTCCAGAGCCAAGTTCTTGGCTATCACTGATGAAGGGAAGGCAGTGGGGTGAACCTCCCTCCGGGCTTCATTGGACTGGGCCTCCCGCACCCTTTCCTCAGCAGTAGTCATGAGGAGGGGCTGCAGCAAACCCTCCAGGACCTACTAATAGAAAGTGCAGGGTTGTTTTCGGAGAAACAGACTCCAAGCTGCATAGTCTCAGACTCCCTGGTGACTATGAAGTCATTGGGTATGCACATCCTGGCAACCTAACAACATCATTTCAAGCCCCAACCACAACACCACTCATATCCTCCTCCGCCGAGGCAGGATTTTTATAGGCATAGGAGCAGGAACAGCAGGCGCAAACCTTCCAGTCCCCCTTCTAGGCAGGGCCAAGGCCCAACCTAACCTTCATCTGGCTCTAGAAAGGCCTTTTGAAGGGATGCCTGAGGACAGCACATTCGCCAATGACACTGGATCCTTCTCCATTTTATAAATTACCTGTCCCACTTCTACCGTGCTTGGTCCCAAATAACACCGGACCATTAGGTTTTTCGCATGGTAGACATGGGATATTCTCTCCAATTCTGCTCCTTCCCTCTCTTCCCTCCCTCCCTTCTCCATCCCTCTTCAGGGACCCTTCTCACGAGCAACTCCTTATCCAGGAGGTGTAGGCACTTCTTGCAGCAGGGGCAGTGGAGGAGATTCCTTAGGAACTAAGGGGCAAGGAATTCTATTTCCTAATCCCCAAAGCTAAGGGACGTCTCAGACCCATCCTAGACCTGTGAGGATTCAAATTCATGATAAAGGTGAAGTTCCAGAGGGTCTCTGTAAGTACAGTTATCCCTTCTCTGGATCCAGGGAACTGGTACACCACCCTCAACATGAAAGATTTGTATTTTCACATAGCTATTCAACCAGCACAGAGACGATTTCTCCGGTTTGTGGTCTATCAAAAACATCAGTCCACGGTCCTCCCCCTCAGCCTGTCACTAGCCTCCCGAGCGTTCACTAAGTGCATGTCTGTCGTAGCAGCCTTCCTCCGAAGGAGGCAGGTCCAGGTATACTCCTACCTTAACAACTGGCTGCAGAAGGGAGCAGGTGACATCTCAAGTCCGATTAGTCAGATCTACTTTTTCAACAGAGTGGTTCTCCTCCTCAACATGAACAAGTCAACCTTGTCACTGACCCAAAGAAGAGAGTTCATTGGGGTGCTACTGGACTCGGTAAGACAAAAGCGTTTTTGCCAGAGACCCGATTCCAAGTCACGATGGATATTATTCAAGGCCTCAGGCAATTCCCGACCACCACAGCAAGGGCATGCCCGAGTCCCCTCGGCCACAGGCAGTCTGTGGTCTGCCATGCTGGACTGAGGCTCAGGCTACTCCAGGAGTGGCTCGCTTTGGCCTACCGCCTGGGGCGGGACAGCCTGGATGTAGTGGTCACTGTGCCAGGGCAAGTACTCCAGTCCCTCCAGTGGTGGCTCAACCCTTGGGCAGTTTGCAAGGGAGTCCTGTTCAACAGCTCCCAGCACTCCTTGTCCCTTTTAACAGACGTGTCAGCTCTGGGATGGAGCGTGCATTTGGGAGACATCCAAACACAGGGCCAATGGTCACGGGAGGAGCTTCCCCTTCATATCAATATCAAGGAACTCAGGGCAGTATGGTTAGCATGCCAAACCTTTCAGGCCCAGCTATGAGGTCAGTGAAGATAGACAACACCACTGCCATGTTTTACATCAACAAGCAGGGTGGAGCCCGTTCCTCCTCCTCCTCCTATCAAGAAGCCTTCCAGCTATGGGAGTTCTGCATAGCCCACTCCATTCACCTGGAGGCATCCTATTTCCCAGGAGTGCAGAATGAACTTGCGGATCACCTCAGCAGGCCGTTCTGAAATCACGAGTAGTCCATCCGTCCGGATGTCATTTACTCCATCTTCCAAGGTAGAGGTTTCCCCAGGTCAACCTGTTTGCTACCAGGAGCAACAGGAACTGTTCAATGTTCTGCTCCTTCCAGAATCAGAGTCGTGGCTCGATCACAGATGCGTTTCTGCTTCCCTGGGGAGGCTGCCTGTTGTATGTCTTTCCCCTGATCCCTCTCATGCACAAGTACTTCTCAAGGTCTGCAGGGACAGAGCGGAGGTCATTCTGGTGGCCCGTGTGTCCCCGACAACACTGGTACACCACGTTCCTGGAACTGTCAGTGGACACTCCAATCGAGTTACCATTGCATTCCGATCCACCTGGCTGGGGGTGGAAGAGGGAAAAAGCACCTGGAACTCAAAGTGTACCATGGCTAAGAAAAGGGTGGGAACCACTGACTAGGTGTCGGTTAGTTCTGTTCTATGTTATAGTTTCTACCCCTGTGCCTGGTCCTGAAGTCACCAGTCTAACTGGCAGGCTCAGCTCTGGAGCCCTTTTTAAAAATCAGTATTACTTTACCTACGTGCCAGTCCTCTGGTACCGAGGCTTAGTTCAGCAATAGATTAGTGCAACTTCCTCTTTGAGTTCCTTCAAAAACCTTGGGCAAATGCCAGCTGGTGCTGCTGTATTACTATTTAACTTTATCATACTTTTTCCTATTTGTTGGAGTCTATTTGTTCAAATGTGGAGATGTTTCGGGCCTGTTCTCTACAGGAGGTCAGGCTTGATGATCAAAATGGGCCCTTCTGCCCTAGGAATGCTGCAAAAGCCATTGGGGTAACCACCAAGTTTAATAGTCAGCTGCATTTCAGTGTGCACTGGGCAGGGGCTGCTCCCATCACAGCAAGGGTCCCGAGGGCCAGCTGTGGGTACTGCAACAAAGTGGGGCTCACTAAATAGCAAAGACTCAGGCCGCATAAGGCAGAGAAGTGGCTATCCCTGTGCTATCATCCAGTACTGAGTCTAGCACTTCAGTGCCCTGGCAAAAAATGGAGGGGTTCACAGCCAAGCAGCGAGTGACTAGAGCTGGCCCCTGCCCCACAGCATGGGACCCAGGTGTGATGCAGCAGGGAACGGGGAGTGTTGACCTGGGAATGTGGCAGGGGAGTTTCATTGGAGATTGGAGACCTGAGAGCCTGTAACCTGAGCCAGGAGGGGGTTGGGGCCAGGTGACACCTTTGCCTGCAAAACTGGGCAAAGGCCGGAGGAGGAGCTGTGGGGAGGCTGGTTGGAATGCTGAAGGGTTTTTTTTTCAGTTTGGAGTTGGCTAGGGAAGAGGGGAGAGCCCCAGAATGGGGGTTTAAGCTCTCTACCCCCCAGAAGGACCTGACTAAGGGGTCCTGTTCATGCCTACAAGCTCTGGGTTGGATAGTGTTCCTGTCATCTCTAATAAACCTGCTGTTCTATCAGCTGGTTGAGAGTCACGGTGAATGTGAATAGCAGGAAACAAGGGTACAGGACCCTGACTCCCCCACGCTTTGTAACAACTGGTGGTAGAGGTTTGATCTACTGTACCTTGGGGACGGCGCTTCATGCAGTAAGTGACTGGGGAGTAGTAAGACAAAGGGGGGTTAATGAGGATCAGGCATGCTGAAGAGTCAGAGAGGAGTGGTTTCGGGGGGGGGGGCGGAGGAGCTACGCTTAACCCCTGGGAGTGTGTGACCAGCAAGAAGGACTGTTGCAATAGTGGGGTCCCTCTGGGGACTGCAGCGAGCAGTCTCAGGGGTGGAGGAGTCTGCGGCTTGACTCCAGGGGAGAGGTGGTGGCCTGGAGAAGGATTGGCACACTAAGGGGTCCTCCTGGAAACCATGGGGAGCTGAGACACCCAGGCCTCTGAGTGGCCAGCAGAAAGATGTATACTAAATGCCTTAAGAGTGACCTGGTGGAGAGGAGCAGGCAGAGGGGGCTGCGCATTGCGAGGCTCACTAAAGAACAGCTGATTTCCAGCAGGGCAAAGGATCACTTGGATGCATCAATCCCTGTCTCTGTGGGAAGCAGCACAGGGGATGCCTAGGGGAGGGGCTGGTAGGAGTCCAGCAAATACCGTGGGCATCCTGACCCTGGCAGCCAACCGGGGATCCTCCCAGCAGAGCTCCTCAGCCCTGGAGCTGAGGCAGCTGGAATGGGAGAGGGAGATGAAACTGAGAGAATTGGAAGATCGAGAGAAGGAGCAACAGGACCGCAAAAGATAGCGTCACCATGAGGAAAAGCAGCGTCAGCATGAGCTGGAGCTGGCTAAGCTGAGGACCAGCAAGCCTCTGGCTGCAGCGAGTGAGTGAGGGGGGAAACCAAGACTGCACGAGCTTTGATAAGTGCTTTCTGGCCCAGTGTAAGGAGGGGGAGGACATAGATAGCTTCCTGAATGCCTTTGAGAACACCTACGAGATGCACAGGGTTGACCCTGCAGATAGGCTCCAGTTTCTCACCCCCTTACTGGACCCCAAAGGTGTGCAGGTGTACAGTGAATGAAAGGGGCAGAGGCCAGGGGACTACGAATTATTCAAAAAAGCCCTGCTACATGAATTTGGGATGACTCCCGAGATGTAACGGAGACAGTTCCGGAGTCAGTGTAAAATGCCTGAGGGCACATATCTACAACTGACCCTCTGGATGCAGAGATATGCCCGCAAGTGGGCAGATGGGGCCCAAACTAAGGAGGACCTGCTTGACCTAGTTGTATTGAAGCAACTGTATGAACAATGCCCATCTGACCTGAGGCTATGGTTGGTGGACAAAAAGCCAGAGAACCTGTCAGCTGCCGACGAGTTTGTGAATAGCCGGTTGGGGGTGGCAGGGAGGAACCCCCAAATGAACAGGCTCCCCATGATGCAGAGAGTGAGAGTCACTATAGGACCTTCCAAAGGGGAAATACGGAGAACCCCCTCCCAAGGGGAACATCCAGCGTGAGGTCCAACCAACCCGCTTGAGGGGACCAATGGGACACGAGCTGCTATCTCTGGGGCCGGAGAGGCTATATACAGACCCAGTGCCCCAAGCTCCGGGACAGACTGAGCAGACCAAACCCACCCCGGGTTAACTGGGTAGGGACCCAGCCAGACAAGGGGGGCTGGCAGCTTATTAACTGCACAGGAGGGAGGAGGGCCTCAGACCAGCTCCTCTGGGGGGCTGGATGCTCCAGGTTCTCAGTTTATAGGGTCGGCACAGGGCTGTCCCTGTGAAGTGAGTGCCTTGTTCCCCTGGATGGAAGGAAGGTCCAGGAATACTGGGATATGGGCACACAGATGATGCTGGCCCGGCCCAAGGTGGTAACCCCAGATCAGGTGATGCCCAACATGTACCTGACCCTAACGGGGGTAGACAGGACCCAATTCCAGGTGCCTGTGATGAGGGTAATCTGAAATGGGGGGGGCCATGGAGAGTCCCAAGGACATGGGGGTGCAACACCATTTACTCACTGAGGTGTTGATGTGGAGGGGTGGGGAGAAAGACCTAGAGGACTGGCCCAGCAAGCCCCAGGGCACCCTGGTCATGACCCGTAGCCAGAGCCGGCGAGGGGCACTGCGCCCTGACCTTGCAGAGGGTAGCTTGCCAGAGGCACAGGACCCTGCCCCAGTGGGGAGGGAGTGCCCAGGGACAAGGCTCAGAGAGGTTACGGCCTCATACCTAGCCAGCGAAAAGGAGCAGGACCCCATCCCTTTCCCAGCCACTGAGTTTCAGGCTGAGTTGCAGAAAGATCTCTCCTTGTGGAAGCTCAGGGACCTGGCTGACCTCACTGCAGTGCAGACCATGGGGAGGGGTTTCCAGGAGAGGTTCCTGTGGGAGAAGGGGCTCCTGTACCGAGAATGGGCTCCCCCAGGGGAAGTAGAGTCATGGGGGGATCAGGAGGCAGCTGGTAGGTCCCCCGGAAGTATTGTCACAAGTTACTGTACCTGGCCCATGACATCCCTCTCGCAGGGCACCAGGGAATTCGGCGCACCCGGCAGAGGCTGCTGCAGAACTTTTACTGTCCTGGAGTCTTTACCACTGTCCAGCAGTATTGCCGATCCTGCGACCCCTGTCAGAGGGTGGGGAAGGCCCAGGACAAGGGGAAAACGGCTTTGAGGCCTTTGCCCATCATAGAGGAGCCTTTCCAGAAGGTGGCTATGGACACAATGGGACCTCTCAGCAAGACGACCTGGTCAGGGACGAAATACATTCTGGTGGTGGTAGATTTCGCCACCTGCTATCTCAAGGCAGTGCCATTATCTTCTACTGAAGCAGACACTGTGGCAGATGCACTGCTAATCATTTCAGCCATTTTCAGGGCTTCCCCAAGGAAGTCTTGACAGACCAAGGATCCAACTTCATGTCGGCCCTGCTCCGGTGCTTGTGGGAGAAATGTGGAGAACCAGCACAGCTCGGCCTCAGCGTATCACCCCCAATCCAATGGACTGATGGAGAGGTTCAATGGGACCCTAAAAATGATGCTGAAAACCTTTACAAACCAGCACCCACAGGACTGGGACAAGTACTTACCTCACCTGCTGTTCGCCTACAGGGAAGTGCCCCAGGAGTCTACCGGGTTCTCACCTTTCGAACTGTTATATAGAAGGAGGATAAGGGCCCCCCTGGACCTGATGAGAGATGAATTGGACAGGAAGGCTGCTTCCGCTGGGGAATCAGTGGTGGGAGTATGTCCTGACCTTCCGAGAAAGACTTGCTGAGCTCATGGGCCTGGCCAGGGAGAATCTGGCCAGAGCCCAGAGGAAGCAGTAGGTCTGGTATGACTGCACGGAGTGGGCCCATGCCACCAGGTGATGGTTCTCGTCCCCGTGAGAAAAAAACTCCAGGCTACCTGGCAAGGCCCTTTTAAGATGGTCAAGCAATTACATGAGATAAACTATATGGTGGAGCTGTCTAACCAGGCACACCACCGCCATGTGTACCATGTGAATATGATGAAGCCATATTATGCCAGGGGAATGTGGTGTTGGGAGGAGCAGGGAGATGACCCTTTAGTAGATCTATTCCCTGAGACAGGAGCTGGATCCTCCCAGGAAACAATTCCAGTCTCTGACCGGCCAACCCCTTCCTAGTAAGCTGAAATCAGAGGGATGCTGCATCTGTACCAACAGCTGTTTTCCAACCAGCCTGGACGCACTAATCTGACTGTCCACCGGGTGCAGACAGGATCGCACCCACCGATAGATGCTCCCCCTTCCGAGTCACAGGGAAAACTGCTCAGGATCTGGAAAGAGATCAATGACATGCTGGCTTTGGGGGCGATCCAGCCCATGGGCCTTGCCAGCGGTGCTGGTCCCCAAAAAGGACAGGTCGATCCAGTTCAGTGTGGACTATCGGAAGCTCAGTGCCATCATTGTATCTGAATCCTACCCCATGCCCAGGCCCAACAAGCTCCTAGACAAGCTTGGAGGAGCCTGGTACCTTACCACCACGGACCTTACAAAGGGCTACTGGCAAGTGCCACTGCATGCAGATGCCCGGCTGAAATAGGCCTTTATCACCCCTCTGGGGCTCTATGAGTTCCTGACCCTGCCTTTCGGCCTCAAGTGAGTGCCGGCCACCTTCCAGCACCTGGTAGATCTGCTACTGAGGGAGATGGAGAGTTTTGCCGTGGCGTATATTGAGGACATCTGTTTCTTTAGCCAGACCTGGGAGGACCATGTGTCCCAGGTTAGACAAAGTGCTGGACCAACTCCAGGAGGTGGGGCTGACCATAAAAGCAGAGAAGTGTAAGGTGGTGATGGCTGAACTGACCTACCTGGGCCACTGGGTGGGGAGCGGCTGCCTAAAGCCAGAACCAGCTAAGGTGGAGGTGATCCGGGACTAGCCTGCTCCCCAAACCAAAAAGCGGGTACAAGCCTTCATTGGGATGGCGGGGTACTATCGAAGATTTGTGTCACACTTCAGCGCCATAGCTGCCCCCATCACTAGCCTATGCAAGAAGGGAAAGCCAGACAAAGTGGTCTGGGCTGAGGAGTACCAGAAGGCTCTCCGTGCCCTGAAGGAGGCTCTGGTTAGGGGCCCAGTTCTGGCAAACCCAGACTTTGACAAGCCCTTTATGGTGTTCACCAATGCCTCAGACACGGGGCTGGGGGTGGTGTTAATGCTGGATGATGAAAAGGGGGAGAAACACCCCATCACATACCTGAGCAAGAAGTTGCTATCCTGGGAGCAGAACTACGCAGCCATCAAGAAGGAGTGCCTGGCCATGGTGTGGACCCTTAAGAAACCCCAGCCATCTCTCTTTGGACAACACTTCACCGTGTATGCTGACCTCTCCCCTGACCTGGCTACACCAGATGAAAGGAGCCAACGCCAAGCTCCTGAGGTGGAGCCTGTTCCTGCCAGATTATGACATGGATGTGGTCCATGTGAAGGGAAGTGCCAACATGATAGCGGATATGTTATCCTAGAGAGGGGGCCCCAAACTTCCCCAGGTTACTGGTCAGAGTGACCCCGTTCAGTTCAGTCTCGAAGTGCGGAGAGATGTGATGCAGCAGGTAGAGGGGAGTGTTGACCTGGGAATGTGGCAGGGAGTTTCATTGGGGATGGGATACAATACCTGAGAGCCTATAACCTGAGCCAGGAGGGGGTTGGGGCCAGGTGAAACCTTCGCCCAGGAAACTGGACAAAGGCTGGTGGAGGAGCTGGGGGGAGGCTGGTTGGGACGCTCAAGGGTTTTTCT
The DNA here is from genome assembly GCF_009764565.3 of Dermochelys coriacea. NCBI lineage: Eukaryota > Metazoa > Chordata > Testudines > Dermochelyidae > Dermochelys > Dermochelys coriacea. The sequence continues at coordinate 108,904,646 of NC_050075.1, read as the reverse complement.
TTCAGTTTGGAGTGGGCTAGGGAAGGGGGAGAGCCCCAAAGCAGGGATCTAAGCCAGAAGGACCTGACTAAGGGATCCTGTTCATGCCTACAAGCTCTGGGTTGGATTGTGTTCCTGTCTCTAATAAACCTGCTGTTCTACTGGCTGGCTGAGAGTCACAGTGAATGTGAATCACACAAAACAAGGATACAGAACCCTGACTTCCCCACGCTTTGTAACACCAGGGTACACTCAGAATTTAGGTCACCAGCTCTATGGCCTTCAGGGGTGTGGAAAACCCACATCTGAGCATTGTAGCTATGCTGACCTAAGCCCTGGCGTAGATGTGGCTAGATCAATGGATGCATGCTTCCATGGAGCCAGCTCCAGGAGCTTGGGCAGGTGCTTTTCTTCCCTCACTGTAGGGGTCTGTGCTCCAGGACTATGGCAGTGTATCAATGGCACATACCTCTAGTGCTAAAGCTCTGGTCAGCTAGACAAAGAAGATGCAAGAACTGGCCCTGCTGCTCACTCCTGACAAGACTTTTGAGTGCAACACTGCAAAGCTCTGCAGCAGCAGGCAGCCACCAGGGGGTGCACATGAGCCAACGTATTGGTAATGGGTTTTTCCTTAACTGGGGGGGAGAGGGGTGGGGCAGGAATTGCAGGAGCTTGAGTGGGAAAAGGATGGAGGGACTGGACACAGCCAAATCAACAGCAGGTAAAACTAGAGTTGCCACAGTAAGCCAGAGAGGAAGCTAGCATTGCTATCTGGGCATTACAAAAGCCTCAATCCTGGATGGGGGTTAGGATCCCAGCCCTGAGGGTCTGGAGTGAGTCCTTCCCCAGAGTCATCCCCCATGTGTACGGCTGCTACATATTCCGACATGCAGGGGAGACTGCACCTGATGCTAGAGCCTATGTTGCAGCAGGGGACAGCCCCGGGCATATCATATAGCTCTGTTCTGCCAGCAAGGCAGAGTCGGTCTCCTCCACAAAGCTCTGCCTAGGCCCCTTCTCCCTCTGAGGCCACGTGGCTATGGCAGAGTTCTTGCCCCCTCCAGTTTGGCTGGCTGCCTGTTCAAGCAGCTCACTTGTGCTCCTGTGCCCACTACCCTTCCTGCTGCTGCTTCATGGCTGTCTCCCTCCTGGCTGTCTCCTTCCCTTCCCTCCCCTTTCCATTAAAGCCAGGAGTTATTCAGATCTATGCTAGTAGTTGGGCTGAGCTACAGCTGCCGTATGGAACAGTAATTGAGCACTTTGGCCCCGCGGCAGCGTCATGGCCTGCAGCATTTGCTAGCCATGGGGCTTCGGGTTCTCCCATTGCTGATACTGGGGCACAAGCTGCCCTGCCCATTCGTTTCCTGCAACACACTTAGGAGGCATGACTGGGTGCAGAGCACTAATGCTCCTATTTAGCCCCCGTATTCTGGTCTCTACTCTCAGCTGGGCAAGGTCAGCCAAAAGTGAGCGAGACAGACCAGGCTGCGAGTGCTCCAGAACCAGCAGCAGCCCCAGCTCTGTATTGTGCTGTACAGCCTCACTTTCACATCGAGAAGGGGAGGGGGTGACCCAGAGCCTCCATCTAGCCTGAGGCCTGGCCCAGGGCTTTAGACACTGTCACTTCAGAGGGAGGGTTGATGGTCTACCTTTATCCAACCTGCTAGAGCAGCAATACTCAGGCTGAGGCTTGTGAGCTGCAAGTGCCTCTTTAAGGTGTCAACTGTGACTCTTTGTAGCCCATGACATTAGAACACTGATTTAGTTAGGAAAATGTTCCTGATTGGTTAATATGTTATTAACCATGGTAGTTGATAAAATAATATTTGGTCAGTCATTTTGCTGAAAATCATATACAGAAAAACTAAGTATGCCCCGTCATACTGTTTAAATATGAATATACAGCACTATAGTACATGAAATAGTGAATTCACACGCCTGTGGCTCTTTTGGGTAATGTTGCTCACCGATTTGGCTCCTTAATCACTGAGGTCTGAGTATCACTGTGCTAAAGAGAGTCTCCAGCCAGTACCTCTACCCTGGCCACAAACACTGGCTGGGTAGCTGGTATACACAGCTGTCTCCAGCTTGTTTAGGAAGACATTAACCCATAATTAGCATCCATTCTAGAAGTACTACAGAACTGAGCAAGCATGTCCCAGCTCATGGCAACCCTCCTCCTCAAGACAGCACTTTTCATTGCTAGCTCTCAAAGGACTTCACAATCTTTAATGTACAGCACTTCACAGCCCCTGGGAGATGAGAAGCATTATTATGCCTATTTCACACATGGGGAACAGAGGCCCACTCAGGCTCAGTGACTTGCCCAAGGCTCCTGAGGAAGCCCACAGTGGAGCAGGGACTTGAACATCCCTCATCCTAAGCTTAAAGGGGATCAGCTCGTTACTTTAGAATAATGTCACTTACCCCTACACAGTGCTGAGCTCTCAGCTCTCTCTAGGAGCAGGGTGGTGTTGTCAATGGCTCAGTGTGCAGCCACAATCCAAAGAAACAAGAAGGCTGTAGTTACAGGGAGAACACACAAAGCATTGCCTCTCCACTCCTGACAAGACCTTAGGTTAGCGCCCCCTGCCAGGATGCTCTGCTCAGATTGTCCTGACACTACAAGGAGAAGGGAGTCTGCCTGGCCGAGAAAGCTAAGCCTGGGAGAGCTCCAGATAAGGAGAGAATAAAAACATTTGGACTAAACCATTTGGAGAGATGACAAATGACTGAACAGCTCACAAGGGGCTTTCACCTTCCCGTGAATCAAACCCAAGGGAACACCTTAAAAGATACTGCTGGGGGAATTATGCAAAAAATTTTAAAAAATTCTGCATATTTTTTGTCACAACAACTCAATTTTATCACACCAGCTTCAGTTATTTTGGTAAGTTATTTCAAAATACCAGTCAGCAAGTATGCTTGTAACAACACAGACAACGATTTCCTCAGGAATAGAGAGCTAAAGAAACCCCTACAATAACCCAATTCCTGTTTCACTGTAATTGCTTTTGTTGGGCACCTCAGTCTGGATGCATCACATATGCCAACGTGGCACATCTTGGGGGAAAACTCTACCCCTTGCGTCTCAGATACCCGCACCCCTCCCCACCCAGAACCCAGCTGCAGGACACCGAGATCCCAGGGATCCAGAGAGAAACAGCCTGATGCTGGGTCCCAGGCTTGTACGGCGTTTCCCACATGTTGCCCCCTTCCTTCAGGACATGCTGGGAACCACAGCTGCCCCAAACCCTCCAGCTTCTTCCCCCCCCCCCCCCGCCCATGTCCTGTACAGTAACACCCCACTTAAAATCTTCTCGCTTAACATTGTTTCAATCTTACATCCCTGCTCCATTACAGAACATGCTCTGTTTAAAGTTGTGCAATGCTCTGCTATAACGTTGTTTGGCTGCCTGTTTTGTCCACAGCTCGCAGCTCCCCATCAGCTTCTCTACAGCGCCTCCCACCCACTGGCAGACCCCAGGATCAGCACCTTCCCCCTGCGTACAGAAATCAGCTGGTTTGCCACGTTCAGGAGGGAGGAGTGAGGACTCAGCGCGCAGGCTCCCCGTCCCTTCCCTGCCTCCTGAACGCCGTAAGCCAGCTGATTGCTGCGGGCAGGAGGCAGGGGAGAAGCGAGGATGCAGCATGTGGAGTAAACGGGGGGAGGGAGGAAGAGAAGAGGCAGGTTAAGGCTGGCTTGTAAATCCTGAGTGATGATGATCCTGAAAGCTCCAAAGTGATTAGGGGAGTTGGTCATCTAATGACTTGCTATAAAGAAATTTACCAAGAAAAGGAAAGCAAAACAATCTCTAGATGCGTTTTTTCGAGTTCAGAAAGTTCAGCAAGAGGAGCAGCCGGACAATCCAACCTCTTCCACTCTCTGACTCCACCACCTCAACCAAGCTTTATACTCGACAATGACTGTAGTATTAAAATGCTTGTTTAAAATGTATACAATGCCTTTTGTCTGGCAGAAAAAAAATTCCCTGGAACCTAACCCCTCCCTATTTACATTAATTCTTATGGGGAAATTGGATTCGCTTAACGTTTTGCTCCAAGTCGTATTTTTCAGGAACAGAACAACAATGTGAAGTGAGGAGTTACTGTATTTGAGAGCTAAAGAGCTGAGCTCTGCTGGGTCCAGTGGCCCCTAGTGGCAGCCAGTAGCTCTGCAGCACCATTTCTCCAGGGGAAAATGAAATTCTGCACAGAATATTAATTCTGTGCAAATTCTGCATTGGCACAGAATTCCTCCAGGAGTAAACAGACTACATCTGGAATCCACAAAACCACAAGCGGTAGGACACTTGGCCAAAAGACTGAGGCAAAGAGTTTAGCTCAAACCAGGCCTTAAATAGATAAGAATATCCAGAGTTGCACTAACTAAGGACAACCCCTCCCATCTTCAGTGGCTGAACTGACCACTCCTGCTTCCACTGGGGGCAGGGGAAATGTATGTCCATCACTGCCCCGCCCCCGCTCCCCCCCCACCAACTAGCACCTTCTCCTGTCGTTATCAGGTACTGTTCTCGGTGAGAGTCATGATACAGAACTAGAGTGCTGGGCACGGCAGATTGTTAATTCCTTTGTTGCTAGCCTAGGGTGGATGGGCAATAGGGTGCATGGTGGGAGGGAGAAGAGAGCCTAGGAACATCAGCATTCCCCTAGTTTATTAAACCCAAGGTCCATCTAGCCCAGTATCTTGCCTCTAACAGTGACTACAGCCAGCGGTTTCAGAGGAAGGTGTAAGAACCCCACAGTAGCATGTGTGGGATAACCTGCCTCCCAGAGTAGATCCCATGCTAGTCTCTACTATCTGGAGATAATCTTAAAACAAGTTTTAATCCCTTCCAAAATGTAACACTGCTGCTACTGGAAGCTATTCCTGATAGCCATCTAAGCATCCCATCCCTTTTTTAACCATATTAAATCCCTGGCCTCAACAATTTCCTTTGCCAGTGAGTGTCCTCAGTCTACTTACATATTCTGCTCCTTCCATTTACCCCCCACTCCCTGGCGCTGTGTGGCTGGTAGGAGCCTGGGCCAGGATTTTCCAACTATCCACCTGACCTGCTTTACCACTCCCCCTTCATCCCACCCTTGCCTAAAGCTGGGAGAGGAGAAAGTCCCTGGTCTGGAGGCATTGGGAGTGCACGTGGCTGCTAGCTCAGCAGTCGGCACATGCCCGATTTCTGGCCAGCGTCCTGCCCCTGGGAACAGGAACGGTTCCTCTCACACACCCAGCAGCTGGAGGACGTTCCTGAGTGAGGACTCTAGGGGAAGCACATGCAGGCAGCTTGCTGGCTCTCTACACCAGCCCAACTTTGGGAAAAAGCCAAAACGCCTTGGCAGTTATTCCCTTCTCCTGCTGGAGGTTTGGTTCCTGACCCATTTCTGCCCCAGCAGTTGCACAGAAGGACCCTCATGAGCAGCAGCACCCGGTCTGCACCCTGCCACCCCAAATGCTTTGCTCTCTGCCTAGGCTTTAGCCACCGGTCTGGTATTTGCTGTCTGCTGACAGCAGCTGTGTATGTTTGGGGGTGGAAATGCTTTCAGCTGTGGTTCCCATCTAGAGTTGTCAACTCTCCCGGATTGGCCAGGAGTCTCCCAGAATCAGCCTCAGTCTCCTGGAGGCTACTGAAACCAATCTGGGAGATTTTAATAGGCTGCTAAAAGTTGGGTGGCACAACAGGGCTAATGCAGGCTCCCTATCTGCCCTGTCGCTGCATGGTTCCCAGAAGCAACCGATGTGTCCCTCTGGCTTCTAGGCACGGGGCAGTCAGGGGGCTCTGCATGCTGCCTCCACTTTAAGTGCCAACTCCACAGCTCCCATCAGCCGGGAACCGCAGGGGTGGTACCTGCGGGCAAGGGCAGCATGCAGAGCCACCTAGCTGCCCCTGAGCCTAGGAACCGCACATGCCAGTCACTTCCGGGAGCTGCCCGAGGTAAGCACTGGGCAGCCAGAGCCTGCACCCTTCATACCCTCCCACATCCCAACCCCCCACACTCAACCTCTTGGCCCAGCCCACACTCCCTCCTGCACCCCAACCCAGTGAAAGTGAGTAAGAGTGGGGGAGAGTGAGCGATGGAGGGAGAGGGGAAAATGGAGTGAGTGGGGGGCCTTGGAGAAGGAGTAAGGCAGGGGGCATGGCCTTGGGCAGGACAAGCATGTTTGCGTTTGTGCCATTAGACAGTTGACAACACTATTCCCGTCCCTACCATTGCTCTTCCCAGAGTGCTCTGAGAGTCCAGTTGCCTTCCCCAGCTGCAAACGATTCTAGTATCTGCTGCCTTGTTAACTCCCTCCTAGCCACAAGCAGCTGCCCCCAAGACAGCAAGTTCACTACAGGTGCCTGCTGGCTCCCTGGTGTTCTGCTAGGGTCAGGCACTTTTCTCAGGAGCTTTCACCCCCCATCTCTGTCTAGCTCAGGCAAGGCTGGGAAGGGTCACTGAGTTCACACTAAAAAGAGATCCTGGAAAACAAGAGGGTAGAGCCGCTTCTCCTTCTGTCTTTATTTCTGGAGATACACAAAAGCAGCCTGGCTTATGGTGGGGGGGGGAGGGGTGCTCAAGGCCCCCTACTTCCCCCACAGGATGCATACCAACCAACAAGGCTTTGACTACAGCCAGAGTGGGAGATGCCCACTGAGCAGCTGCTGCACTACTCCTGAGTGCAAGAACAGGCCCCTATGCCCTCCAAGTGGAAAGACTTACAAGGCACAAAGGGCACTGCTCTGGGAACCTGCACAAGGGACAGCAGGGCCACTGGCAGGAAGAGGGCTGGGGCCATGCTCTGACCTCCTCCCACTGTACACACGGCTGCTGGGCTTCAGTGCCCAATGCCACAGCAGTGAGGGAGCAAATTCCAGGGGAGATTATTGCTCCAGACTTGAGTTTACATGCACCAAGCAGAGGGAGTCGAAGCACAGCTGTTCCCATGCGGGACCAAGCACAGCCAGAAGAGGCTAGCTCTCGAGCAGCCAGGAGGCAGAGGCTGCCGCAGCTGGAATAGACTCTTGCCTCTCAGCCAGCCAGGACAGAAGGGTGCAGGCAGGCAGGCCGGGAGCATGCGCGCTGGGAATGGCTTTTCCCAAGCGTCAGCACGGCCCATGTGCGTGCAAGGCATGGGGTGAAAAGGGTCAGCTCGTGCACAGGAGCAGTAGAATGTGAGGCTGGGCCGAGTAGTAACCAGAGGGGGCCTGGCCCTGCACCCAGCCTACCCGTCCTGGAGAGCCAGAGCTCTCAGCGCAGGCCACATCCCCTTTCTACGCCGGCTGTGGCTGGGAGGGAGCAGCGCAATGAAACGGAATGAAGTGGCAAGGACAGATGGTGAATGGGGAGGACCCGGGGTCCTTGAGGTGGGAGTGAGGCCCAGGGCCTTACACTCCTTGGCAGCAGTGCTGAGAGCAGAGGGGCAGAGGGAGCACCTGGAGTCAAACAGAGCGACTCCCCTCAGCCATACAGGGCCCAATACATGGCAAAGGCGGGGTGGGCTCCATGTTTGGTCCTACTCACCATGGAGCAGCCTCCTGGGGCAGGAAGGGGGCCCTGGCAGAAGGAGCAGACAGGCACTTATGGGGAAGTTCCTTTGGAGACAACGGAGCAGGGCTGTAACCCCTCTGCCGGTGGTGCAGGTGGCTGCCCCTCTGCTCATGTGGCAGGAAGCAGTAGGAGCCTCCCCTGCACTGGTGGGAGCAGCTTCCCAGAGCAGAAGGGCCATGCCTGAAGACAGACAGGGCAGCAGGAAGCGGGGCTGGGCACTTGGGGTACAACAGTCTGTAGGCACTTGATTTGGCTAGTAACACCCAGGAGCAGGGGGACAGTCCCAGCTACCTCTGCCCCAGGGCTCTCATTGGCTCTGGGAGGGCCTGACCCTCTAGTTGGCTTTCACTTTGCCGTTGGTGACAGCGCTGTTCTCGTGCAGGCTGCTGCCGTTGTGCTGGAGCGGGGCTGGGTACTCGGCCCCCTTGGGCAGCCGCTTGCCCTTGGTGTAGGAATGGTACCAGAAGTTGGAGAAGAGGATGAAGAAGATGGTCCCATAAATCCAGATGAGGTGGATGAAGATGGGGTACTGGTACTGGCAGCTGGGCATGAAGTAGTATTGGGAGATGTGGATGGAGACGATCACGAACTGCGCCTGGGAGCCAGCGTGGAGTATGTGCAGCGGGGAGACGGAGGCAGAGAGGGGACCGGTTACTCATGGGGGGAGCACCTCAACCACAGCTACGCCCCCTCCCCCCAGCCCGCGGGAGCGCGCAGATTCACACAGGGCACCACGAGGGTGCCCCTGGCCAAGGCAAAGGCCCAGCCCTTCCCAGGGCAATGCATGGAGCTGCAGACCACAGCTGGCCACAGCCCCCAGACAGGCACAGCCCACTAAGGCTCTCCATGTGGAATGGACACAGCTCCATCTGAACTCTAGTGAGGAGTGCTGGCCCTGCCAGAGGATGGCATGGATCGTTTCCTGAGCGACCCTGCCACCATGCTGTGCCTCCACTGGCCCCCACAGGAACACCCAGCCCCAGGGTATTTGGGGCATTTGTGGCTGCCACGCAGCCCCGACTCACCAGCTGGACAGCTGTGATGTGCTTCTTCCACCACAGGTACTTCTGAAAGGCAGGTCCTGCCGCCGAGAGCCCATAGTAGGAGTACATGACAACATGCACCATGGAGTTGATCATGGCATGGAAGGAACCCATTCCCCCTGCCAGGCAGAGAACAGGTAATTAGTGCTAGGGGCCACCCCCTTGCTGTGGTGCTGCGCCCCCCCACCCAACAGGGGCACAGGCTCCATGGCTCATGGATGACATACTGCAGCAAGCCAAACTGCACTACAGCCCTCCCCATGTCCACGCAGAGCTCCCAGCCCCCACAAATGGGGAATAATGGGTGTGAGGAGTGGGTAGGGAAGGGGATTTGACTCAGCCACTGGCTGAGAATGGGGGCTGCAGCCAGGTGTGGGAAGATTGTGCGTGCACTCCTACAACAGTAGTCATAAGATCTTCCCTTGCAGGGCCCACGGGGAACAAGGACAGAAGAGCCCTGAGGCCAGCGGGACGGCGTAGGCCTCTCACTGGGAGACTAGGACCAGATCTCCCCTCCCCTCACTGCAGGGCAATTCAGCGCGTGAGCCCTCACCTGGGCCAAATTTAGCCCCCCACCACCAGCTCCAAGGCAGGACAGAATGGTGGAATAGGTGCAGGAAGGTGATCTGCTCATTCTTCTTGCGCAGGACGAAGATCACCTAGAAGCAGAGAAGCAGGTGGGTGGCCGAGTCAGCAGAAGCTGGAGCAGGTGGGACAGGATGGCTATTGAAAGTGCAGGGTTCCGCCAGGGCTCTCGGGAATCTACAGTGAATGCAGAGGCTCCAACAGCAGGGAGGGTCCTTCCAAAGCTAGGATGATATGTTGGAGAGAACCCACTGCCAGGCACTCCTTGTCCTGCATCCTGAGAACATCTGATTCAGCAGCCACCAGGGCTGACGGAGCCAGGCTTACCTGGGTGGTGCCAATTCCCAGTAATCAGCGACTACCTGTGCAGCCATCAGGGAAGGTAGAAAAACCTGCACCCTGCCCCCCACTCAGGAAGGGGAGAGCCTGGTACTGGCATGAAAGGACGTGCTCACCTCCCATGGGCTGGGCTTATTGTTTGGATGGGCCCTGGCTCCCTCACACTCATTTCCAAAGCCCAAGAGGGGACTCTCTGGTCACTGCTTCAGGGCAATGACCTGACACGAGGTGTAGGGAAGCTCCATCACTGGCTATCGGCCAGGATGGGCAGGGACACAACGCCATGTTCTGGATGTCCCTAAACCTCTGACTGCCAGAAGCTGGGACTAGATTTCAGGGGATGGATCACTCGATAAATTGCCCTGCTCCATTCACTCTCTCTGAAGCACCTGGCAAGACAGGGTACGGGACTAGATAAGTCACTAGTCTGACCCAGTGTGGCCGTTCTTATGAAGCTCATTATTCCCTGTCTCTGTATTTTTCCCCCCCGCACAGGCACTACTGAGGCCCAGCACAGGGGTCGGGCCAGGCTCATTTGGATTTGCAAAACATTCCAGAAAATTTGGAGTGCTGGGGGGAGAGTGAGGCCAGGGAGAGGGTGCCCAATTACCACTCCTCGAGGATCCATCACTTACCGTGTCCATCAGCTCAATGAACTTGGAGAAGACAAAAAGCCAAGATACACGGACCATCTGAAACAAGGAGAGGGCATGTGTGTCAGTGACTCAGTCATGCCCACCCAGCTCTGCCCTGGGGCAGGGTGTCCCACTGCCCTGCAGTCCAGCCCTCCCAGACAGGTTCGTTTCCTGCAGACAGCAAGGGCCAATAAACATCGGGGCCTTGAGACTTTCCTCTATGGTTCAGTAGATGGACCCCTGGGGTTCTGCAATCCCATACCTGGCACACATACCCCAAACTCTGGAGGGCACTGCCTCTTTATTCAGCTCCTTGCTGCTGGGTTATAAGCCACAGGAGACACCCAGCCACCATCTTGGGCCAGAGGTCCCCAAGGCCAATGGCTATGGTAACAGGAAGGAAGCAGCTGCATGCTGCCTAGGGCCTGTGATTAAGGGCCCCATTCTGCTTGCAGCAAGAGAGAAGAACTTACACGAAGGGCCTTGGGGTCCTGGGAAAAATCCACAGGGTCACATCTCCAGGTGTATCCCGTCAGCCAGCCTGCCATCAGGAACTGCAGCAAGGGGACACCACCAGACTAGGATCAGCACACACCAGCCCACCATGCCCACCCTCCCGCTCAGAGAGAAGGCAGGCTGAAGCTCCCAAGGCAACCACAAGAGGGTGCCTCAGTAACTGGGCAGCCAGGTGCCCTCTGCACAGCAGCTCAGGTTCTCCGGGGCAAGGACTGATGGCACAGACGCCTGGCACAGACTGCACTGCCGTTGGAACCTCACCTCATAGACGATGTAGAGTGAGAGGCCCACCAGGAAGAAGTTGTAGACCACCATGAACTTCTTCAGGTCTAAGGGCTTCCTGTTCGCCATCAGCCAGGGGCCCAGGGACAGCACAAAGTAGACATAGCCCAGCAGGATCCCCATCATGAGGAAGGGCGACTGCATCAGGGGATACTCAGCTATGCGGGGGTCTGGAGGGAGAGGCACAAAGGATGCAGGCAAGGACGAGACCACCCCCCAGCCCGAGCGCCTGCTTCCCTTTCACTGCAGCCTGGGCACTGCTCTGGAGTCAGGAGACCTGGACTCTGCCACTGACCCACAGCATGGCCCTTGGAGACCCCCTGCTCCTCCTGAGCAATCATACATGGCACTCAGGGAGGGAGGTGGTTGGGAGCACCTGATGAACCCCAGTAATTCCTAATGCACACCAGGCTCCATGGCAGCCACAAACCACTTTGGGTGAAGGCTCCACTCCAGGACTTCTCCCCTGCCCCTCGGATGGCATCACAATATCATGGAGGAGGCACTAAGAGCAGGAGCAGCCCAGGACACCCGAAGCAGAGCAGGGGTCCCACAGCATGGCTCAGTAACGGAGGCACCCCAAGGGCATCAGGATCACAGAGCAGGGGTCCCGGACGCAGCATGGCTCAGTAATGGGAGCATCCCAAGGGCATTCAGAGCACAGAGCAGGGGTCCCACAGCATGGCTCAGTACCAGTGTGAATTCAAGAGCTGTGGAACTGGATTCCACTGGGTGGGGTGATGGCCAGCAGGCAGGGCTAGTCCTGGGGTGAGTGGTTGGGACAGGCAGCTTCCATGGCACCCAGCTCTCTGGCCAGCAGCTGGACACGGAAGGAAGATCTCACCTGTTCCCTTCATGAAGTCCCGGTACATTGTTACAATCGCTTCCATAGCGGCTGGAGTTCTGCAGAGAGTCAGGGAAGGGTCAGGTTTTCTGGGCTCAGGATCGCCAGCTCTCTGTGGTGAGCACTGAGCCTGCCAATTTACCCAGAGTGCGAGCTTCACCATAAAAAGTGAAAGTTCACCAAGTGCCACGTAACCTACAACAATAAATGTGATGGGAAAAGGTGCACAAGGGAGATTTGTTTGAATTAATTCAGTCTGAGGCCCATTAACATGGTGCCTCTCAACCTTTCCAGACAACTGTACCCCTTTCAGGAGTTTGATGTGTCTTGTGTATCCCCAAGTTTCACCTCACTTAAAATCTACTTGCTTACAAAAATCAGACAAAATACAGAAGTGTCACAGCACATTACTGAAAAATGTTTACTTTCTCCTTTTTATCATATAATTATAAAATAAATTGATTGAAATGTAAGGGCAATAGTTATATTCCAGTGTATAGTACATAGAACAGCATAAACAAGTCATTGTCTGAATGATATTTTAACATGTACTGACTTTGCTAGTGCTTTTTATATAGCCTGTTTTGTAAAACTAGGCAAATGTCTAGATAAGCTGATGCCCCCTGGAAGAGACAAGAACGGTCATACTGGGTCAGACCAAAAGTACATGTAGCCCAGTATTCTGTCTTCTGACAGTGGCCAATGCCAGGTGCCCCAGAGGAAATGAACAGAACAGGTGAGTCCACCAAGTGAGTCCATCCCACTGTCCATTCCCAGCTTCTGGCAAACAGAGGTTAGGGACACCATCCCTGCCCATCAAGACCTCTGGGAGTACCATTGCACTAATACATCTCAATAATTGAGTTAAAATTATGCCATGTAAACAAGAGAAGTGTGGGACTGGAACTCAATGGACCAAGTTGGTGCACTGGAAGTTAGCCCTAACTAATGGGCAAAATAATGAGGGACGGGCTATTCCACATCCCTTCTGGAGTCCTTAAAATAAAAGGGGTTTTTTTTGTTTGGGGAAGGGGAAGAAATGAAAAAGCTGTCTGAAAAAACTCTGGCTGACGGAAAAGAGGAAGACGCAAGCTTCACCATCACAGCTGCTATTCCCACTGGGATCCCAGGAGGCATCACACCACCACTGGGCCCTCATCATCCTGATCCTGATGATATTGGTAGCTACCAGTGTGGTGCTCTGCTCTTGTTCGATGATGATGATAATAATAGTTGGCTGCGTGCGTGTTCCCTCTGTCTGCTGCCCCAGCTCTGCGCAGATAGCTGACACAGCAGACCCCGAGAGAACCCCCCAAAATCACAGACTCTAGTAAGGTAGGAAGGAACCCGAGCCAGGTTTACTGTCAGACGAAGCACAGTGATAGTTCCCTATAGACTCTACAGGGCATACTACAAATACGTGCCCGCTGGCAATAGACACAGCTCAGTCAGGGGTGGGACACTCCACTGCCCCCTAGGCTGGACCAAATATGTGCACTCCTGGACCTACTTTTATACCATTGCAGGACAGATTACTCATCATACTTCAAACGAATCTATCTATCATGTTGTCCTTTTGACACTGTCTTTAAGATGCACCTGCCTGTTCCTTGTTATGTCTGGAGTGTTTTGATGCCATTTTTCTGCAAGTTCCTCTTATTAGCACTTATGCGTGAGTGCACGTGCTTCTAACAACCTTTTCTTGCACTTCTGTGAGTGGGACCTGCCTTTGGCTCACACCCCAGCTTTGCTTAACACTGCCTGAAAGTACTTTGGTTCAGGCTTTAGGCCTCAGACACAAGAATTTATGTTTCAGGACCTCCTCTTGCTACTCCTGAGAACTGTCCTGAGCAGACCAGGCCAGGGAGAGGGACCCAGATCACAGCATCACATCCACCAACTTTGGCTACATCCCCAATGTCACGTGGGAAGTAAGAATCTGTCATCCCTCTCTTCCCTCCTGCCCATGTGTCCTTTTCCTTCCTCACCTTACTTCTCTCCTCTCCTTTCTAATCCGTCTGGCTTAACCTGCCAGACTGTCGATTTTGCAACACAGCTGTGAGCCTGTAACAAAGAGACAAACAAAAGCAATGTCCTAAACAGCCCAATGCTGGTACAAGTTTGCCAGACCTCAGAATGGCTAATGGAGTCAAGTGCCAGGCCTATGTTTCCCCAGCAGCAAGGCTGCTGTTGACTTTCACTTACAAAGACAGAAGCTGCATTTTCTATCTTTGCTGTTTTCTTCTCCCTTCATGGGTTTTGTCTTGTCTTTTCTTTTAGAAAGTGGGAACAAATGTTACCAGAAACAGCAGGGCCAGCACCACTCAGCTACCACCTTCTTCTTTTCCCTTCAAAATGGCTAAGAGATCAAACACCAAATTTTCCCTTTTAAAAATTCTACTGTTAAAAACCCAAGGGGGAAAAAAAAGGCGTGGTTAAAAGAGAAGCTTCACTTAATGTGTTAGCTGTTTCTCCTTTTCTGTGTCTTTAATAAAGAGATTTTTAATACTGTGTTTGCCATAGTCTTATGCAGGCTGAGGGCTCTCTAGCCAAACCCCAAACCTTGTTTAAAATTGAACAGTACCAGGGTCGTGCTAACACCTTCCCCTGCATCATGCAGATGAGGTCACTTGCCAGGATTATCTGGTTTCAGAGTAGCAGCCGTGTTAGTCTGTATTCGCAAACAAGAAAAGGAGGACTTGTGGCACCTTAGAAACTAACAAATTTATTTGAGCATAAGCTTTCGTGAGCTACAGCTTCAGTGGAATGCATCCGATGAAGTGAGCTGTAGCTCACGAAAGCTTATGCTCAAATAAATTTGTTAGTTTCTAAGGTGCCACAAGTTCTCCTTTTCTTTTTTTCAGGATTATCTGGGTATCTCACGGAATCGTTTCCCTGCCATTGCAGGGGGCCCGAGCACTGGTGCGCCTCAATCCCCCCCATTCTCTGCCTGTGGCACATCCTAGTCTAGTTTCCTGTGGGTCTCGTTTTGGTTGCTGGGCAAGTGTGCCGATGCTGGTGGTCTGTGATACACAGGTCAGCCTAGATGAGCCGTCAGGCCCGTCTAGCTCTACTTAAGACACTGGAAGAGCCCAGCTGCAGCACCACCCGCTCCTCCCCATCAGGCTGTTCTCAGCCTGCTCCTTGCTGCACAGCTCAGTCCCTGCTCGTGGCAGTACTGAGCCATATGCAGCCCAGGCCTCTGTGCCATTGCACAGGCAGGGCTCAGTGCCAGCCACACCTAACAGCTTCACTCTGTTCGCTGCAGTGGAGAAGCCACTTGCGCCAACCCAGTCCCCAGAGCTGGGCCATCTGCACCCCGCAGCGCTACCTTCCCTCTCCCCATGCAAAAGGGGCTTCTTCCCGGACCCTGGCCATACCCAATCCTTCACAAGCCTGAAGAGAGACCTCAGCCCTCCATGCGGCTGCAGCCCGATTCCCACACCCCACCCCTTCAAGCACTCACTCAAAGCCAGTCAGGGTGATCCCACCCCTCACACAACAGAGCCAGAACGGTGTCACGGCACCACCACCCCTCCCTTCTGCTCACGTACCCATCAGCTGGAGGTCTGAGCAAAATGAAGCTATTCCTGCAGGACAAGGGCAAAGAAGGGAGGGGCCACAGCACATGGGCCCTGGGACATCAATGGCCACCAGAACGCCGAGCATAAAGCTTTGAGCTTTTGCAGGCCCCAGCCAGGGAGGGACACATTCTCTGGGCAGCAGCAGGGCTGGGTGAAGGCTGCCAGCTCAGACAACCGGGTACCAGCTTGCTGGTGTCCAAATCCCATGCACAGCTCCCCAGGACCTACCCCTGGCTTGGAGGATGCTAGCCACACAGCTCCAGCACTTCCCAGCCCACAGCGCTCCTATTGCCTCATTCTAGCTCCCCTCTGGAGGGACAAGATCAGCTCCAGGTGTGAAGCTGCTGCACTGCCAGACAGTCGTCCACACAACTCACTCTACCAAGCACACAGCAAGCCAGATGCTCTTCTGGAAACGGGACAGCAGGCATGGAACAGCTCTGAGGAAAGTCATCTGCAGTGCCCTCATCCACCTGCCTGAGGGGTGAGTGGGACAGGAAGGGAGGGGAGAGTGTGCCTGGCATAGCTCTGACACAGTCAGAGCCAGCCCAGAGAAGGAACTCCCACAGCTCTCCTGCCAAAAGACACACTCCACCCAGCCACCCGCTACAGACAACATCCCCCTTCTCTGCAGCCACCTTGCAGGGTAGGCCCCAGCCTCTGGCACAGTGAAGGGGCCCCAGAGAAGGCACAGACAGACCCCACAGGATGGAGGATGCCAGCCCCCAGCAACCAGGCAGGGAGGACACTGGCACATAGGAGAGATGGCACTGAGCTCTCTCCTAGAGAATCACTGCTTGGCTCACAATGCCCACCCCACGGGCAGCAGCTCCTCCTCCACGGGGCACAGTTACAGCAAGAGTGACCCCACCAGACCCCACTCCACCAATCTGTATAGCCACTGCCCCCCTTTCAGCACCCACCACTGGTGAGCTGTCTGGGGCCAGGGTGCGCGGGGAGGGCGACATGTTCAATCCCCCCACGGCACCTATGTGAGGGCTTGTCTTTGCTACAAACTTCACCCAAGTTCCTTTGCTGCAGTAAGGTGAGCTATGAATTCTGCCCAGTGAATTGTGGAAGAGTTGGTCTGTCCTGGTGGGCATGGGGGAGAAGGGAATCGTGGGAAGGCATTGGAGGACGAGGGGCATTCATGTGGTGCTAACAGGACATTCTGCGCTCTGGACACATGCTAGCATGACTCGCATTAATATATTCCAAGCCCAGAAAGGACCATTGTTGCTCTAGTCTAACCTCCTGCATCACACAGGCCAGAGCCCTGCCCTGTATTAATTCCTGCTTCAATTCCAACAGCTGTGCTTGAGCTAGAGCATCTCTTCTGAAAGCATCCAAACTTCACTGAACCATTTCCAGGGATGGAGAATCCACCGCAGCTGTCCCAATGGTTAATGACCCTGATTGTTCCAGCTCGGCACCTTATTTCTAATCCGAATTTGTCTAGCTTCAGCTTCAACTCATCGCATTGTGATAGACTGGTTAGTCAAACTGAAGAGCCCTCTACCATCAAACATCTGTTCCCCATGGAGGTACTTACAGATGTAATCAAATTACCCCCGACCTGCAGTATGACAAGGAGCTCAGGCTCTTTAGCTTGAGTCTCTCAATATAAAGGATTGGAAAACAAGGCCTTAGTCTTTCTCAGGGCTCTTCTCTGAGCATCCTCCAATTTTTCCACATCTTTCTTACCTTCTGGACAGCAGAACTCCACCCAATGTATTTGGCACTGGTGTAACAACGAGAGAGAATAACCTACTCCTCAAGTTTCCCATTTCTACATCCAAGGATTGCATTAGTCCTTGGGACTCCCAGCCCCATCTCCAACCAGCCGATTTGAATTAAACACACCATTGAAGTTTAGGGGCAACATGTCAGCTATGGACCACAGCATATGCTCCCAGAAACCTTTGCAACATCCTCTACCTAAACTAAGTGCAGAGAACAGGAGTTAACTCCCCTGAAGACACATCCATAGAGCAAGAGCTCTTTAGGGCATCTTGCCTGCCAGCTCAGCAATATAATCAAAGCCTTATTGCTATCACCCTCACTCATCCCTTCACTCCTATGCCTTGGGCCCCTGCAGATTCACAGCAGTGCCTGCGCTCCGAAGTCAGAGGGTACCGAGAAGCAGATGCACTGCCCAAACTCCCTGCAAGTCTGGGAAACCTGCCCAGCACACAGAGTCAGGATGCCTGGATTAAGGGAGAGGTTTACCATGGGAATGAAGTCACTCTACAAACATCAGCCAGCACTGATGACACCAGGATGACAGAGGGTCTACCCAGCGCCACCGGTCAGTCAGTGCCAGAGCTGGAAATAGAGTCCAGGTTCCCTGACTGGTGCTGAGACCACGTGGTTGCTCTTCTTTCTGTGTGCTCCAGAGAGGGAGCTGGAGGGCCAGCAACTGGTTGGCACAGGGCTGGGGTACCAGCCAGAGGACAGAAAGGGCCAGCTCCTGTGCCTATCAGCATGCTTGTCAGGAAGCAGGAGCTGGAGAACAATATGGTGACGCCCAGGGAGGAGATTCCCGCCTCCCCCCGCAGAGATGGCCACTGCAGGAGCAGAGTATGCACAAAGGCCATTCTGCCAACAGCAGCGACCACAACTGTGTTGTGTATGGGAGCCCATCCACTTGGACTGCTGAGCATGCATCCAGAGGGACTGAAAGCAGGTTCCCTGCTGGCACAGTGCTGGGTTGCCTTGCTTGTTTCCATTCCTTGCTGCAGAGACTGTAACTCAATTCAGTTCCCACCAATGCTTTCTAGCCTCACAGCTGCAGAGAAAACTTTCAACCATGAGTGGTTTCAGAGTAGCAGCCATGTTAGTCTGCATTCGCAAAAAGAAAAGGAGGACTTATGCTCAAATAAATTTGTTAAACTCTAAGGTGCCACAAGTACTCCTTTTCTTTCAAACACGAGTGAGCTTCATAACTGCTGCTCTAGGGGGGAGAGCTGCCGCCAGCCATCAACCCTGAAGACTAATGGCAGCAATTTAAATGGCAGCCTGAAGGATGCTCCTGCAGAAACTATCTGTTGTGCTCACCAGATATCGGACTCGGGAGAGGCAGCTGGCTACCTGGCTGTCAAGGTTTCCTAAAGCAAGGAAAGGGGAGCATGCCTCCTCTCCAGCACCAGAGGCCTTGGATGGATCTGGCTGCCTACCTCCTTCTGCAATGCCAAAAGCCCCAGCCATCACATCTAGCCACTAACACTCTGGCTCCCCAAGAGACCCCTGTCCATACGTAACTGCTAAACACTGAGCATATAGGAGCAGCGCAGGCTGAAGTATCCTCAAATGGAGGCATGCATGAAAACCCCAGTGCTGGTAAGTGCCACAGAGACTATATCAACTGGAATGGCTATTGCCAGAGGGAGAGGGTGCCAGATTACGTGCAGCAGGGCCTGGGGAACGGAGAGCTCACCACGGGACAGAGTGCAAGCACTGCAGAGACCTTGCTGCAGCACTCGGCACCAGCGAGCCAAAGCCATAGGATCCTGTGCAGAGCTGTCCATAAAAGAAAGTTTCCTACAGTTTCCTCAGAAGCACCTGGTACTGACCAGAGACAGACAGTGCTGGATGGCCCATCTGCTCCACCTTGTCTGGGAGAGGCCATGTCCCCAAGGGCTCCACTGGTCTCAGTCTAGACCCCAATGGGATAGCTGTGCACATCACCCCACCAACACCAAGCAGTCCCTGTGGGGCAGGTGGCCAGCAGATAGAGGTAAGCCCACCTCTGGCTCTGCTTATTCAGCACTGATGCAACTGCTGCTGGGATACTGTGTCCAGTGCTGGCACCCACAACTGAAGAAGGGCATTCACAAATTGGAGAGGGGTCAGATTGATTAAACTATTAGAAAACCTGCCTTATAGTGACAGAGTCAGAGCTCAATCCGTTAGCTTAACAAAGAGAAGGTTAAGGGGTGACTTGATCACAGTGTCTAAGTATCTATACAGGCAACAAATATTTAATAATGGGCTCTCCAGTCTAGCAGAGAAAGGTCTAACACGATCCAATGTCTGGAAGCTGAAGCTAGGAATAAGGCGTACACTTTTGACAGTGGAACAATGTACCGAGAGTCGTGGTAGATGCTCCATCACTTGTAATTTTGAATCAAGACTGGATTGTTTTCTAACAGATCTACTCTAGGAATTATTGAATTACTTGCCCCCAGAGTAAGCCCAGCACGAAGCTCAAAAGGCCTCGCATCACATTTCCTATCACCCCAGAAATCAGCAGGGCATCTCTGTCCCTGAGACATGCATTCTCAGCATGCCATTCATGAGTCACTGCCCTGATGACAGGTTTCAGAGTAGCAGCCCTGTTAGTCTGTATTCTCAAAAAGAAAAGGAGTACTTGTGGCACCTTAGAGACTAACAAATTTATTTGAGCATAAGCTTTCGTGAGCTACAGCTCACTTCATAGGAGTGCTGCAGCACCTGGTGCCAGTCCAAGATAAGGCACAGTATCTCATACACACAGTTAGTGCTGGCTGAGCAGGGACAGAGATTCTGCTGCCTAGGAAGAGCAAGGCACTGAAAACAGCCAAGCACTTTAAAACAGTAGGAGCAGTAGCCAGCAGGAGTCAGTTCTACAGTCGGAGGAGAATCTAGACCCCATGTGGCGGCAGTGGCAGCCAGGAGAAGACAGGGATGCTGTCAAGGGCCAGGACTTCCCCTTGGCTTCCCCCTGACCCAAGTGATAGAACTTGCCTTACATCCCACTTTGAAGGGCAGGCACCCCTACCTCAGCCGACCTTGTACTCCTCCATTTCAGGCTCGAGAGCCCTGCTCCCCCACCCCTCTCTGCCAACATTATAAATAGGGCCTTGAAGGGATGGGAATCGACTTCTTACTCCCCTTCCCTCCCCAATTAACTCCACTGAAACACTGCATTAGGGCAGCCTGACTGGAAAAGTGACAGACCTGTCACTGTGGGCAGGTCTGCATTTAACACTGCATTGATGCAGCTGCACCGCTGTTGCGCCTAAGCAAAGACACTCCTACACTGACAGGAGAGCGTCTCCCAACGATGTAAGTACTCCACCTCCCCGAGAGGCGGCAGCTATGTTGAGTGGGAAGCCCTCCCCTCCACATAGCGCTGCCTACACTGGGTGACATAGGTACACAGACATAAGCTGCTAATGTAGACCAAGCCTAAGCAAGCAAAGCAAATCAGAGGGAGGGAGGGGCCCACGAGCGGGAATGCTGACAGCACACAGGTCACAGCAATGGGACCTTTAGGAATACCCAGCAGATGGCAACAGGAGATTAGACAGGGGGTTGCACTCTAGCATGGCAGCAATAGAGGCAGATGTGGTTAAGAGCTGCATAGGAGAGGTCTCATGTCCCAGCCGGGAAGGGAAGATCAACACCTGGATACTACACATCAGAACAGTCACCCCTCTATGCATAGCACTGGTGCAACTGCACTTGGGGTAGTGCACTGCACTCCAGGCACCTCAGTGAGAGGAGAGGCCGATGAGCTAGAGGGAAGTCAGAGACTGACTTAATACACAGCCTACGATTAGGTCGCTCACAGAAGCGGCTATGGAATGCTGCCCCAGCACTTCTAGGCAGGTGAGGGACTGAATAAGCAAAGGCCATGCAGTACCATCATGCTGAGGATACGCTACGTTCAGAAGTTGCCATGCTGAGTATTATGGGACCGCCAAGCCCATCTCTTCCCCCAGTGTGGTTGGGGCAAAACCTCACTCAACGTCTACCCCTTAGCAGGTTGGAGCAACAGACCAAAGTGAGGAAAAAGGCACTGAATTCAGCATTGTTCCCTACAGCCCCAGCAGCACTTGGCACATGAGGAGATTTCTAACTCTCAGGAAGGCAGGAAGCAGCCAAGGACTCCAGCCTCCGATCAGGCTGCTTGGAGTGTCTGTCCAAGAAGCAGACCCTCCAGCAGTGTCATTTCCTGAAGAAATTAGACTGCAACCCAGAGATGCTTAGACTTGTGCCTCCCAGAGAAGCTACAGAGATGCCATGAAGACAACTCAGCAGTCTCCTGTACCTAGTAAAAAACTCCAGCATCATGACACCAACCTCTTGGATTCAAGTCTGGCAGAACCAGTTCAGCAGCTTTAAAATAGGGCAAAGGTGAGCTATCCCTTCCTACCATTTGATTCCACATGCCTGGTGCAGGTTTGCAAGACAGAAAAAGAATGAAGAGTTCTGCTGGACCAAAATACTCAAAATGCCCAGGTCAGTGAACTCCTGGTAGAGTTCCCTACACAGATCTCTGCAGGAGAACATCCTTAACCTAACAGATTCCTACATCACACAAAAGCAACAAGGAGTCCAGTGGCACCTTAAAGGCTAACAGATTTATTTGGGCATAAGCTTTTGTGGGTAAAAACCCCACTTCTTTAGAATCCAAGAATGTTAGGCTAGCTCGGGGCTGGTGGTGTCACACTAGTGACTTGATTGCATGCTCTGCATCTGTTCCTCAGTGCACCGGATTTCAAAAGTTCACAAGGCACAAGTGTCAACATGGAGCGTTTAATAAACTCCATACAGGTAGGGAGGGTCTGGATTCCAACACACACACACACACACACACACACACACACAACGGGCAGCCCTGCTGCTAAGAGGAAGGAGCCTGTGCAGTTACACCACAGGCCTGGAGTCAGTTGGTCTGGATTTTATTCCTGCCTCTATTGCAGAATCACCAAGTGACATTAGGCAAGTCACTTCCCATCTCTGCAAGTCAATTTTGCCATCTGTGAAGGGGGTGGTGTTTCAATATCACTTCCTTGCCTTTCAAGGACTTGGGCAGGTTGCAGCAATGTTTATAAAGCCCTTCAAGGACCCTGAATGAAATCTCAGAAAAGAGCAAAAGGGGGTGGGGAGAGAAGAGAGCAGAAGCAAGCATCAGAGCCCAGGTCCACTCACTCATGCTTGCAGGGTTTGTGCTATGGGGATAAAAAACAGCAGCACTGGCGTTCCTGCTTGGGCTGGAGCCTGAGCTCTGAGACAGTGTGTATGTGGGGAGGAAGGGGGGGGGGGGGGGGGGAAAAATCACACACACAGCCAGGTCTCAGAGCCTGGGTGGGAACATCTGCACTGCTATTTTTATCCACATAGCTTGAGCCAGGCAAGCCCAAATCAATTGACCCAGGCACCGAGACTCGCTGTCACGGATCTTTTTTGGCAGTGTAGACATACCCTTCAATTCTCAGTGCCACAAAACAGTAAGTAGATCAGTAAGGAACAGCTGCACTAATACATCTGAACACAGCCTGCATGAGCAGCGGCACAGGATCAGAAACAAGCAAAGATAACAAAGGGAGCAGCAACCAGAGAGGCTTGGGCAGAGCATCGGGAGCAGGATGGGATGAGATCAGTGATATCAGAGCAAAATCAAAACAAAAAAAAAACAAAACAAAACCAAAAAAAGAGCACTGCTCTTCCTGCCCTGAGCTGCCTGCAGTCTATGGGGTGTGTGGAATCTCCAACACTGTGCTAGTAATCAACAACAATTGTGTGGGCAGGTGATTAGACCACACAGCCACAGGCAGTCCAGCCCAATGATGATTAAGGAGGTGGGACCCAGCAGCTCTATATAAATATCTAAAGAGTGGAGAAGCCATGGCAAAGCAGAACTAGCTGGGGTAGAAGGGGGAGTGTGTGTGGAGGAACAGTGTTACAACAAGAAAGGAAAGAGTGCAGTTAAGTCCCAAAGGGAACAGCTTCCTGAGAGGTACATGGGTTAGGCGGACAGGCTTCCAGAGGCAAAGCCCCAGAGGAGCTTGAAGAAGGGCACAGGCACACTAAAGGGTCTCAGAGTAGCAGCCGTGTTAGTCTGTATTAGCAGAAAGAAAAGGAGTACTTGTGGCACCTTAGAGACTCAAATGTATTTCAGCATAAGCTTTCAATTCATAATAATGCATAATGCATCTGATGAAGTGAGCTGTAGCTTATGAAAGCTTATGCTCAAATAAATTTGAGAATCTCCAACGTGCCACAAGTACTCCTTTTCTTTTTACTAAAGGGTCTGGAAAGCAAGAACCAGGAGAAAGACTTCAAGGGCTCTGTCTGAGGACTGAAACCCCACCCTGGGGTCAGCCCTGACTACCCAAGAGATGCCTCTCCCTTTGCAAGCACAACCTCCCCTGAGAGCTACCTACCTCCCAGCAGAATGCGGCTATCAGCCAGCAAAGTGAGCGTGGAGAAGGGAGAAAGAAAGTTTACCTAGGAGCCAGAACTAGGCTATGGAATGCACTTCTGCAACATCTGACACCCCAGGCCCCCACACCCTGCTCTGAGAGGTCACAGCGTCTCTCTCCTCCCCACACACCCTTATGTAGGGCAAAGGGTATTTTGTGTTGATAACACTCAGGCAGGGCTCCAATCTTATGGGGAAAATCACATGTCCCAATAAACCCAAGGCACACGAGCATCTTCACCCC
This sequence comes from Dermochelys coriacea, assembly GCF_009764565.3. Taxonomy (NCBI): domain Eukaryota; kingdom Metazoa; phylum Chordata; order Testudines; family Dermochelyidae; genus Dermochelys; species Dermochelys coriacea. The sequence continues at coordinate 108,880,856 of NC_050075.1, read as the reverse complement.
AGGCTCCGCAGCCCCCACCTCAACAATGGAGAGACTGACCACTCAAGGCCAGAGACAGAGCTGGGATCAGCACCCAGGCTGACCCTGTGCAACAGGGACAGGAAAGACCTGCCCTCCCTGCAGCCCCACTCTTCCCATTGATCACTAGAGAAAAGCATGATCCAGAGTAACCTTTGGATTCGATGCCCATGGGGATGCACCAATCAGCCCAGAACCTGACTGCAGATTCCCAGGGGCCCGAGGCAGAGCCTGGGAGACAGACTGACTGATCTTCATATCACCATCCCAGGTGTCCTATAGGCAACAACCAGGATCATAGACTAAGTGATGCTATAAGGCCACAGCGAGCAAGCTAGCTGACCATACCCGGCATCAAAGCAAGGTAGTTTCCTACAGCAGACTCTCAGGTTTCACTCCCAGTAAACAGGTGCCCACGCTGATCCATTCTGGGGGTTACCAGAGTGAACTTACTCCCATAATGATTCCTTTACAGGGCACAGGACAGGAAATGAAGAACCCATGAGATCCCCTGCCCCTAGGCATGTCCACAAACTCTCTAGCCCCCCACTCCTCCACTGGAGCTAGAGAACGCTCCAAGAAGGCAGGAGAGTATAGCATCCAAACTCATACTGCTGTTATCAGAAAGTGACAGCCTCCCCAGCACTCCGGGCCAGCAGGGAAGACTGCATTCCCAGAGCCTAGCATCTCTGCTCTTCCCGGCATGGATAAGTTCCTGTTCTTAGGGACTGGCTCTTTTCCAGAGGCATCTAAACTTGCTCACCCGTCTGACAGGAAAGGGCAAGACATTCCAGCCAGAGAGCTCCCTCTGCCCCAACTGCTGTGCAGTGGCAGGGCTCAGGCAGGCCACCATCTAATTGAACATGTGGAGGTTTCTTCTAGAGCCTCTCTGAGGGTTTATGCTCCTCTTGGCCCTGCAGCACTCGGGAAGAGCAGAGCACAGAACACTGTTCATCCCTCCCCATCGCTGCAGGAGAATCAGTGCCTGTACCTGCCCTGCTCAGTCTGTATGCAGGCCAGGAACAGGGAGTGAATGCTCTCTCCCTGCTACTACTCCTGTGGGGCAAATAGGAGGTTTCCCTGAATCTAGACCAACATGCGGGGGAGAAGGCAATGCAACCTGAGAGACCCTGGGCCTCCCCCCAATTCACACAGCACCAGGAAGACTCACTCAGCATGGCTCAGAGATTCAGGAAGCACAAGGCTTGCTACCCACTCCCCCACAAACAAGTTGTCCTACCTGTTCTGGAGTGAGTGGGGAACTGGGTCTTGTGCTTCCTCTCACACAACTCTAGATGGGGGACCATCTAATGCCCATACCTAGTGGCATTACTCCTCCCCTCATTCCCCCTGAAACTGCACAGACCAGAACCCAGCAGAGGCCTGGCTTGTGCGTGGTAGGGCCTGGCAGCTCCACACCATGTGGTCTGGTAGAGAAAGCAGCATGCCACAGCTTGGAAGCCAGTATGTTACTCTGAAGGCTGGGCACTGTCACTGGAACAAAGAATTGCAGGGTGACTGGTATGCACTAACCTCTAAGGCAGGGGAAGTCAATAGGGGGACTGTGGGCCAAATCCAGACTGCCAGATGCTTTTGAGCAGACCCCAAAAATCTTATTTACTTATCATCATGGGGGGAAGAGAGAGAGAGAAAAAAAATATTTTTTTCCTCCGGAGTCTGGTCCTTGACTATATATTGACCAAGAAATTTGGACTGTGACATAAAATAGACTACCCCTGCTCTAGGGCCATGTCTACACTGCATCAGTAAGCAAGCCTCCCAGCCCAGACAGACTCACTCACACTAGCAGGGCTCAAAGTAGTATGCCAAGAATGGCTGTACGGACACTGCGCCTTGGTCAGAGCTTCACTACAAACTTATGTTGACCTAGCTCCATTGCTCAAGGAGTAGGAAAAGTTCATTCCCCTAAGAAACATAGTTAAGCCAACCTAAGCTTCAGTGTAGACGCTGCTAAGTTTTCTTCTTCATCATACCTAGCTACCAGCTCCCGGAAAAGTGGATTTACTGCAGAGACAGAAAACCCCTTCCGTTGCGATAGTGTCTACACTGCAGCATTTCCAGTGTAGACACACCCATAGGCTAGCCACCCAAGCTCAAGATCATACAACTGCCAGCTCAGATGGCTAGCCTGATTCGCTGCCAGAGCCACAACATCCACACAGCTATTTTCAGTATGCTAGCTGAGCCCCTCTAGCACCTGTCTGCCTACCCAGGATCATGAGACAGTGTCCAGCAGTGTCATTCCGGCCACTAGGCAGGCTGTTTGATTCAGGGAGCCCTCTATACCTGGGAAGCTGTTTAGTAGGTCTGGCTAGAAGGTCAGCACAGCCGAGCCCAGGATCTGCCCTGCCCACATTCTGCAAGGTGCGAAGAGGGCCCAGCCCAGAGCCTGTAACCCACAGCAGCAGGATACATGCCTTCCATCCACACAGTGGTTGTTGCCCTTCAGGCCTGGGGCAGAGACCTTCCCAAGGCAAGTTTCCTTAGCTCCCTGACAGGAGGAGTTTCCCGTCTATCAGCCCAGTCTGCTTATCGTCCCTGCAGCCACTTGCCTCTCTCATTTCATCCCTCTCCACCACAGCCACTTCTTTGCCAGGCTGCTGCCTCCAGCATCTCTGAACTCTCCCATTTCTCTAGTTATTAAGCTACCCAAAACAAAGTGAGTTATCCCAGGGGTGGCTGTACAGAACACTGCAGAGAGACTGTCACTCCTGCTGCCAGGCAGCAGAAGTAAGCCCAGGTGCACACACAAGAACTGCCCACCAGCTCCACAATGCCTCTGTGCATAGCCCCACTTCACCCACCACACATGCTGACCACATCCCAAGAAGGCTCTAAGGAAAGGCAACCACATGCAGGGAGGGAAGAAGCAGGACAGTAAGCTGCTGAGTCCCCCCCCAGGAGTGGGGTCTGACAGCTACTGAATTATGTGGTCCAGATTAGAAATTCTCTCCTCCTCCCTACACAAGCAGCGGCACAGATCCCCTGTGCATGATAAAGCCACAAGCCTCACGAGAGTCTGGCACTGGCCTCCCAGCGCTAGTGCTGCAACTGTCCCAAGAGCCTCCTTCCCACAGATGTTCCAGAGAGAAACCCACACAAAGGCCATGCACCTACGCGAGCTGAAGCTCATGAAAGCCAATGTTTTATTACAGGCAGCGCACAAGGCCTGGCACTGCCATTCTGCACAGGGAGGGGAGGAGGAATCTCTCAATGGAACATTGATGCAGTGGCCTGGAAGGGAGAAAGAGCTCTCATGCTACAAAGCACTCAGCCAGTGACAAGAGTCAGAGTGCCTTTGCCCTGCAATGCAGAGGTCTGTGCATGGCACCTGCTGCAGACTCAGCTGCAAACGGACAGCATGCTGGTGTGCAGCAAGAGGTGGGCACAGTCACATGAGACTGTTCCCAATTGAAGATTCAACCTTCTGTGTCCCCAAACAATTGCTCTCAGCCACCTATCCACCTGGATCCAGGGGCCTTATTTATACAGCACATGCAGCTTCCCTCCAGCTTTGGCTTCAGAGTGCAGGAGGCACAAATTTGAAGCCAAGAAGATAGGGGCCCCACTGGTGCAGCCCCAGCTGAATTTTACCTTCTCTCCAATCAAAGATGCCTCTCTGAGGAATGGGTCCCTGAATTCTTCTCCGGGTCACGGAGGTGTTGCTAGCTGTAACAAGACAGGAACTCCCTTAGAACCAAGGCACCCACTAAAGGAGGGGGAAGCAGCAGCAGCAGCAACTGTTGGGGTCAAGGAGAATGGTCCAGCACCGAAGAACTGGGGTGGCCCTTGGGAAGAGCTTCAGTAGCTCAGGTGAGAGATGATGCAGGCAGAATGAGGTGCTCAGAAGGGGTAGAGCCATCAGGTATGTGACATGACTGCCAAAGAAGGCCAGCTATACGAGATGGGAGACGAGAGTAAAGTTCAGAGGGGAGGACTGGGAATAGCAGAGACAAGCAAGGGTGTGAATGAAGTGGGAGAACAAGATGGCACTGGGCTCCTTTGCCTTGGAGAGGACAGAGGGAAGCCCAAAGAGGAAGCTGTGCCAACCACTTGATATTTGCAGCTCCTATTGTTGGAGCACCTGGCCTGAGGCAAGCATGCAGTATTACAGCAGGGCAGGGTGTGTGCCTGGAGACTGAAGTGACACCAGCTCATGCCTAGGACATACACACGTTTTCACCCTACGTGCTGGAGGCTGTACCTAGGGAGGGGCCCTGGACAGAACTCAACCTGCGGCTGGGAGAGGTGGTGAAGCCTTCGGCACAAGGGGAACATGTACGTGCAGTCCCTGCGCCAAGCGGGAGACACAACCGAGTCAGGCCAGCTTAGCCACACAACAGATTGCCACTCTCCAGCAAAAAGAAAAGGAGTACTTGTGGCACCTTAGAGACTAACAAATTTATTAGAGCATAAGCTTTCGTGAGCTACAGCTCACTTCATCTGTAGCTCACGAAAGCTTATGCTCTAATAAATTTGTTAGTCTCTAAGGTGCCACAAGTCCTCCTTTTCTTTTTGCGAACACAGACTAACACGGCTGCTACTCTGAAACTCTCCAGCAACAACTTCTCCCTAATTTAGCCAGCTACCAGAGGCCAACAGGCTTCCTTCCAAAGCCGGCCAGAAGCCCTTTCTGCAGGGACTCAGGATCATCCCTCGTGACCTCCAACCCTAACCCTTCAGGCCTGGCAAACCCCTGCCTCCCACCAAGCGGCATCCCTACCCCTTCCTGGCAGCTCAGGCAGCCCCCCTGCTGCCTCCCCTGGCCGGAGCCCGTCAGCCGCTCTTCGCCCGCCGCCCCCGCAGCCGGGGGGGCGCAGGCCAGGGTCGCCCTAGGGCGGGAGCGCTGTGGGGCCCCGCCCGGCCCCCTGGCCCGCCCTGCAGGGGACGCGGGGCAGCGGGTCCACAGCCTGGCTCCGCGGGGCGGGTGCACACGGGACCCCCCAGGCCCGGCCCGGCCCGGCCCGGCCCGGCCCGGCGGACCCACGGGGACTAGCCCGGCTCGGTCCCTCGCGCGCCGGCCGCGGTCAGAGCCAGGGCCCCGGCGGGACCGGAAGGACCGGCCCGGGCCCAGCGGCCGCGGCCCTTGTGGGGTCCCGGGAAGGCCCGGCAGCGGGGGCCACGGAGACCGCGCCTGCCCCCAGCTCTGGCAGGGCCCGCGGCCCGGCCCCGGCCCGGCGCGATCCGCCCTCCGCAGCCCCCCGAGCCCGGGGCCCCACTCACCGGCCGCGGAGCTGCGCCGGGCCTGCCTCCCTCCCTCCCTCCCGCCGGCAGCACTGAGCGGGCGGCGGCCCCGGCGCTGGGCAGGGCCCGACTCGGCCCCGGGCATCCCAGGGCAGGGGCCGAAAGGGCCAATCACAGCGGCGGCCCCGCCCCGGCCACAGCGAGGGGGCAGGAGCAGGAGGGGCAGGGCTGTGAGGGGGCAGGCGCAGGGGGAGGGGGAGGGGGCTGTGAGGGGCGGGGGGGAGGAGAGGCTCGGAGGGGGGAGGGGGAGGGGGCTGTGGGGGCGGGGGGAGGAGAGGCTCTGGAGGGGGAGGGGGCTGTGAGGGGGCAGGGGGCAGGAGAGGCTCGGAGGGGGGAGGGGGCTCTGAGGGGGCAGGGCTGTGAGGGGGGAGGAGAGGCTCGGAGGGGGGGAGGGGGAGGGGGCTGTGAGGGGGCAGGGGGGGAGGAGAGACTCTGAAGGGGCAGGGGGAGGGGAGGCTCTGGAGGGGGAGGGGGCTGTGAGGGGGCAGGGGGGAGGAGAGGCTCGGAGGGGGCAGGGGGGGAGGAGAGGCTCTGAAGGGGGAGGGGGAGGGGGCTGTGAGGGGCGGGGGGGAGGAGAGGCTCGGAGGGGGGAGGGGGCTCTGAGGGGGCAGGGCTGTGAGGGGGCAGGGGGGAGGAGAGGCTCTGAAGGGGGAGGGGGAGGGGGCTGTGAGGGGCGGGGGGAGGAGAGGCTCGGAGGGGGAGGGGGCAGGGCTGTGAGGGGGCAGGGGGGGAAGAGAGGCTCGGAGGGGGCAGGGCTCTGAGGGGGCAGGGGGGGAGGAGAGGCTCTGAAGGGGGAGGGGGAGGGGGCTGTGAGGGGCGGGGGGAGGAGAGGCTCTGGAGGGGGAGGGGGCTGTGAGGGGGCAGGGGGCAGGAGAGGCTCGGAGGGGGGAGGGGGCTCTGAGGGGCAGGGTGGGAGGGGGCAGGGGGAGGAGAGGCTCTGAAGGGGGAGGGGGCTGTGAGGGGGCAGGGGGGGAGGAGAGGCTCTGAAGGGGCAGGGGGAGGGGAGGCTCTGGAGGGGGAGGGGGCTGTGAGGGGGCAGGGGGGAGGAGAGGCTCGGAGGGGGCAGGGGGGGGAGGAGAGGCTCTGAAGGGGGAGGGGGAGGGGGCTGTGAGGGGCAGGGTGAGGAGAGGCTCTGAAAGGGCAGGGGGGAGGGGGCAGGGGGGAGGAGAGGCTCTGAAGGGGGAGGGGGAAGGGGCTGTGAGGGGCGGGGGGAGGAGAGGCTCTGAAAGGGCGGGGCAGGGCTTTCAGGGAGCAGGCGAGGGCGCTGAAGGGGCAGGGCGGAGGAGAGGCTCTGAAGGGGTGGGGGGGAGGGGGCAGGGCTCTGAAGGGGCAGGGCTGTTGAGGGGGGAGGGGCTGGGGGGGAGGAGAGGCTCTGAAGGGGAAGGGCTGTGAGGGGGCATGGCCAGTACACTGGGATCTGGACTCATTGAGGCCTTCTCTAGAAGAGGATTTAAAAGTATAATGTATGCCTTAAGATGTGCTGTCCTGGCTGGTGATTGTAATGCTGGCTAGCATCACGCTTTTAAATATTAGTCTAGACAATGTGTTGGGGGGAAGAGGGTCCCCTAATGAGTCCCCATCCTACTCCTGCAGCACTGTACTGCCTAGTACCACACTGGGGCATGGGGTCAATTTGGTTTTGTTACCATATCACACTATGAACTCATGTTCATTATCACACTCATGGTTTCTGCTTTCAAAGTTTCTGCTTCCCATTAAATATTGGCTTGGCAGTGCCTAAATTTTCCCATCCCTCCAAGGGTTTCTTTCTAATTTAAAAAAAGAAAAGGAGTACTTGTGGCACCTTAGAGACTAACAAATTTATTTTCCACTGCATGCATCCGATGAAGTGAGCTGTACCTCACGAAAGCTTATGCTCAAATAAATTTGTTAGTCTCTAAGGTGCCACAAGTACTCCTTTTCTTTTTGCTCATAAGTCATGTGCTCTAGCCCCCTAATCATTTTTGATGCCCTCCGCTGGACTCTTCCCAATTTTTCCACATCCTTCTTGTAGTGTGGGGCCCAAAACTGGACACAGTACTCCAGATGAGGCCTCACCAAGGTTGACTAGAGGGGAACGATCACGTCCCTCGATCTGCTGGCAATGCCCCTACTTATAGAGCCCAAAATGCCATTAGCCTTCTTGGCAACAAGGACACACTGTTGACTCGTATCCAGCTTCTTGTCCACTGTAACCCCTAGGTCCTTCTCTGCAGAACTGCTGCCTAGCTACTCGGTCCCTAGTCTGTACCGGTGCATGGGATTCTTCCGTCCTAAGCGCAGGACTCTGTACTTGTCCTTGTTGAACCTCATCATATTTCTTTTGGCCAAGTCCTTTGATTTGTCTAGGTCCCTCTGTATCCTATCCCTACCCTCCAGCATATTTACCACTCCTCCCAGTTTAGTGTCATCTACAAACTTGCTGAGGGTGCAATCCACACCATCCTCCAGATTATTAATGAAGATATTGAACAACTACACCGCTGCAGCTGTGCCACTGTAGGGTCTCCAGCATAGCCGCTCTACGCCAATGGGAGAGAGCTCTCCCGCCAGCATAATTAAACCACTCCCAATGAGCAGTGGTTGCTATATTGGCAAGAGAGCGTCTCCCTCTGACATAGCACTGTGCACACCAAGGCTTTTGTCACTGAAACTTGTGTCAGTCAGGGGTGTGATTTTTTTTTTCCACACCCCTGAGCAAAATAAGTTATACCAACAAAAGTGCTAGTGCAGACAGCCTGAGAATCCCGTAACACCTTTCACAAGTGCAGGGATGTTTGCTGCAGGATCTCGGACATCTCCCAGTGTGAGGACCTCCACTTCCTGCAGGTTAACTGGGACACCATCCTCGCCTTCCTGCCATGAACTCTCTGCAGAGCCCCGAGTTTGGCAAGAGGAGGGATTCCCATGCTGTGCAGAGTGTAACTAAGTGTAAGTGTAGGGTGTCAGTGTTACTACAGCTATGTAAAGCAAGGGGGAGGGGAAGAGATTGTCTCAGATGTTACAAGCCCCCCTGCTCCCAAGCTGCAGCACCCCCAGGGAGCTAAGCTAGCACCCCCAACCCCCCCAGAGAGCTACACTTTGAGGGTGCAAGAATCTTTTTATCTTTTTCCTCTGTCCAGTTGCTCCTCACCTCACATCTCAGCTACCAACCCCAATCAAAACACTGCTGCCAAAAAATCAGTTTCCAGGCACATCACTTCAGTGTGTCACAATTCTGTCTACCCTTTCCCTGTCCCTCTTTAAGTCCCTCCACTGGCTTCCATTTCCTTATTTCCTCAGACACAAGCATCTCATCCTCACCTTTAACACCCCTCATGACTTATCCCAGCCCCACTTATTGCATCTATCATCTAATTGCATCATTGTCTCCTGCCTCTGCTCTGCCAATGTCCATCCTTCACGGTCTCCCATAAGCATATCCCTCCCCGCTTTTTCACTGCTGGCTCTGGCACAAACTCTGAGACTCATCACCTTATCCCACCCAGAGTCATCTGTGTTAAGAGGCCTCCAGGGCCTGTCAGCTGATAGCAGGTACTTGTTGCAGCAGGCACACAACTAACCCATGTATAAACTTACTCTGATTATTGGTCCCATTTCCTCCCACACAACCACCCACTTGACTCCACCTGTGGTGACCTGTCATTAACCTAGGCCTGGTCTACAGTTTAAATTTAAATTGACCCCAGCAATGCTGACTTACCACCCCCCTCCCCCCAGGGAAGCTGCTGCTAGGCTGACGGAAAAACACTTCTGTTTACCCAGCTCCCGCCACTCAGGCAGGTGCAACTCCTACAGTGAGAGGAAAAACACCTTTTGTCACTGAAGGCTGTGTCTACACTACAGGCTTATGATGACATAGCTATAGTCCCCATGGTGTAGAAATAGCCCAAGAGCAATAATACTCAGACCTCGGTGATTCAGGACCAGATTAGCAATCAACATTACCCAAAAGAGCCACAATGTGTGAATTCATTTCCCTCCCTTTACTATAGTACTATATAGTCATACTGAAGCAATATGACAGGGGAATGAATATAGATTCATAGATACTAAGGTCAGAAGGGACCATTCTGATCATCTAGTCCGACCTCCTGCACAGCGCAGGCCACAGAATCTCACCCACCCACTCCTATGAAAAACCTCACCCATGTCTGAGCTATTGAAGTCCTTAAATCATGGTTCAAAGACTTCAAGGAGCAGAGAAGCCTCCCTCAAGTCAACCATGCCCCATGCTACAGAGGAAGGCGAAAAACTTCCAGGGCCTTTCCAATCTGCCCTGGAGGAAAATTCCTTCCCGACCCCAAAATATATTAGAGATACACACACACACACACACACAGCAAAGTGACTGACCAAGTGTTATTATATCAACTACAGTTCACTAACAACATAGTAAAACCATCCTGATTGTGATTTAATTCTTAACCACTGTTTTGATATCATGTGCTGCAAAGAGCCACAGGAGACACATCAAAGAGCCACTTGGGGCTCACAAGCCTCAGTCTGAGTATCGCTGGGCAGGGGTTATCACACCTGAAAGCACTCTCCAAGGAACAGAGAGGGATAGCCCGTTTCAGCCTGGCCACAGTCCTGGCCCTGGGAAAGTTTTGCAAGCAAGAGAAAGGGTCTCCTCCAGGCAGTGGGTAAAGTTGATGCCAACTGAAGATTGGAGGGCTTTCAAAAAGCTAGGCCATAGCCCAAAGCAGAGCTATGGGGTTGGTGCAGGAAGCAGTAGGTGGGATTCTCTGGCCTGTGTTATGCAGGAGGTCAGAGTGGATGATCATAGCAGTCTCTGTGAGGCTGGCTGAATCAACTGAAGTCTCTAAAGCTCTTCCCTGGCCAATTCCAAGCCCTGATGACTCAAACCACTACCCTATCACTGCCAACCACAGAGGCACCATGTGCAGTGCTGGAGGGAAATGGACCAGACCCACATCCCCTTCCCCAGCAACTGACAGGGGGCAGCATCTCATCCATTAGGAGCCACCCCGCTCTTCCCCCAAGTGCTCAGCACAGGGGCTTCCAGCAAGAGATCAGGGCTGGGAATCAGATCCCCAGCTATGCTCTTGCATAGCTGTGCTCAGCCCCCACTGGGGACTGGCCTTGCATAGCCCCTCCCCCACCTTGGCAGTGCAGAGAGTACCCTCCCCATGCAGCCCTGCAACCCCCTCATTGCCCTGCTGGGGACAAGCCCTGCAACCCCCACCCCCCATGTAATGCAGAGAACACCCTGCCAGGGATCAGCCCTGTGCCCCTTCCCTGCACCCCCCAGGTAATGCAGAGAGCAGCCTGCTGGGGACCAGCTCTATGCCCTTTCCCCAACCCTTCCCCCCCCCGCAGGTAATGCAGAGTATCCTGCACTGCCAGGGACTGGCCCTGTGTCCCATCTCCCTGCCCTGACCACCCGGCAATGCAGAGTACCCCGCCCTGCCTGCCCCGGCCCTGTACCCCCCCCGGCAATGCAGAGTACCCCGCCCTGCCTGCCCCGGCCCTGTACCCCCCCCGGCAACGCAGAGTACCCCGCCCTGCCTGCCCCGGCCCTGTACCCCCCCCGGCAATGCAGAGTACCCCGCCCTGCCTGCCCCGGCCCTGTACCCCCCCCCCGGCAACGCAGAGTACCCCGCCCTGCCTGCCCCGGCCCTGTGCCCCCCCGGGAGCCGCGGTGCCCCGGGCCATGACGGAGGCCGGGCTCGGCGCTCCCCGCAGCGGGACTCACCCGCCTGGCGATACCGGGAGCTCGCGGCGCCTCCTGGCCTGGCGGCGCGGCCGGCTCGCGCGGTCACCCCAGCGCTCAGGGGCCGCCCCCGGCCCTCGGCAGCCGCTGATTGGCCCGGCCGGACCCGGCGGCCCCTCCGGGGCGGGGCGGGGCGGGGCGGAGGAAGCCGCCCCTCACCGCCCCCTCGCGGCGTCGGGGCGCACAGCGCCGACCGCAGCTCGGCCCGTCTGGTGCGAGCCCGATTCGTCCTGCTGCGGCCCCCACACCCGGCTCCGCTCCAGCCCCGCCGCCGACAAGCCTGTAGCTCCGCCGCCTGCCCCGCGTTAGCCTGGCTCGGCCTGGCCCAGTGTTAGTACGGGCCAGTGCCCCGGCCGGCCGGCCCACGGCGCAGAGCCCCCACTTCGTAAGGTCGGATCCGAGTCCTTCCAGAGCTTCCTGATGATTTAGGTCTGTGACCTGTGGTACCAGGGCATCAAGGAGCCCGAGCCAGGGACGGTGCTAGGTGCTGTACAAACAAAGAACAACCAAAGACCAGCTGAGTCTATCTCCCTTGCCAAGGCAGGGCCGTTCCCTCTTTCCCATTTCCTTGGGTTTGAGGCGGCCCCCTTTTAAAAGACCCAAGTGCAGGGGCTCCCTGAGGTGCTAAATCCCCAGCCTGGTACAGCTTCTCATCAGGGAGTTTGCCTCTGATGCTCCTCCTAAATTATCCCTCTCTTATTTTCACCCATTAACTCCTTTTCCCACCCAGCAGAATTCGTTTCTCTCCTCGGTCCTTACGCTCCTGGTGTGCCCCTTCATGGCTGCACAGCCAAGCTCTGTGTTTTCTCCCCAGTTCAATATGTCTGTCAGCCCCTCACTTTCTTGCTGTTCTCCGAACTGCCTCCGCTTTGTGCCCATCTACCTGAGAGGGCTTTGTATAGCGAGACAATGGCCTTCCTTCCCTGATGCCTCTGCCCCTAAAGCCCCAAATAGCAGTGGCCTGTTTCTAGCCATATTCCATTGCAACCGTATCTTCTTACCCTCTCCCCGCTTGGGCTCTCTCATTTCTTCTGTTCCCTGCATTTCTTCTTCCCATTGAGTTTTTGGGCCTCAGATTATTCCCCAGGAGGATTAGTTGCACTGGCCCTGCCTTTGAAGTGCTGGCGTGGCATGAGTTACTGAGCGGCCACTGTAGCGTTCTGTACCCCTCGTAGTGTCCTTGGGCCTGGTGCTTTCATACCTGCCAGTAGCCCAGTCGGGGGATGACAAGTGAAAGTGAGGCCAGGTCATCGTCTGCCAGGATGGGACACCACAGGCGCCAACTTTCTGATTTCCCCTGGGGTGCTCGACCCCCCACTCCACCCCTTCCCCCAAGGCCCCACCCCCATTCTGCTTCTTCCTGCCTCCATTCTGCTCCTCCCCCTTTCTTCTCACCCATTCCGCCCCCTCCCCCAAGCATGCCCCGTCCTCACTCCACCTCTTCCAGCCTCTGCTCCTCCCCCTCCCCCACAGCACTTCCTGCCCACCACTGAACAGCTGATCAGCAGGAGGTGCTGGGGGGGGTAAGGGGAGGAGCTGATCGGCGGGGCCGCCAGCAGGTGGGAGGTGCTGGGGCGGGAGAGGGAGGAGGGTTTGGCTGCTGGCAGAACTGTCGCTCCACCCTGAGTCATTCCCATAAACTGAGGAAGTAGGAAACAGTCACCCCCAAAGTAGGTGAGGGGGCAGGACTGGGTGCTTCCTTTGATTTTGTACTCCAGTTTGCAGCTTTCAGGGCCACCCAGCCCACGGGGATTTCATGAGGTTAATCACCTTCCCCAGCCAGTCCTGGAGCCTGGTCTAACCTGCTTATCATTCCGTCCTGTCCAAGAACTGGGAGCACTGACCTCACTTCCAGAGTTCGGTGGGGCCACACCCCCTGCTTGTACCCCCACAGCACATCTCCGCACTTCTCTAGCTCCAGGGGTGCTACCATGACAACCTGAATCTAATAACACAACTGTGCATTTAAACTGAACATCTTTCATCAGAGCCACGAAACATTATTGCTCTCTCAACCCCAGTGGGGTGGCTGGCAGATTAACCCCCATGTGCAGCTGGGAAGAACAGCAGAGAGACTCCCCCATAGTCACCCAGCAGTTCAGAGGCAGAGCTGAGAACAGAAGCTTGGAGTCCTGATCACACTTCTGCTCTGGCTACTGGCCAATACCCCACTTCCAGCACCAGTAGTAAACACCAGGAGTCCTTAGTACCAGTTTTCTGATGGCCCATCAGAGCACGCTCCAGGATCCATGTGCCTCTTAGCTATTGCTCTCTCTCTTGCTTTTGGTCACACACTCACTATCCAAGTATTGCACTGTACTGTTTGGTGGGGTGAGTCCAAACTAAATTTCTTTACAACTGCCCCCTACCCTCCTGCCATCACTATCACACGTGTGAGAGAGAGCAGATACCCGAACAGAGCAGCTCATACACACGCCTGCCTTGCATCCACATCATGTGTTTGTCAGCTGCTGGACCGGCTCATCGGCTGAGACAAACAGTTGGCCATCTCTTGATGTCTTCAAGCCAGACTGAATGCCTTTCTGGAGGAGATGCTTTTATCAAACACAAGTTATGCTTTAGGGTTAGTCATTTCTCTGTGTAGACCAGGATGGTTGTTGCAGGAAAGCTCCCTTGTGGGTGCTATTTTGGAATAAAAGTGGTTTTACTCCACTAGGGGAGCGCATTGATTATGCCTGAATAGAGCGATTTAAAGACTAAAGTGAATACAATGACAGGGAGCTATTCCAGAATAGTTTATTATTAATAGCTTATTATTGTAAGGGTTAAAGCTAGTGCCAGTCAGTTTCCCTGTCCTGACAAGACATCAGTCAAACAATACATTTGGTTCAGTACAGGGTAATTCTCTGGCTGTGATATACTGGGAGTCAGACTAGCTAATCTAATGGTCCATTCTGGCTTTAGGCTTATGAATCAAAGGAGGTCAAGTTCAGATGTCTGCAAGGCCTTGTCTCCACACGAATTTTCACCAATGTCAGTGTAGTCAAACTGGTGCAAACCTGGGTGTGGATGTTCTTACTACAGTGTAATTTAAACCTGCTCCTAATCAGTTTAAACCAAACTGAAACCAATGCAGTTTAAACTGAAATTAAAGTGTCTGCACTGACTCTTTCCAGCAGATCAGCTAAATCAGTTTAAATCCACACCTTCATCTGCATGTAGACATGCTCCAAGCAATACACAGGCAGTAGCACCATACCGACCATCCCCTCATAGGTTCCCATGTGGGAGGGTCCTGTTGTGTGGTGACCAGACATTTGCCATTTACTCAGCAATGTACTGGTGACCCCTTTCACATAGCAAGCCTCTGAGTGTGACCCCCCCCCTTATAAATAAATATATTTAAACGTGTTTTTAAACACCATTATAAATGCTGGATGCAAAGCAGGGTTTGGGGTGGAGGCTGACAGCGACCCCCCCCCCCATGTAATAACATCACAACCCCCTGAGGGGTCCCGACCCCCAGTTTGAGAACCCCTGCCTTAAACCAAGCACAGTGCCCTCCATTTCTGTCCATGGTGCCAGAGACAGCACATTGAGAGAAGGGCAGGCACCATACCTACATGCTCTAATGGCTCATTGTAACATTGACCATCACCTTCATGCCGACAGCTTTTCCCACAACCACTTTCATGCTTCCTCCCACACTGCCTGGTCCCCCTGTGGAAACTTCTGACAAAATCTGCTTTGCCACAGCCATCATATTCCTCTGAAAACTCATCTGGGGCACAATGCCAGCAGGCCGCTGCCAGCTGGTATTGGCCAAGAAGAGGGGAGCCATAAATCATTATGCTAAAATGCAGCGTGCTTGAGCAGTTAACCTCCTTCCTCTATGACCACACCCACCAAGTTCTGCTCCACCTGTCTTTGGTGCCCTATAAACTAAGTGCTTGAGGCAGGGATTGTCATCTTAACACATGTTTGTTCAGTGCTGAGCCCACAGGGAGCTCTCAGGCACTGCTGGAAAACACACACATCCTAACACACAAGAGCAGAAGCAGGAGGAGCATACAGCATCCCAGCAGAAGTGACAGCACTCAACATTCTGAAACATATTGCTTCACACAGGGACCTGGAGGCGGACTTTCCAATCAATGAAACCCCAAACCCAGCTTGCTCTGAAGACACTCTTCTCTGTCACAGGGAGACAGTGCACTACACATACACCCCAAATTATAGGCAGAGACCCGTGTATGACACAGCCCCACAACCTCAATTTTAATTTAAAAAACAATTGTTTCTAGCTCTAATTATGAAGAAAGCCTTGACACCATGAGTGTAACCAAAGCAGCAAGACACCCAATGCCATGTCTACATTAGAAAGCTTTACCAGTTGCCAGCGTACAGCTACTGACCTTACTATGTCACCAGAGTGAGTTCACACTTGTTTGCCTTGGCCAGTGCCATATGTCCTTATGGTGAGAAGCGTCCTGGCAAAAGATGTGCTGCCCTGTGGGTAGAGATCCCCGTGCTCCCTGCACCACTATATGACACACTGCCTCATGGAGCATTTTTGCAGTGTGTGTGTAGAATAACACTAGGAGTTTGAGGTCATGTTCTCCCTATTTCCTTTGCTCCAACCTACCATCTGCTATTTTTGTGGCTTTCAAAACAATCCCCACAGTTCCTCTCTTACAGCCCATAAGCAGTTTCCAAGTTCTTGCCATCCCTCTGTCAGAAGTGTGGATCCTGACCAGATCAGTGGAGTTTTCATGTCTGTTTTAGAGACAAGGCATCCGATTCATCCATATTTGAGGAACTTCAATAACTACTGCAACAGCCAGGCGTCCAGCAGTGAAATGAGAATGCCCAGGAGAGGGGGATGATGTGGGGAAGCAAATCAACCTCACCTGTTGCAGCAGGTGCTCACTGACCAGCTGCACATGGTGGAGTGGGGGTTCTGGGCCCATGAAATGAGCACCATGTGGTGGGCTCAGACTAGCTGCAAATCTGGATGATCAGCAGCAGCTGCAGAATGCCACATTTCTGGACCAGTGTGCCAAGCTCGCCCCAGCCTCCAGCACAGACACACCAGAATAAAAGCTGTTGTCACAGGGTGCTCCACTCCTCACTCAATGGCACCTCCCACTGGCTGTTCTGGGGATTAGCTCAGCCAGGCCAACACACCTTCCTCCGGCTGCACTCTCTCACTCTGCGGCCCCTCTCTCACTTCCTCCTCATGACCCAGCCCAGGTCACTAATTGGTTTCCACTTCTGGGGTGGGAGACTTTCTAAGTGTCTCTGGACAAGCAGCATCAACAGTCCTCACACCCCCTGCCCTGCCTCTGTCACTCCTGCTGTGACTCAGACAGTCTGCTAGTTCACTGCCCCTGGCAGTACCCACCTGGCCGTGGCTGGTAGGGAGCCCAGGCTCTCCCTCTCCCTCTCCTCTGGGTTTCAGACCAGGGTCCTGCAGCAAGCAGTCAAGGTCTGTAGCTTCCCTGACCTTACTATTCTTGTCCCTGGACTACTAACTACCCTGCTGCCAATATTCTAGTCAGACCCCTCTCTCCTAGAACCTGCTAAGTCACCCTGCAGCCCTACCTCTGTTGCCCATTTCTTGGTGTTATGTAAGCCCTACCTGTTCCCTCACAGGTGAATTGCTTCCAATTAGCAGCTTCCTGGTAGCCTAAATCACTCTAATTTGCTGCTTAATTGGTTGATTTGCCCTGCCTGGCCTAATTCAACCCTCTCCAGGCTTGTGTGGGGAGTAGACCCCATCACAGCTGCTCTGGAGAAATGTATGGCCATCATACTGTGGAAGCTTGCAACTGTGGATTGCTGTCAGTCAGTGAGTAACCAATGGGTGACTGATACAGTGGGTGCTGCCATCATCAGGTCTGCAAGGCCATTAAGCGAGCTGTAGCTCACGAAAGCTTATGCTCAAATAAATTTGTTAGTCTCTAAGGTGGCACAAGTACTCCTTTTCTTTTTGTACAAGACTGTGAGTGTGGGCAGTAAGTAATTTGTTGGGATAGGTAAGGGTTAAAGCAGAAAACGGGGAAACTGCTGGTGAACAGAGATGGCACTGGGGAGTAAAAGGCACAGGCAAGCACCGCTTCTGTGCTTGATAAAGAGCAGCATCTTTCTGTGTTTGATAGATTTAGGGCCACCTCTCTCCCCTCCCTTCTCCTTGTTAATGGTTTGATAAGGTGGTAGCTGCCTAAAGAATGTGGGGATCAAAAGAATATCTTCTTGGGTAAAGTAGTGTTATCTCCCTCTCCCTTTGTTTCCCAGCTGCACAGTCGAGTTTGGGGTCATGGCCCCTTTCTCCCTTCCCTGCAAACTGCTGATCCAAGGAGTTCATGACTGCAATTATAGCAAAGAAGTGTATCTTCAAAGTAAAACTTATTGGTAGAATACGCTAATGAGGTAAATAGTAATCAGGGGCAGGGATAATTATATTCAGTAGAGGGTTATTAATATTCATTGTATGGGTGTTCATATTACTCCATAAGGGGTTTGGGGCTGTGGTAATAAATGTAGGAATTTACATACTAATGTAAATAAAAAGAGTATGATGCTTACTGGACAATTGGGTCCAGGGGAACAAGTACTGCAATAAAGAAGCCCATCTACTCAAATCCGCCTCTGGGTCAGCCTGTTCTTCTTCCAACATCATTGAGGGATTCAATGCCATGGGCTTTCCTAACTGGAGCAAGGTGGGGGTGACAGATGGGACATATATCTGGACTATAACCCTCCACCTATCTTGCTTCTGAGTACATACAGCAAGAGGGGTGCTTTCCAGTGATGATTTAATGCTGGTGGGTCACCAGGACTGTTTCACTGAGATGAATGAAGCATGGCTGGGGAAGGTGCATAATGCTCGCAGCTTTACTCCTGGATTGTCTGAAAAGATGCAAGCAGGGACATTTTTCTCAGGCTGGCACATTCATATCAGTGGGGCTGCAACGCAGATAGTGACTTTTGGAGACCAGTCAATG
Organism: Dermochelys coriacea; assembly: GCF_009764565.3. Lineage (NCBI taxonomy): Eukaryota > Metazoa > Chordata > Testudines > Dermochelyidae > Dermochelys > Dermochelys coriacea. The sequence goes on along the minus strand of NC_050075.1, from coordinate 108,862,868 downwards.
CTTTGCTTCCCCGGCTCATGAAGCCATACACTGGGCACCTGGAAAGCAGCAACAACTGCTGCTTGAACAGGTGCAGAATGACTGTTGAATGCATTTGGTAGATTGAAAGGATGCTGGTGCTGCCTCCTGGCTAGCTGGATCTCAGTGATCCAAATATTCCCACTGTTATTGCTGCCTGTTGTGTTTTACCTAATATTTGCAAAGCAAAGCGGGGTGGGGAAGTGACCAGCAGGGTGACAGGGGAACAGTGTTTTCCCCAGGAATTGAAATTAGTGGGGGTGTTCAAATTTACAGGGGTGGGGGTCAGGGCCTGTCATAAATATAAAGGGAAGGGTAAACTCCTTTAAAATCCCTCCTGGCCAGAGGAAAAACCCTTTCACCTGTAAAGGGTTAAGAAACTAGGATAACCTCACTGGCACCTGACCAAAATGACCAATGAGGACACAAGATACTTTCAAAGCTGGAGGGGGGGAGAAACAAAGGTTCTCTCTGTCTGTGTGATGCTTTTGCCGGGAACAGAAAAGGAATGGAATCTTAGAACTTAGTAAGTAATCTAGCTAGATATGCGTTAGATTCTGTTTTGTTTAAATGGCTGATAAAATAAGCTGTGCTGAATGGAATGTATATTCCTGTTTTTGTGTCTTTTTGTAACTTAAGGTTTTGCCTGGAGGGATTCTCTGTTTTGAATCTGATTACCCTGTAAGGTATTTACCATCCTGATATTACAGAGGTGATTCTTTTACTTTTTCTGCAATTAAAATTCTTCTTTTAAAATTCTTAATTCTGCAATTAAAATTGCTTTTTCATTGTTCTTAAGATCCAAGGGCTTTGGGTCTGTGTTCGCTTATGCAAATTGGTGAGGATTTTTATCAAGCCTTCCCGAGGAAAGGGGGAATAGGGTTTGGGGAAGATTTTGGGGGGAAAGATCTTTCCAAGAAGACTCTTTCCCTGTTATATATTTGTTAGACACTTGGTGGTGGCAGCAATAAAGTCCAAGGGCAAAAGGTAAAACAGTTTTTACCTTGGGGAAGTTTTAAACTAAGCTTGTAAAAATAAGCTTAGGGGGTTTTCATGCAGGTCCTCACATCTGTACCCTAGAGTTCAGAGTGGGGAAGGAACCTTGACAGGGCCGATGAGGGGTGAGACCATGAGGGTGAAGGTGGGCTGTATGGCACCACAGTAAAAACTGAAAAATGTTTCATGACCATTTTATTAGATTTTAAAATCATCACACGAATTAAAGTTGGCTACTCAAGCCTTCAATGAAGCACTACGTCTACATCCTTCTTGGTTTCTTGTTATAATTTTGAATAACTCTGTTAATGAACTTCTTGAATGCAATGCATTCATCTTTGGTGGCTTCTCGTGTGTCCAGTACTTCCATTCCTTCAATTGATATGCTCATTAGTTCATTCATATGATCAGGCAGAAGGCGACTTCTTTCAAAACACAAAATTCTATTCAATGATGAAAAAGAACGCTCAACTGTAGCTGTTGTGACTGGGAGTAGCAAGCAATTAATTCCTACTTCTTTCGGCCCAGGAAATGGAGCATAAGATTGGGTTGAGCCACTAGTGATGATAAAAAAGAAGTTGAAGTCAAATCTTCATTCATTCATCGTATGGTATTCCACTCTGTGTTCAAATTCTCTGTTCTGGCCTGAGCACATGGCAGCCCCATTGCTGGTAGTGCCTCATCCACTCAACTGTTGGTGTTTTATAGGACAGGGATCTATAAAAGCTACGTAGAGGTTGAGTAGAATCTAGAAGTCGCTGCTGTAGATTTTTAAGAATCAAGGCTGTGTAATTTTTCAGTTGTCTTAACAAATTCTTCTTGTCCTCTTCACTTAAGGATTCAATCTAAATTCCTTCATTAGTCAATTTCTGGACTGAAGTCTTTGCTTCTTCCAGTACTTTTTCAATGGATAGCTCTCTGATTGATCCAAATGTAGCTTCTATTGCTGGACAAAGATCTGCTACTGTTGTAGCAGATGCCTGGATGGCATTGTTTAATGACCCAAGTGGTTTCAACAGTAGACTTACAAAAGAGAGAATGGCAATAGTCTTCTCTGAACATAGTAACAAAAGTAATCCACCAGCCTCACTACTTAGATCCATCCCATCTTGGTAGATACTTTCCAAAGCCAGTAATAATGGCTGGAGTAATTTTAAGACAACAGCCAAGGATCACTCATGAGAAAGCCAGAGGGTTTTCCCAGGTTGGACTAATTTGAACTTCAGTCCCAATGTATCTTCTATATTTTCCAAGATATTCAGTCTTTTTGGACTCTTGCTGAAAAAAGAATATAATGAAGACATTAAATTTATAGCTTTTTAAATGTCTTTTGAAGAATCTGCAGCTCGTACTAGCACTAGTTGGAGTAGATGGCCTCTGCAGTGTGTATAGGAGAGACTAGGGTTACACTTTTCTCTGATTTCAGAGTAGCAGCCGTGTTAGTCTGTATTCGCAAAAAGAAAAGGAGTACTTGTGGCACCTTAGAGACTAACAAATTTATTAGAGCATAAGCTTTCGTGAGCTACAGCTCACTTCATCCGATGCATCCGATGAAGTGAGCTGTAGCTCACGAAAGCTTATGCTCTAATAAATTTGTTAGTCTCTAAGGTGCCACAAGTACTCCTTTTCTTTTTACTTTTCTCTGAGCAAAGCTTGTACTCCACCATGTCTTCCAGAGAAGTTTGCAGCTCCATCAAATGCACAAGCAGCCATCTGCTTGGGGTCCGATTGACATGCATTTAACTCTTCTAAGGTGTGGGTTTTCTCAGATGCAGCCAATCTGTCTTCTATAACTTGAACATCTAGAAATGCATCTACTGGCCTACCACTAACATCAAGATAATGTACACAATGACTTAATACTTGATGACCATTTGCATTGGTGCATTCATCAGACATGTATGCAAATATTTTGAATGTGGTGAGAGAGTTCTTCACTTTTTCAACTGTTGACTCTTTCACTGTTGCACCACGTGTCTAGCCAGTCAGTAGAGTTTCTTGCAGAAAGATAGTGAGCATTTGCTGGTCTTGTTCGGAACCGGTGTTCAACTTCAGGATGAACAAGTGACAATGCACTTAACGTTGGCCTCCAGTTTGTAGTGTATGGTATCTCTTGCCTAAATAGAAAGTATGATGCCACAGCCATGTTTGTTCGCATGAACTGTGTTGTGTCTCCAGCATTCTTAACAGCCTCATTAACACTCACTGGTGTTGTCCTTGTTCAGTGGAGACTCGGAGTTCAGAGGTGCTTTCACATGAGTTCACCTCCCAGTGGGGGGCAAGAAGGCACCTTGCTTGTTCCTCCAGCTGCTCACTGTTCGCTCTGGCCACTATTGTTCATTGTGCCACTGTTCACTCCATCGCTCTGTTGCCAGTGGCCCTGCGCCGTCACCTTCTGCTGCCACCTGCCACTGTGACCTCTGTGAGTTGGTCTCTTGAGGTTCCACCAGCTCTCAGTGATTTCAGCTGAGCTGTCAGTGGGGGAACCTCGCCGCTAGTGCAGACTGGGCTGTCTCTTCCACAGAAACATTGTCCCACAGCAGATCTAAGCAGTTAGATTATCAGTGATTTCAGCTCTAGTGATCACTTAACAGAACAAAAGACTATCTATGGAGCCTAATCAGCTCTATCTTTAAACAGTGGAGCAGGGCAGGTCAAATAGTACTTGTGACTCAGGCAGACCATCAAGCAAAACACCTGTCCCCACCCTGTCTCTTGATGTCCTCAATCAGCAGAGGCAAAGTACAGATCTACTGCCCTTTACTCATACACTAAGAATAACAACATTGCTTTACCCCGCACATTCAAGTGATTTGTAACCAAGCCCAGCCAAAATCTATCACTTGGACAACACTGCTCTGTTTGCTGGATACCTAGGTAGATTAGGTGTGAATGTAAATACAGTCTGGTCCTGAAGCCTTCCCCCCCCCACCCTCAGCCCCCAGCTCATCACTAGGTGTCAGGGAGAGCTCATTTAGAGTTTGCTTATAAATCATAATTTGAAATTATTAGGGTGGCCAACATCACCAAAATGAATGCACTGACATTGTCATAAAAAACAGCTAGTCTATGTTCATACTTTTCAAATCTATTATACTTTTTCAGATACACATATTTTATCATACACTTTATATGCTTTTAAAGTGTGTATTAATGTTTAAATTTCAATTCAAATTTCCAAACAATCACTAAATTGGCAACACTGTATGTAACTAGTTCACAAAACTAGGGGCGGGGTTTGGGGAAATTCAGGGGGGCTACCCCCATAGGGGAAATCCCTGCAGGGGAAGTGGAAAGACTCTCTGGCTGTTCATAATCAGCAGACACAAGGACCTCAGCAAGAGCAAGTCAAGATGTTGTACTGCTGAAAGAAGCCTTATGTCATAAATATAAAGGGAAGGGTAACCACCTTTCTATATACAGTGCTATAAAATCCCTCCCAGTTAGAGGCAAAATCCTTTCACCTGTAAAGGGTTAAGAAGCTAAGGTAATCTCACTGGCACCTGACCCAAAATGCTCAATGAGGGAAGAAGATACTTTCAAATCTGGAGAGGGGGAAAACAGCTTTTGTCTGTCTGTGTGATACCTTTGCCAGGAACAGATCAAGGATGCAAGCCCTCCAATCCTGTAAAATTAGTAAGTAATCTAGCTAAAAATGCGTTAGGTTTTCTTTGTTTTGGCTTGTAAATTGGCTGTGCGGGAGGGAATGTGTTTTCCTGTTTTTGTGTCTGTTTGTAACTTAAGATTTTGCCTAGAGGGATTCTCTATGTTTTGAATCTTCCTGCCTGTGAGATTATCTTCCATTCTAATCCTACGGAGTGTTTCTTTTATCTTTGTTTTGTTCTTCTAATAAAGTTCTGTTTTTTTAAGAATAAGATTGTTTGGTTTTTTTAGGGTTCTAAAGCTGAAACCCAAACTGGTCTGTGCTCAACTTGTTTATTCTCAAGCCTCCCCGTAAGGGCTTGGGGGGATAGCTGATGGAAGAGGAACTCCAAGTGGTCCTTTTCCCTAGTTCTTTGTTAAAGCGCTTGGTGGCAGCGGCATACCCTAGTCCAAAGGCAAAGATTTTGTGCCTTGGGGAAGTTTTTAACCTAAGATGGTAGAAATAAGCTTAGGGGGTCTTTCATGTGGGTCCCCACATCTGTACCCCAGAGTTTAGAGTGGGGAAGGAACCTTGACATGGTTTTAGCAGTGGATCATTTTGAACCAAAAGCATAGACCTGAAGAGGTTTTTTTTTTTTTTTTTTTTTTTTAACTGAAAGCAGTGAGTTTTTTCTGTCCCTTTGCCTGGAGACAGAGGTGTTAGTGGTTTTAACAAAAGGATTTTTCTGTAGGCTGGGAACAGCTATCAGAGACAAAGATATCAGGTTTCAGTACAGCAAATTTTACAAGCCAGGTTTTTTATTTTGTTTTCTAACTCTCGGGTATAGCTAGGTTAAAAACAGAGAGGCTAGGATGACAGAAAGCAATGCCTAACAGAAACTGGAGTTAGCAAGACTGGAAGCAGAAGAGAAAGAAGAGGAACACCAGAGACTGGTCGAATTAAAATGAATCATAGAATCATAGAATCATAGAATATCAGGGTTGGAAGGGACCCCAGAAGGTCATCTAGTCCAACCCCCTGCTCAAAGCAGGACCAAGTCCCAGTTAAATCATCCCAGCTAGGGCTTTGTCAAGCCTGACCTTAAAAACCTCTAAGGAAGGAGATTCTACCACCTCCCTAGGTAACGCATTCCAGTGTTTCACCACCCTCTTAGTGAAAAAGTTTTTCCTAATATCCAATCTAAACCTCCCCCATTGCAACTTGAGACCATTACTCCTCGTTCTGTCATCTGCTACCATTGAGAACAGTCTAGAGCCATCCTCTTTGAAACCCCCTTTCAGGTAGTTGAAAGCAGCTATCAAATCCCCCCTCATTCTTCTCTTCTGCAGACTAAACAATCCCAGCTCCCTCAGCCTCTCCTCATAAGTCATGTGCTCTAGACCCCTAATCATTTTTGTTGCCCTTCGCTGTACTCTTTCCAATTTATCCACATCCTTCCTGTAGTGTGGGGCCCAAAACTGGACACAGTACTCCAGATGAGGCCTCACCAGTGTCGAATAGAGGGGAACGATCACGTCCCTCGATCTGCTCGCTATGCCCCTACTTATACAACCCAAAATGCCATTGGCCTTCTTGGCAACAAGGGCACACTGCTGACTCATATCCAGCTTCTCGTCCACTGTCACCCCTAGGTCCTTTTCCGCAGAACTGCTGCCGAGCCATTCGGTCCCTAGTCTGTAGCGGTGCATTGGATTCTTCCATCCTAAGTGCAGGACCCTGCATTTATCCTTATTGAACCTCATTAGATTTCTTTTGGCCCAATCCTCCAATTTGTCTAGGTCCTTCTGTATCCTATCCCTCCCCTCCAGCGTATCTACCACTCCTCCCAGTTTAGTATCATCCGCAAATTTGCTGAGAGTGCAATCCACACCATCCTCCAGATCATTTATGAAGATATTGAACAAAACGGGCCCCAGGACCGACCCCTGGGGCACTCCACTTGACACCGGCTGCCAACTAGACATGGAGCCATTGATCACTACCCGTTGAGCCCGACAATCTAGCCAGCTTTCTACCCACCTTATAGTGCATTCATCCAGCCCATACTTCCTTAACTTGCTGACAAGAATGCTGTGGGAGACCGTGTCAAAAGCTTTGCTAAAGTCAAGAAACAATACATCCACTGCTTTCCCTTCATCCACAGAACCAGTAATCTCATCATAAAAGGCGATTAGATTAGTCAGGCATGACCTTCCCTTGGTGAATCCATGCTGACTGTTCCTGATCACTTTCCTCTCCTCTAAGTGCTTCAGGATTGATTCTTTGAGGACCTGCTCCATGACTCAATAAGGAGGCAGAGGAGGCTTCCCACCAGAGAGCTATGGAGGCAGCGAAAGAGGCAGAGAAAGCCCAGGAGGCTGCCCACCAGAGAGCTATGGAGACAAAAGAAAAAGAAATGGAGGAGAGGGAAAAAGAGAGGAAGCATGCACTGGAGATAGAGAAGGCAAGGGCTCAGCAGAATATACTGAATAACCCTAACCATCCTTCCCCAACAATCCACAAATGGGAGTGACTATATCCACAGTATGATGAATCCAGTGATATTGCTGAATATTTTCTCACCTTTGAGAGACTGTGCACACTCCATAAAATTCCTGACGCTCACAAGATGACCACATTGGTCGCAAAATTGACTGGAAGATCTCTGGACTTATTCAATAAGATGCCTATTGATGAGGCTTCTGACTATGATAAATTCAAAAACTTGGTTTTAAAACAATTTCAAGTTGCACCTGAAATTTACAGAGTAAAATTTTGAACCCTTAAGAGAGGGCCTGGACTAAGTAATGTGGCTTATGTAAACCAGATGACAGATCTGTTTGATAAATGGCTCAAAGGACAGGATGTAACTAGCTTTGAAGGAATGCAGGATTTGATGATACAGAAGTAATTCCTGAATATGTCCAAGGATGATATAAAACAGTGTTTATGGGATAAGAAAATGGATTCAACAGCAAGTCTTGCTTCTTATGCTGATCAATACAAGCAGTCCCAGACCACCAGAGAGGTGGGGCAAACCGGAACAAAATGGGTGGAGGGAGGAGAGAGGAACAACCCTGGTCACAGTTTGAGCAGATACCAGAAGGGACACCCTCAGACCACACCCTACTACTGGGGGCAACCCAAAGCCCTGACTACACCCCAAGAAAAACCCAAGACAACTTATCGTTTCAGCACACCGTTCTCCAGCAACCCACCTTGCCCTAGTGACCAGTCAGTTGGGCAATGTTTTAAATGTAACGAGCCGGGGCATGTAAAGGCCAACTGCCCCAAGAACCCCAACAGATTACAGTTCATTGCACCGGGGTCTCACCAAAGGTCCTCAGGCCCAGATGCCTCCCAGATACCCTCAGAACAGAGAGAAACTGTGAGTGTAGGCAGGAAGAAAGTTACAGCATGGAGGGACACCGGAGCACAAGTGTAGGTTATCCATGCTTCCTTAGTGGACCCCAATTTAATCGACCCAGAGGTCCAAGTGATGATTCAACCCTTCAAGTCAAATGCTTTTGACTTGCCTACAGCCAAGTTGCTGGTCCAGTACAAGGGCTGGTCAGGAATGTGAACTTTTGCAGTCTATGATGATTATCCCATCCCCATGCTGTTGGGGGAAGACTTGGCCAATCATGTGAAGCTAGCCAAGAGGGTGGAAATGGTCACCCATAGCCAGGCTAAACAACTTGTCACACCTAGGTCTGTTCCAGAGATTTCTACCAGGACCCGGTCAGAAGTGATGGAACAGGACCCCATGCCAACGTCTGCAACAGCAGTAGTGGATCCAGTAACAGAGACCCAGACAGAGCCAGTCCCAGAACTGGAACCAGCGGAACAACCAGCACCAGAACCATTGCCAGCACTGAATCCGGTGCTTGCAACCCCAACACCAGAGGGTCCCACTGAACCTGAACTGGCAGCAGCTGACAACCCTACACAAGAGGCTCAGCCTGAGCCTGAACCCCAACATAGAGCACCAGCAGAGAGTCGTTCACAGTCAATGAAAACAGCCCCATCACCTGGATCGCTTCCAGAGGAACCAAGTCCAGGTCCACAATCCAATGAGGAACTGATGTCTCCAGCATCAAGGGAACAGTTCCAGACCAAACAGGAAGCAGATGAAAGCCTCTAGAGAGCTTGGACAGAGGCATGGAGAAACCCACCGCCTCTGAGCTCTTCTAATCGATCCAGGTTTGTTGTAGAAAGGGGACTTTTAAACAAGGAAACTCTTTCTGGTGGACACCAGGAAGACTGGCATCCTCAAAGACAGTTGGTAGTTCCAAGTAAGTACTGGGTAAAGCTCTTAAGCTTAGCCCATGATCATCCTAGTGGCCATGCTGGGGTGAACAGACCCAAAGACCATTTGGGAAAGTCGTTCCATTGGGAGGGAATGGGCAAGGATGTTTCTACCTATGTCCGATCTTGTGAGGTGTGCCAAAGAGTGGGAAAACCCCAAGACCAGGTCAAAACCCCTCTACAGCCACTACCCATCATTGAGGTTCCATTTCCCCGAGTAGCTGTGGATATTCTGGGTCTTTTTCCGAAAAAGACACCCAGAGGGAAGCAGTACATACTGACTTTCATGGATTTTGCCACCCGATGGCCAGAAGCAGTAGCTCTAAGCAACACCAGGGCTAAAAGTGTGTGCCAGGCACTAACAAACATTTTTGGCAGGGTAGGTTGGCTCTCTGACATCCTCACAGATGCAGGAACTAATTTCCTGGCAGGAACTATGGAAAGCCTTTGGGAAGCTCAGGGGTGAATCACTTGGTTGCTACCCCTTACCACCATCAAACAAATGGCCTGGTGGAGAATTTTAATGGAACTTTGGGGGCCATGATACGTAAATTCGTAAATGAGCACTCCAATGATTGGGACCTAGTGTTGCAGCAGTTGCTTTTTGCCTACAGAGCTGTACCACATCCCAATTTAGGGTTTTCACCATTTGAACTTGTATATGTCCGTGAGGTTAAGGGGCCATTACAGTTGGTGAAGCAGCAATGGGAGGGATTTACACCTTCTCCAGGAACTAACATTCTGGACTTTGTAAACCTACAAAACACCCTCCGAACCTCTTTAGCCCTTGCTAAAATAAACCTAAAAGATGCTCAAAAAGAGCAAAAAGCCTGGTATGATAAACCTGCCAGAAAGCGTTCCTTCAAAGTAGGGAACCAGGTCATGGTCTTAAAGGCGCTCCAGGCCCATAAAATGGAAGCATCGTGGGAAGGGCCATTCACGGTCCAAGAGTGCCTGGGAGCTGCTAGTTATCTCATAGCATTCCCCACCTCCAGCCGAAAGCCTAAGGTGTACCATATTAATTCTCTAAAGCCTTTTATTCCAGAGAATTAAAGGTTTGTCAGTTTACAGCCCAGGGAGGAGATGACGCTGAGTGGCCTGAAGGTGTCTACTACGAAGGGAAAAGTGATGATGGCATGGAAGAGGTGAACCTCTCCAAGACCCTTGGGCGTATGCAGCAACAGCAGATCAAGGAGCTGTGCACTAGCTACGCGCCGCCGTTCTCAGCCACCCCAGGACTGACTGAACGGGCATACCACTCCATTGACACAGGTAATGCTCACCCAGTTAGAGCCCAACCTTATCGGGTGTCTCCTCAAGCTAAAACTGCTATAGAACAGCAGATCCAGGATATGCTACAGATGGGTGTAATCCACCCCTCTGGCAGTGCATGGGCATCTCCAGTGGTTCTAGTTCCCAAACCAGATGGGGAGATATGTTTTTGAGTGGACTACCATAAGCTAAATGCTGTAACTCACCCAGACAACTATCCAATGCCATGCATAGATGAACTGTTGGAGAAACTGGAACGGGCCCAGTTCATCTCTACCTTGGACTTAACCAAGAGGTACTGGCAGGTACCGCCAGATGAATCCGCCAAGGAAAGGTCAGCCTTCATCACACATGTTGGGCTGTATGAATTTAATATGCTCCCTTTCGGGCTGCGGAATGCACCCACCACCTTCCGAAAACTTGTAGATGGTCTCCTAACGGGATTGGGAGAATATGCAGTCACCTACCTTGACAATGTGGCCATATTTTTGGATTCCTGGGCAGAACACCTGGAACATCTACGAAAAGTCTTTGAGAGCATAAGGGAGGCACGACTAACTGTTAAGGCTAAGAAGTGTCAAATAGGCCTAAACAGAGTGACTTACCTTGGACACCAGGTGGGTGAAGGAACTATCAACCCCAAACAGGCCAAAGTGGATGCTATCCAAAAGTGGCCTGTAACAAAGTCAAGAAACAGGTTCAATCATTCTTAGGTTTGGCCGGATATTACAGGTGATTTGTACCACAATCCTGACAAATTGCCGCCCCACTGACAGACCTAACCAAAAAGAAACAGCCAAATGCAGTTCAGTGGACCGAAGAGTGTCAGAAGGCCTTTAACCAGCTTAAAGCGACACTCATGTCTGACCCTGTGCTAAGGGCCCCAGACTTTGACAAACCGTTTCTAGTAACCACAGATGCGTCTGAGCGTGGTGTGGGAGCAGTCTTAATGCAGGAAGGACCGAATCAAGAATTCCATCCTGTTGTGTTTCTCAGCAAGAAGCTGTCTGAGAGGAAAAGCCACTGGTCAATCAGTGAAAAGGAATGTTACGCCATTGTCTACATTCTGAAAAAGCTACGCCCATACGTTTGGGGACGCTGTTTCCACCTGCAAACTGACCATGCTGTGCTACAGTGGCTTCATACCGCCATGGGAAATAACAAAAAACTTCTTCAGTGGACTTTAGCTCTCCAAGATTTTGATTTTTGACATACAACACATCTCAGGAGCTTCTAACAAAGTGGCTGATGCACTCTCCCGTGAAAGTTTCCCAGAATCAACTGGTTAAAATTGTCCTTGAGATGTGGAAAATACTGTTAGTCTTTATACAGTTAGTAGTATATTTAAAGTTGCATGTGTCTTATTAACTGTTTTCTCCTAGAGCTCCGGGAAGAAATCACAGCCAGTGTTTCACTGTTTCCATCTGTGATTTGGGGGGCATGCCATAAATATAAAGGGAAGGGTAACCACTTTTCTGTATACAGTGCTATAAAATCCCTCCTGGCCAGAGGCAAAATCCTTTCACCTGTAAAGGGTTAAGAAGCTAAGGTAACCTCGCTGACACCTGACCCAAAATGACGAATGAGGGGACAAGATACTTTCAAATCTGGAGGGGGGGAAAAAGGCTTTTGTCTGTCTGTGTGATACCTTTGCCAGGAACCGATCAAAGATGCAAGCCCTCCAACTCCTGTAAAGTTAGTAAGTAATTTAGCTAGAAAATGCATTAGGTTTTCTTTGTTTTGGCTTGTAAATTGGCTGTGCTGGAGGGAATGTGTATTCCTGTTTTTGTGTCTGTTTGTAACTTAAAGTTTTGCCTAGAGGGATTCTCTATGTTTTGAATTGGACTGCCTGTGAGATTATCTTCCATTCTAATCTTAGAGTGTTCCTTTTATCTTTGTTTTGTTCTTCCAATAAAGTTCTGTTTTTTTTAAGAATCTGATTGGTTTTTTTAGGGTCCTAAAGCTGAAACCGAAGCTGGTCTGTGCTCAACTTGTTTATTCTCAAGCCTCCCCAGGAAAGGGGTGTAAGGGCTTGGGGGGATAGCTGGTGGAGGAGGAACTCCAAGTGGTCCTTTTCCCTAGTTCTTTGTTAAAGCGCTTGGTGGCAGCAGCATACCCTAGTCCAAAGGCAAAGATTTTGTGCCTTGGGGAAGTTTTTATCTAAGCTGGTAGAAATAAGCTTAGAGGGTCTTTCATGTGGGTCCCCACATCTGTACCCCAGAGTTCAGAGTGGGGAAGGAACCTTGACACCTTAGAAGATCACTTTAACAGTGTGCCTTGGTCCTGGAGTGTATTGGTTTGGTGTGCTTAGCTTCTATATGATTTTTAAACAATTTGTTAACGTCTATTATGAGTCTGGTGGGAGGGGCTCTGATTTAGGCTGTCTGCTTTAGAGAGACCGGGGGGACAGGTAATATCTTTGATTGGCCCAACTTCTGCTGGTGAGACAAGATATTGAGCTCACAAAGATCTCTTCTTCAGTTTTGGGAAAGGTACTCCGAGCACCACAGCTAAATGCAAAATGGATCAGATTCTTTAGCATAAGATTTGCATAACAACTTCTGCTAAACAACCTATTCGATCTTGCATTTAGCCGAGAAACTCAGAGTACCTTTCCCAGACCTGAAGAAGAGCTTTGTGTATACTCTAGATATATGTATTGAGGATAGGTCCATCAATGGCTATCAGCCAGGATTGGCAGGGATGGTGTCCCTAGCCTCTGTTTGCCAGAAGCTGGGAATGGGTGACAGAGAATGGATCACTTGATGATCACCTGTTCTGTTCATTCCCTCTGGGACACCTGGCATTGGCCACTGTCAGTAGACAGGACACTGGGCTAGATGGACCTTTGGTTTGACCCAGTATGGCCATTCTTAGGTTCTCAAAAGCTTGTTTCTCTCACTTACAGAAGTTGGTCCAATAAAAGATATTACCTCACCCAACTTGTCTCTCTAAAACCTGGGACCAACACAGCTACAACTACACTACATGTCTGCTTTGTAAGATGGGTAAAAATCATGATTTATTTACTATCCATCTTCTGAGCAGTACAAACAACTAACTTAAATACTTTAAAACATTAAAAATAGCTTGAAAGCAAAGTCCAAGGTACTCACTGCTCTTGCATGAATCACAGGTCAGCCTATGGACAGTTGTAGCAGTTCTCCTTGAATAATAGAATTATAGAAGATTAGAGTTGGAAGAGACCTCAGGAGGTCATCTAGTCCAACCCCCGGCTCAAAGCAGGGCCAACACCAACTAAATCATCCCAGCCAGGGCTTTGTCAAGCTGGGCCTTAAAAACCTCTAAGGATGGAGATTCCACCACCTCCCTTGGTAACCCATTCCGGTGCTTCACCACCCTCCTAGTGAAATAGTTTTTCCTAATATCCAACCTAGACCTCCCCCACTGCAACTTGAGACCATTGCTCCTTGTTTTGTCATTTGCCACCACTGAGAACAGCCTAGCTCTATCCTCTTTGGAACCCCCCTTCAGGTAGTTGAAGGCTGCTATCAAATCTCCTCCCTCAGATTTCTCTTCTGCAGACTAAATAAGTCCAGTTTCTCAGCCTCTCCTCATAAGTCATATGCCCCAGCCCCCTAATCATTTTCATTGTTCTCTGCTGGACTCTCTCCAATTTGTCTACATCCTTTCTATAGTAGGGGGGCCCAAAACTGGACACAATACTCCAGGTGTGGCCTCACCAGTGCTGAATAGAGGGGAATAATCACTTCCCTCGATGTGCTGGCAACACTCCTACTAATGAAGCATCTGAGTTTGCCATCTGAGGAGCTGCATTATGTCTTGGTGCACTTCTCATTGCATCTCTCGGCTCTTTTGCCTTTCCTCCAGCATGTGCTCTTTCCAATCCCTTGCTTCTTGTAAACTGGCCTCAGAGATCATAAGAAGATCTGAAAAATGTCCTGCCTTGTGTGTTTCTTCTCTCTCCTCATCATTGTCAGCCTTTCAGCAGGCATGGAGGTGTGTGTGTGTGTGTGTGTGTGTGTGTGTGTGTTGGGGGGTGGGAGAGGGTCACCTGAGGACACTGAGGTGACTCATGACCAGGACAAAGACATTGTTAGATTTAAAGGCTTAGTGAGCAGGCAAATATACGAATGTCAGAACGCCCTACAATTTACCCATGAAGTTCTTCATTATAGTGGTGCTCCTGTTCTATTGCAGTTAAGATTCTGTCACGACTTCTCTGCAAAGATTGACCTTTCTAAAATTGGCATGCTTACTCGGATTCCCTTGAAATTTGGTATGCCTCAGGAGGGTGCAGGGTAGTATTAATGACCCAAATTTGGGGCCATTTGAGCTAGGAGTTGAGGTGAAATAAGCCCTGGAAAAAATAGCCATTTTTGAAAAACTCTTTAGGTGGTGGGTTTTTTGTTTTGTTTTTTGGGGTTATTTTGTGCAGAGCTAGAGATCAAATTACTGATGTGACCTTGTTAAAATGGTCTCAGTCTGTCAGGTTTGATCAAGGCAGTGCATGGCAACCACTAAACTTTTGAGATACCCAATCTGAGAACGTTGTTTAAGAACATGTTTATTTCTGCACTTGCAGAGATGTGCAGCCTGGAAGGCTTCCACCGCGCATGCACAAATTTAAAAAAAACAAGTGAGAGGGTTTTTATGGAGCCACTTTGCACCTGCCTGGGTTGCTTGAAGGAATGTGCTGACACTATTTCCTCTGGGGAACGCCCCTCAGCTGATATTCGAGCCCCAAGCTTTGTAAACCTGTGAAGATTGTAAAGATTTAGTGACTCACGTTGCTTGTTACATCTTATCTCTGTTGTAAATATAACACGTTTTATTTTATGGGGAGGTTTACTGTGAACACAGTGGAACAGTCAGCAGCTGGAGTACACCATGACATGAGGGTTGCTGACTACAGGCTGATTGGGGTGCAGAGAGAGGTGGTCTGAGCTGGCATCTTGTTTTGCCCACTCTGCAGCCTCTAACTGGTGACATATGAGGTTGTGAGCTACTGGACATTGTGGTGATTCACTCAGGTCGAAATGATCTAGGCTTTAGTCCTGGTGCACACCTCACAAAAGGTCTGAGGGCAGATTTGGACCACATCAGAGCTTTGTGTCCAGGAGCTGTAATAGTTTTCTCTGGGTTGGCTGAGCATCTGAATAGTTGCTTCAGTAATGAGATGACAGCTTTCAGAGTAGCAGCCGTGTTAGTCTGTATTCGCAAAAAGAAAAGGAGTACCCGTGGCACCTTAGAGACTAATTGTTAGTCTCTAAGGTGCCACGGGTACTCCTTTTCTTTTTGAGATGACAGCTGTTAATCAGTGTTGGAAAAGCATTAATCGGGAAATCGGAGGGTTCGTGGCTGATCAGAAAATGTACGGGGTGGCAGAGAAATATTAGGAGCTCTGACACCTCGCTGGTTCTCAAAGAGGACGTACACCTATTGATCAGGGGTCAGAGGATCTCTCAAACATAAAACTATCAGTGTTTTGGAACAGAAACCCAGTCTGTGATGTCTCTCACCAGCCCTCCCACAAACTGCCCCCTCCAACCATTCTGAAACACGACCAGGCACTAGAGAAGCCACTCGTCTGGTTTTGATCTTATGTATGCAGTGTCATTGTAGCCCTGCCGGTCAGAGGATTAGAGAGACAACATGGGGGAGGTAACACCTTTTATTCGACCAGTTTTTGTAGGTAAGAGAGACAAGCTTTCCAGCTACATAGAGCTTTTCCTCAGGTCTGGGAAAGATGCTAAGGGCATCACAGCTAAACACAAGATAGAACAGATAGCTTAGAAGTTTAGCATAAGCAATTAGCACATGTTCTAAGGGACCATTCAGGTTGAAGTGGCTCATTAACACCCCCACAGTCATGTGGTTTACAGATTGTTGTAATAAGCCATAAATCCAGAGTCTCTATTCAGTCCGTGATTTTTAGTGTCTAGCAAAGTTATGAATTTAAACTCCCAGGCCAATCTCTGGAAAGTGCTGTGCAGGTTTCCTTGGAGGTTGAGGACTGAGAGGTCAGAAAGTGTTCACCCACACGTGCCAGGTGTTTTTGTCTTTTATCATTTTCCTGTAGGAGGTCATTTGAGAGCATAGAGGTTGTGATATTGACAGTCCTCTTTTGGGGTGGTTTGTCCCCCATTTGGGACAAAAGTGCACATGGTTTTGTCTGGTGTTAGATGGGGGACACCATTTTCAAGTATGTGCCGTTCCACTACCGGAGGCAGGCCATGCCAATGGGGTGGGCCCACATGGTCCCAGGAAGTACCGGGATGTTCGGTTGTCCAGAAATGCGTGAGTGGCCACCCTAACAGAAAAACCATGCCATTGTAACGTAGCTGTCCTTTGCTCTCGGCAACGCATGTGAGTGGGGTTCTGGGGGGCAGGGGAAGTAATGGCTATAGAAACCATAGGCCCCAACTCCGTGGGTGCTCCAGCCCCGGAGCACCCACGGGGAAAAATTGGTGGGTGCAGAGCCCTCACCGGCAGCTCCCCTCCCCCTCCGCCCCAGCTCACCTCTGCCTCCGCTCCGCCTCCCCCCCGAGCGCGTCCTGCTTCTCCCCCTGGCTCCCAGTGTTTGTGCCCTGCTGGGAGGGAGGGAGGGGGAACGCAGCATGCTCAGGGTAGGGGGTGGGGCTGGGGCAGGGATTTGGGGAGGGGTCCAATAGGGGCATGGAGGAGGTGGAGACTTTGGGGAAGGGGTTGGAACTGGGGCGGGGTTAGGGGCAGGGTGGGGGGCATGAGCTAGAAATGTTTGTATACCAGGGAGTGAAGACTTCAGGAGACGTGTTCCCTGCTTGTGGGGGGAGGGGGCTGGGTACACTAGTGTGAAGGGGGCCAGGTTGGAAGGGGAAGGCAGCAAACTGATTGGGGCATGGTTTGGGCGGCATGCTGAAGCAGGACTGGTGGGAGGGGCCCAGCTCATGGGAGTGGGGACTGGCTGGCTTGATATGGAAAGCGTGGGACATGATACGTACAACCAGCAAAATGACTACTAACTCTCACCACCAACATAACTTTTTCTGGTCAACCCAACTAGGACATTCAACGGCAAAACCCGACATTAATGCAGAGCCAAGGTTGCTTGGTGGCCTGTCATTCCCTTGTAGACCGCTGAGCTGAGCAAATTCAAATGTCTAAAAACCAGGAAAATGAAGGTTACTTACATGTAACCGAGGATCTCACATATTCACACTCATGGGATACCCCAACCAGTGCAGCCTGAATGGCAGAACTCTAGCTAGCAGTAGCCAGTGGAGCATCTCACCCTCCCCACCACCCCCACCGTGAATGCTGAACATTGCAGGGCGAGGGTATAAAAGGGACATGTCGCTCCAGCCACCTCAGTCCCTTCCCCGGTGGCCCCAAGCTCTTTGGTAAGTAGGAGGCGGGCGGGGAGTGTCAACGTGCAGAGTCCATCTTGAAGCATCTCGGTTACAGGTAAATCACCTTCACTTCTTGGGGCAGATTAATAAGCAGTTCTCTGACCCAGGCCAGTGGGACCATTCAGTCCTCACTGAAGGAGGACAGCAGGATGTCTGTAGTAAATCTCACATCAGCTCTAGATTCTAAATCTAAGGAACAGTGTTTAGTAAAGGTGTGAGCAGAACTCCACTTTGCTACTCTGCATAGCTCTATTAGAGATGTATGTCTAGAAAAAATTATAGCGGCTACCTTTGACCTAGTAGAATGTGTTCTAATTCCCTGGGGAACAGAAAAATGCTTATATTTATAAGCTTTTGTGGTAAACCCAGGACAAACAGCTACAAAATGGGGGTAGTAATTAGTCCCAGGGGATTAAAAGGCCCCTCCCTGTTCACTGAGGAGAGAGAACTAGGGGGCAATAAGGTTCAGCTGGAAAAGGGGTTGCTAGGGAACCAATTAGGTTCAGCTGACTCCAACTACTTGGGACCTTTTTAAACCCTCCCCGGGTGGTAGGAGGGGGAGAGTGAGGGAGTAAGAGGAGCAGGGAAGCTGCCAGTAAGCTGTTTGCAGCAAGACACCAGACCTTCCCAGTAGGGAGCCTGCAATCGCTCCCCAGGAGGGAAGGAAAACAAGCACAAAGGACTGACTGAGGAGAGGAGTAGCAGGACCCTGGGCCACCTATAAGGATTTGCCTTGCCCTAAACCTGAGTCTCCAAGGCTAAAAAGGACTGAGTCTACGGAGGTGAACAAGGTATTTTGCCACACTTGGTGTCAGTAGTGGGATGTAGTGAGTGAGTAAAGCTCTGTGGCAAGCCATCTCAGGGCAGGGTAAATCACACCAAAAAAAAAAAATGGAGGATGTAGTGAAGGCATTGGTACAGGCCACTGCGGCCCAACAAGAGGCTACCAGGGTGCAGATGCTTGCCCAGCAAGAGTCAGTACGCGTCCAACAGGAGACCAACCAATTACTGATGAACCAGGTGGCCCAAGATAGAGCCACTCTGAATGAAGTAGTGAACCAATTAAAAGCCCTGACCACGCTGACGCACGGGCCCCAGGGGGGTCCGGCCACTGCGGGCAAGCAACTATTTACAGAAGATGACTATGGATGATAATATAGAGGCATATTCTCCTCACCTTTGAGAGGATGGCACTGTGGGAGGCCTGGCCCCAAGACCAATGGGCAGGTATCTTGGCTCCATTTCTGTGTGGGGAGCCCCAGAAGGCCTATTTCAACATGACCACAGAGAGAGCTATGGATTACCCCCAGCTGAAGGCGGAAATCCTGGTAAGATCAGGTGTGATGTCAGCCATACGGGCCCAGCGCTTCCATAAGTGGAAATACCAGGACAGCAAACCGCTGAGGTCCCAGCTATTTGATTTAATCCACCTCGCCCAGAAGTGGCTCCACCCCGAGACTCATGGGCCAGAGAAGATAGTGGAAATCCTCGTGTTGGACAGGTACTTGAGGGGGTTGCCGCCGGACATACGGGGGTGGGTCCAGCAAAACAATCCCTCCTCCTGTGATGAACTAGTTGCCCTCGTAGAGAGACACCTAGCAGCCCAAGAACTTTTGCAGACCACCAGGGAAGGAAAGTGCCAGAATCGGAGACAAGTCTCTCTGCCGAGGCCCCGGTTTGCTCTAGCACCAGGCCAGACTATGGAGGGGAGGAAGGAGGCCAAAGAGCAGCCAGAGGTCCCGGAGAGACTTGAGGACTGGGGGAGAAAGGCTCAGGGGATAAAGGCCAGTAGCTCAAAAAATCGGGGGCTGCCCCGAGCAGGGTACCGATGTTATGCCTGTGGCGAATAGGGGCATATCACTGCCCAATGCCCAAATCTAGAAGAGCCCATGCAATGCCAACTGGGAGATATAGGGGGACCATGTGATCTAATAAGTCCAGTAGTGGTTGCGATGGTCCCTCATAGATACGCTAGACCCATTAAGATGAATGGTATAGAGACCACCGCGTTAGTAGACTCGGGAAGTGCAATCATGCTGGTCTTGGGAAAGCTGGTCAGGCAGGACCAACTATCCCGGGCCAAACGCTCAGGAATATCCTGTGTGCATGGGGATGTCTGTTACTACCCGACCATCCCCGTAAAAATAGAATTTCTCAGAAACCCCACTAAGTTGAGAGTGAGAGTATTTCCGAAACTCCCCTACCGAGTCCTTATCGGATAAGACTTCCCGGGATTTGATAGCCTACTCCCTGGGGAGAAGGTGGAAGAAAATAATGAATCCAGGACCCAGGGGGTGGCCCAGATAGATTACCCCCCCTGGCCTTCCATGAATTTGGCCAGGATTTGTTCTCCCCGCTGGGAAAGGCTCGGAGGGAACGAAGGGCACATAAAAGGAGGGGAACGAGGATTTTGACCCAGTACCTGAAATCTGTGCTTGTAGGGGAAAGAGGTGGCTCAATGGACAGTGGGGTGGGGCAGGAGATCAACGACCCAATAGCCGGACCTTGTTCCCCGGGGGTTTTCCCCAAGGGGGAGACAGAGGTAGATACCCCTGAGTTTGGACAAATGGGGACCTCACTCGGGAATTTTGGTCAGGATCAGGCCAATGATCCAATATGTAGCAATATTCGTAAAAAAGTAGTCGAGGTAAATGGGGTCCCTGTGGAAGGGAGAGTCAAGGGCCCAGGGCCATATTATGTAATTAAGGGTGATCTGCTATACAGAGTAGTCCAGGTCCAAGAGCAAGTCGTAGAACTACTCTTGGTCCCACAGAAGCATCAGAGGGGCGTGATGGATCTGGCCCACAGCCATCTGTTTGGGGGCCATCTAGGGGTAGATAAGACCCTTGATCGGATTCTGCAGAGGTTTTTTTGGCCTGGCATTTATGCGGCTGTCCGGTGATATTGTACTTCCTGTCCAGAATGTCAGTTACATGGGCTCCGACCACCCCTAAGGGCCACTTTGGTACCTCTACTAATTAATGAAATAGCATTCGAGCGAATAGCTATGGATCTAGTAGGGCCACTGGAGAAGTCAGCCCGGGGTCATCAGTACATTCTGGTAGTACTAGATTATGCCACCCAATATCCCGAGGCCATACCCCTACGGAACACTATGTCCAAGACCATAGCCAAAGAATTAGTCTGGATTTTTTTTCCAGAGTAAGAATACCTAAAGAGATCCTGACGGACCAAGGGACCCCCTTTGTGTCTAAGTTAATGAAGGACCTATGTACAATGTTTCATATACGGACCCTGAGGATGTCAGTCTATCATCCCCAGACTGATGGTCTTGTCGAAAGCTTCAATAGAACATTGAAGAACATGCTATGGAAAGTGGTTAGTCGCGACGGGAAAGACTGGGATGCCCTTCTGCCTTACTTGCTGTTTGCTGTACGGGAGGTTCCCCAAACTTCCACTGGATTCTCCCCATTCGAGCTGTTATATGGTCGCCACCCCAGGGGCATATTGGACATAGCCAAAGAGTGCTGGGAAGAACAACCAAACCCAAGGAGAAACATCGTTGAACATAAAGAAAAGGTGTACTTGTGGCACCTTAGAGACTAACAAATTTATTTGAGCATAAGCTTTCGTGAGCTACAGCTCACTTCATCGGATGCATGCAGTGGAAAATGCTCATGAAAGCTTATGCTCAAATAAATTTGAGAGTCTCTAAGGTGCCACAAGTCCTCCTTTTCTTTTTGCGAATACAGACTAACACGGCTGCTACTCTGAAACCTGTCATCGTTGAACATGTATTGCAAATGAAAGACAGAATAGCCCAAGTCGCCCCCCTTGTGCGTGAACATCTGGAGAAGGCCCAAGGGGCTCAACGGACATACTACAATCACCAAGCAATGACCCGGAAGTTCCAGGTGGGAGACCGGGTAATGGTGCTCATACCCATGGCAGAGAGCAAGCTCCTGGCCAGGTGGCAGGGGCCATATGAGATAATAGAAGCCATAGGAGAAGTCGACTATAAGGTCCGATAGCCGGGTCGCTGGAAGCTGGAGCAGATCTACCATATAAACCTGCTGAAACCATGGCAGGATAGAGAAGCACATGTGGTTGCGCTAGGGGCACCATCCCCTAAAAGCAACTAGCCCGATCAAGTGGGAATATCCCCGGAGTTGACTCCGGAGCAACGATCTGAAGTGATCAGCCTGATTAAACGCAACCAGGATGTGTTCTCAGAAAAGCCAGGCAGACTACTGAGGTTCACCATCACATCCTCACAGGGCCTAGAGTAAAGGAGAACATCAAGCCATACCAGATCCCGGAGGCCAAAAGAGAGGAGATCAGGAGAGAGGTCAGGAAAATGCTGGCCTTAGGAGTCATTGAAGACTCTCAGAGCCAATGGTCAAGTCCAGTGGTTTTAGTGCCTAAGCCAGATGGCAGTGTGAGGTTCTGCAACGACTTCCGAAAGCTGAATGAGATGTCCTAGTTTGATGAGTACCCTATACCCCGGATAGATGAGCTAATTGACAGATTGGGAAAAGCATGGTTTATGTCTACTCTTGGCCTGACCAAGGGCTATTGGCAGATCCCCCTGGCCAAGGCCAACAAAGAGAAGACGGCCTTTGCAACTCCAGAGGCACTATATCAGTACACTGTCCTCCCCTTTGGGTTGCATGGGGTGCCCACTACTTTCCAAAGGCTCATGGACAAACTGTTGCGACCACATGGCAAGTACGCGGCAGCCTATCTCGACGACTTTATCATATATAGCCCCGACTGGGAGACATGCTTGGAGAAGGTGGAGGCAGTGCTGGATACCCTGAGGAAGGCGGGGCTGATGGCAAACCCCTCCAAGTGCTCGCTCGGGCTAGCTGAAGCCAAATACCTCAGGTATATAGTGGGGAGGGGTGTGGGGAGGCCTCAACTCAACAAGTTAGAAGCTATACAGAAGTGGCCCCAACCACTCTGAAAAAAACAGGTCAGGGCATTCCTGGGACTAGTGGGGTACTGTAGACAGTTCATTCCCCACTTTGCCACCAGAGCATGTCGATTAACGGACCTGACGAAAGCTCGGGGCCCAGACATAGTAAGATGGACGACCGTGGCTGAAGACGCTTTTTCAGATCTACGGACGGCCCCCTGCACTGACCCCATACTCGTGGCCCCAGACTGGGGGAAGGAGTTTATCCTACAAACCGACGCCTCTGACGCAGGGTTGGGGGCGGCACTTTCACAAATGGTCGGGGACGACAAACACCCCATCCTCTTCCTCAGTAGGAAGCTCCTGCCTAGGGAACAGAAATATGCCGTTGTCGAAAAAGAATGCCTGGCGGTAAAATGGGCCATAGAAAGCCTCCGCTACTAGCTACTGGGGCGGAGGTTTACCCTTGTCACGGACCATACCCCTCTACAGTGGATGCACCAAAACAAAGACAAAAATGCCAGAGTGATGAGATGGTTCCTGTTGCTTCAACCCTTCCACTTCAGAGTACAACATAGGTCTGGAATCCAACATGGCAATGAGGATGGCCTGTCGAGAGTGCACTGTTTGCCGACCCAAGTAGCCCAACCCCGTAGTGTTGAGCGGGGGCGGGGGAGGGGGAGATATGTGGTAAACCCAGGACAAACGGCTACAAAAGGGGGGGTAGTAATTTAGTCCCAGGGGATTAAAAGGCCCCTCCCTATCCACTGAGGAAAGAGAACCAGGGGGCAATAAGGTTCAGCTGGAAAAGGGGTTGCTAGGAAACCAATTAGGTTCAGCTGACTCCAACTACTTGGGACCTTTTTAAACCCTCCCCTGGGGTAGGAGAGGGAGAGTGAGGGAGTAAGAGGAGCAGGGAAGCTGCCAGTAGGCTGTTTGCAGCAAGACACCAGACCTTCCCAGTAGGGAGGCTGCACTCGCTCCCCAGAAGGGAAGGAAAACAAGCCCAAGGGACTGACTGAGGAGAGGAGTAGCAGGACCCTGGGCCACCTATAAGGATTCACCTTGCCCCAAACCTGAGTCTCCAAGGCTAAAAAGGACTGAGCCTACGGAGGCGAACAAGGTATTTTGCCACACTTTGTTAATACAAAATCTAACTCAGCTTACAAGTATTTGTACAGAAATAGCTTTAACCCTCTCTCTCTCTCTTTTCATAGGCAATAAACAATTTTGGAGTCTGTCTAAATTGCTTAGTCCTGTTTAAACAAAAGGCTAAAGCTCTTCTAACATTTAGCATATGTTATTTAGCTTCCTCTTCCTGAGCACAAGGGTTGGGAAAAAACAGTAAAATTATAAACTGATTTATGTGAAAGTCTGAGAGTACCTTTGGTAAAAATTTACAAAGAATTACTTTATCTTTACAAAAGACAGTGAATGGTGGATCAGGCATTAGTGCATGTAATTTACTTATGTGTCTTGCAGATATATTCACTATACAAAACACTGTCTTAATAGACAGCTGAAACAAAGTACAACTTCCCAAAGGTTCAAAGGGAGGTTTCATAAATTGCAGTAGCACTAAGTTCAGACCTTAAGATGGCACCAGATGTCTTATTGGAAGATATACATTATTAAGGTCTTTTAAGAATGTTTTGACTATATCATTAGCAAAAATTGATTGACCACCTGCAGGAACATGGTGCTATAGCTGAAAGGTGAACTTTCAGAAGATAGTGAAAGAGTTGTTGTCTTAAGAGTCAATAAGTATTCTAATATATAGCTAATTGGTGCTGCATACATCATACACAGAAATCCACAATAGCAACCTTTTCCACTTATGACTATAACATTTTTCTGTGCACTCTTTCCTGGAATGTAATGAATAACATTTTTCTAACAATCCCAGACTCCTATGCCCCTTGCTGTTAAATGAAGAGCCTGAAAAGCTGGGTGATAAACCATCCTGTGTTTTCTGAGACAAGTTCGGTACTAACGTAGAGGCTCTATTAGTCCTCTCGACTGATGAATTAAGTCTGGGTACCATTGTTGTCTGGCCCATGCTGATGCTATTAAAATGATCCTGGCTTTGTCTTGTCTTATTTTGTTTATCACTCTCTGAATGAGGGGAAATAGGGGACATGCATATGTTAAGCCCTGACCCCAGTGTTTTAGAGAGGTGCCCGACATTGGGTCCCTGTCTCTGCTGCATCTTGAGCAAAAGTTCTGACAGTTCTTGTTGCTACTGGATGCAAAAAAACATTGTATTGGATTCCTACAGAATTGGAAGAAATGTGCTACTATTTCATCCTTCAGAGACCACTTGTGCATTTGACCTGCCCAGATGATCTGCAAGGGTGTTTTTCTCCCCAGATACATAAATTGCTATTGGGTGAACATCATGTTTTACAAACCAGTTCCAAAGCTCTTTACCTCCAGGCATAACTGTAGGGAATGAGCCCCTTACACCTTGATTGTCCAGATGAATATAACACTGTCATATTCTCTGTTACCCGCAACTACTCTGTGTTTGACCTGAGGTAGAAATGACTATAGGGCCAGTCTGATTGTTCTCAGCTCTAATATATTAATATGTAGATTCTTTTATTTTGGTGACTAATAAGTTCTGACTAACAAATTGTTAGACAAGGTAGGTGAGGTAATATCTTTTAGTGAAATGAGCTCCCCATACCAGTGTAGATGTGTCAGAGGTAAGTATTACTAATGGCAGAGGGAAATTAAAAAGCACACCCTTCATTACATGTCGAGGGTTTGTCCACCACATTAAGGATGTTATTACCTGCTGTGGAATTGCTAGTTTGTGATGCATGTTGTTTAAACCTGGCCTGTAACTTATTGCTAACCAGCGTTGCAGATCTCTCATCTGAAGATGAGCATATGGTGTAATTGAGATGAGTGATGCCAACAGATTCAGCAACTGGAGAACAAAAGAGAATTGATTGTTGTGGGGATTGGAGAAGGAGATATGTAGATGTTTTTAAAAATCTCTCCTGTGGGAGAAAAGTTCTTGACAAAGCTGAATCTAGTATGGCCCCTATAAAAAGCATCCTCTGAACTGGGCTTAGACTTTTCCCAGTTTAGTGGCAAAGAAGGATCGTATTTGTTTTACATGTGATAGGATGTAGGTAGAGGTATACACACATCCCCTGCCTTCTTAGGTTCGCTGCTACTACTACAGGGAGGCATTCTGTAAACACTTCAGGATCTGTGGACAACCCAAAAGGAGCTGCAAACCAAACCTGAAGGAAAAAAGAAGGGATTTAAGAGGTAACACAAGGAAACAAAATTTCTTTATATAGGCGTTTAGTTTTCTTAAATCCAAGATAGGGCAAAGGCCTCATCTTTTTTAAATTAGAAAATAGCATGAATAAAATCCCATCCCTCTCTGATCTTGCAGTACTGTCTCGATCACTCCTGACTACAGTAGAGATTGAGCCTCTTTCCCTAGCAAATGAAAGCAAACCTGATCCCTGATGTAGGATGAAAGGGGTGGGTTGTTCGGGGGGGGGGGGAGGGGGAAGGATCTCAAACTGAATTGTATAACTACTTGCAAAAACTTCCAGGATCCACCTGTCAGATGTTATTAATTCCCATTGCTAATAAAAATGGGACAAACGGTCCCCAAACTGTGGATAAATGATGTCCAACCCCATGTCCTCATGTCAAACCTGAGACCCTACAGGAATTGCAGCAGATGAAGAAGTGGAAATTTTCCCTTTATTATTATATGACTCCTTCCTTTGATGTTGCTGCTGAGAGAGATGATACTGAGGTTGGTGATAATAATTTCTTCTGTGATAATGGTAAGGAATCGATGCAGAGGACATCACATATTGTTGTTGGTATCTGAATAATGGAGTTGCAGAGGGTCTCTTCTACAGTTAGATCTCTGGGTTTCTTTACTATGGAGATCTCACATTTTTAACCTTTTCTAACATTTAATCCCTCTGTACACTAAAGAGACCTTCTCTTTCAGAAGGAAGGTTTTCAATCCTCCTCTTTGTCTCATGAGGCAGATCTATTGACCTAAGCCATGCATGCCTTCTTAGAGTGATGGCTGAAGCTAATTCCATTGCCAAAGTATATGAAGAATCAAACACGCTCTCAGCTGATGTTGGCAACATCCTGCCCCTCCGGGAGAAGAGCATCTGCTAACCTCATATGTTATTCAGGTAAAGTATTGAGGAATGATAGCATTTCCCCCCATAGATGGTACCGTACTGGTATCTCACCATGTCAGCTTCATAATTCAAAATACACATGACTAAAGCGGTTGAAGAAAACATTTTTCTCACAATAGCATCCAATGTTTTCCCTTCTTCATCAGAGGGAGTGGAGTCCACCTGAGTACCTTTTGATCTTTGTAATAGTGCTTCTACAACTAATGAATTGGGAGATGGGTGGGTGTGAAACGTAGCCAGAGCTTCCTGTGGAAACTGATACAATTTGTCCGCCCTCTTCACTAAAGGCTGAGATGATGGAGTATTCCATACTGCTTTTGCTGGGTTGGAACAATCCTTCCAGTGAGGGGAGTATAACCCCTTGTCGGGTAGCTGCTCCCAGTATATCAAAAACTGATTTTGAAATGATTCCTCCAACGAACCTGAAGGAATATCTAAAGTCTTTACCATGCAATCCATCAGCTCATGGAATGCCACTGCATCTTCCAATGGTGACAAGGCTAACTTGTCCCCCACATTTTTATCTGGACATGTCATCCCTCCAGAGTCTGGAGCCGACTTCTGAAATTCCAGTAGTTCCCTCTCTGACAAGAGATCCCTTACTGCGGTAGGAGACCCATCAGGTCTTATAGGGCTTGTTGGACATATCCTTCCTGTCTGGTAACTGGCCATCCATCAGGAGGTGGACGCACGAGAACATACATCCAGGAGGATAAACATTTCCTTCCAAACCTGGATGGAAACTGAGAACCTTGATCTGTGGTAAGAAGATTGGGGAGGTCGCGGAGGCGAAAAGCATGCATAATTTGGACTCATGCAGTAATTTCTACAGTTGGGAAGCATACACATGGTATAAAATGGACCAATTTGGTGAGCTGATCCACTTATAATTCTGGTAGTTCTATTACGAAATCAAGGGTCATAGGTGACCAGGGTCAGCAAGGGGGTCCAGAAGGTCAGGAGGCCAAAAGGCTTGCTTTGGGAGATCTTAGTCAGAGCACAAGTGTTGCAGGACCTGACATAGGCTGGGACATCATCCTGAATCTGCAGCCACCTGAATGAGCAATATACTGCATGCCAAGTCTTGAATTATCCAAAGAGATACGGGGGCTGTGATGGTGCATGTGCAGCATCTCAAGTCATGGGGGACCCTCGGGGACATAGAGATGGCCAGGGATATAGACAAGAGTATCAGCCCAGGAGTAACTGTGTAGCCCGGTGCCAGGGAGGTCCTCCTTGGATGATATTGTAAGTTTTACTAAAGGATTGGTAGGGAGGTAAGGAAATCTGACGATGCAGATCCACCAAGGAAACGGTGTGGTTTCAGTATGTCAAGTGGTGGTTCTTTGGGGTTCACAAGCTCTGTATAGCATTCCCCCTTCTGTGAAAGTGTGTACTGGTCTTGTGGCCTGGATGGTACATGATCATGAAGTCAAACCTTGAAAAGAACAAGGCCCAACCTAACTGCTGTAAATTCAGCCCCTAGATGGATTATATACTCTCCAGATTTTGTGGTCTGTTAAAATGAGCATGGAGTGTTTAGCCCCCTTGGGCTAGTGTCCCCATGTCTCAAGCCCCACCTTGATTGCCAGTAATTGGCTGCTTCATAATTGCATTCAGCTGAAGTAAGTTTTTGAGGGGGAAAAAGCACATCCAGTTGGGACCCCATTATTTTGGGCACAACTGCCCCACCAGCTACATGGGAGGTGTCGGTTTCAAGGATAAAAGGTTGGTCCAGATCTGGGTGGGCCAGCACTGGGGCTGAGATGAAGGCTACCTTCAGATGTTCAAATGTTTGATGGGCCTCTGGGGCACAGTGAAACTTTGCATGTTCATGAAGGATAGTGGTTAAGGTAGATGTGATTTTTGAAAAGTTGGGAATAGATCTCCTATAGCAGTTGGCAACCCCCCTGAATTTCTGAATGTCTCAAATACTCTGGGGCTCTGCCCAGACTGAACTACGGATACCTTCTGAGGATCTATTCATAGCCCTCCCACTGACAGGGTAAATGCCAAAAATTCAATGGATGACTGATTGAATGCACACTTCTCTAGCTCTGTGTGCAATCCATGCTGGTGTAATCTTGTGAGAACCTCACAGATGTGGTAGTCATGGCTGGCTTGGTCAAAGGAGTACATTAAGAGATCATCCAGATATGTGAATACATATTGGTTGAGGATGTCTCAAAGAATATTAATTAGGTGCTGAAAGGTGGCAGAGGCATTAATAAGGCTGAAGGACGTTACTTGATATTCAAAATGCCCATAGCTAGTTCTAAAGGCTGTTTTCCACTCATTCCCTTTCCTGGTGTGAACTAGGTTATATGGTTTCCTAAGATCCAATTTGGTGAACACCCAGGCTGACCGTACTTGATCCAAAAGCTCTGGAATTAACAGCAGTGGGTACCGATAGCATACAGTTATTTGGTTAAGTGCCCTGTAGTCCACACAGTCTCAGAGAGCTTTCTTTTAACAAAGAGTACCAGAGTGCCTACAGGGGAGGTAGAGCAGTAGATAAATTTTTTTCTAGGTTTTCCTGGATGCACTGTCTTGAAGCTGCAAACTCTCTGGCTTAGACAAAGAATATATGTGTCCAAACTGAATTTTAGCCCCGGGTTGAAGGTAAGGCAAGATTTTGAAACCTGTAAGAGAGAAAATCTACAGGAAGAGAATAGTCAGCAGGGAGATGTCTTGTTTATTACTAAGATCAAAGGATTAGACTGGTACATCAGGTAACTCCAGGAAACGCACAGTATTCTTCACCCAAGATGCAAGCTGACAGCATGGCTTGTCTTACGAAAAAGGCATCACAGCTAGGGTGATCAGACAGCAAATGTGAAAAATTGAGACAGGGCGTGGGGGGTAATAGGAGCCCATATAAGAAAAACACCCAAAAATCGGGACTATCCCTATAAATTTGGGACATCTGGTCACCCTAATCACAGCCTGTCTATCTGCCTGGAAAGCACTGTTGAGCAGTACTTTATTAGATGTGAGAGATTCTCATTAATTAAGTCTAGATTCTAGACTGTGTTATGATTTTATTTTATTTGTAACCATTTGTTCCTAATACGTCTACCTGCTATCACTAGAATCTCTGGACTTTGTTAAATCAACTTTTACTTGTTTACCCTGTAAACTTATCTAAGTGCTGTGTGTGAAGCAGAGCAGTGATCTAAGTGATCTGGTGAGCTGGGGCACTGTCCCTGTGGTAGCAGTGACTCTGTGAATGCTGCGAGTGCCCCGTGGATAACGGGTTGGACACTGCAGGGAGATGGTGGGAGGGTTCAGAGGTTGGAGTGTGCCTATCACTAACCGAAGAGAGAGGCTGAGCGGCGAGTGCTTGTGTGGCCTGTGGCTGGCGAAGTCAGGGAACTGACCCCCAGCACGCATCGGCAAGGCTTCCACATGCTTACAGCAGGTGGTAGCAAGGTGCTTCCAAGCCCTGGGTACCCCCCAGGATCTACAGCCTGCATGCTCATAAGCCAGGGATCACACTCCAGACACTTATACACCAGATAATACAGATATTGAGAGATTCAAAGGTGAGCAGGTTGAAAACAAGTAAAGAAAAAAGGTTACAGTTTGTTAGTTTCCATTTATTTATTTTGGGTAAGGGAAACAGAACAAAGAGAAGGACAAGGTGAGTAAGCCGGAGACATCTGCTAAACATACCACACTGCAGTGGGAAAAGCTCAGTGTCGAGCATGGCCCAGGAGGTCCAGTAAGGGGTGGCAGGTTTGTAGAAATGTTGGTGGTGCCCAGAACCTGCCCCCACACTCTACCCCCCCCACCTGCCTAAGGCTCTAGGAGGGAGTTTGGGTTGGGGGAGGAGGTCTGGGGTGCAGGCCCTGGGCTGGGGATTAGGGTGCAGGAGGGGTGCAGGGTGCAGGCTCTGGGAGGAAGTTTGGGTGCTGGATGCAGGCTCCGGGCTGGGGCAGGGGTGCAGGAGGGGGTGAGGGGTGCAGGCTCTGGGAGGGAGTATGGAGGGCTGGGGGTGCAGGCTCTGGGAGGGAGTTTGGGGACAGGAGAAGTGTGTGGGAAGGGGGTGGGGGTGGAGGCTCTGGGACGGAGTTTGGGTGCAGGCTCCGGGCTAGGGCAGGGGGTGGGTGTTCAAGAGGGGCTGAGAGGTGCAGGCTCTGGGAGGGACTTTGAGGGTGGATGGAGTGCAGGCTTTGGGAGGGGGGATGTGGGAAGGGGGAGGGAGTTTGGGGATAGGAGGGGGTGCAGGGGTGAGGACTCTGGGGTGGGGATGGGGATGAGGAGTTCATGATGCAGGAGGGGACTCAGGGCTGGTCAGAGGATTAGGGTGCAGGGGGATGAGGGCTCTGTCTGGGGCTGGGGATGAGGGTCTTGGGAGGGGTTCAGGGCTGGGGAAGAGGGTTAGGGTGCAGGGGGATGGGGGCTCTGGCTGGGGGTAATTGGTTTGGGGTGTGGGGTGTAGGAGGGGCTCAGGGCTGGGGCAGAGGGTTGGGGTGCGGGGGGATGAGGGCTCTGGCTGGGGCTGAGGGGTTTGGGGTGCAGGAGGGGCTCAGGGCTGGGGCAGAGGGTTTGGGTGCAGGGGGATGAGGGCTCTGGCTGGGGCTGAGGGGTTTGGGGTATGGGAGGGGCTCAGGGCTGGGGCAGAGGGTTA
Organism: Dermochelys coriacea; assembly: GCF_009764565.3. Classification (NCBI taxonomy): domain Eukaryota; kingdom Metazoa; phylum Chordata; order Testudines; family Dermochelyidae; genus Dermochelys; species Dermochelys coriacea. Next base: position 108,831,607 of record NC_050075.1, on the reverse strand, counting down.
GGGTGTGGGGGGATGAGGGCTCTGGCTGGGGCTGAGGGGTTTGGGGCGTGGGATGGGGGCTCTGGCTGGGGCTGAGGGGTTTGGGGTGTGGGAGGGGCTCAGGACTGGGGCAGAGGATTAGGGTGCGGGGGGATGGGGACTCTGGCTGGGGCTGAGGGGTTTGGGGTGTGGGAGGGGCTCAGGGCTGGGGCAGAGGGTTGGGGTGTGGGGGGATGAGGGCTCTGGCTGGGGCTGGGGATAATTGGTTTGGGGTGTGGGAGGGGCTCAGGGCTGGGGCAGAGGGTTGGGGTGCAGGGGGATGAGGGCTCTGGCTGGGGCTGGGGATGAGGGGTTTGGGGTGTGGGAGGGGCTCAGGGCTGGGGCAGAGGGTTAGGGTGCGGGGGGATGAGGGCTCAGGTTAGAGGGCACTAGGACCCGGCAGCAGCAGTTGATGCGGGGAGCTGGCAGAGCAGAGTCAGGGGGAGCTGCAGGCTCCGGAGCCCAGGGGTGGGGGAGGCGTGCGGGGGCAGCAAGTGGGGCTGGGGGACACTCAGGGAGGTGCATGGGGGCAGCAGGCGGGGCCAGGGGAGAGACCCGGCCCCAAACATTGGTGGAGCCGGCCCCCGGGGCCCTGAACATTGCTGGAGCCCATGCACCACCGGCCAGAGGGGATGAGAGCCAGGCTCCTGGAAGATGACAGACATCAGGCAGAACTGACTAATCTATTCAAAGTGCCTGAGGCCAAGAGGGATGTGGGCTTCAGATACCAGCCTGGCACAAGTCCCAGTGAATAGCAATGCAGCTGGAACTGGCCAAACTAGAGATGAGAAAACTGGAAATAAAGGAAAGAGTCCAGGAAACAGAGATGCTACCAAAGCAAAAGCGGGATGAATGAATCAGGCTTCCTCATGCTAAGGGCAGGTGGTAGCGAGGTGCCTCCACTCTGGCTATTCCTGGAAAGAGTCACAGTGGCCGGCCGTGGTGAATGAGCCAAGGCTGTACTTCCCAGGCACGTTCAGTCACAGATTAAAGAGCATCTGCTTCAAAACGTTACTGGGATCATGTGAGAGGACAAAAAGGGACATATGCAAGATAACTTAACATTTCACAAACGCAGAACTCTGCTGCTGCAATTACTTAGCTCTTCAAGCCAGTACAAAGTCAAGCCCCCCGAGCCAGCAACTGACCGTCTCTCCTCTTTGCATCCCTGAAGCCAAGCACACGATGTGAGTGATTTATTTCGGACTTGTGCTCTGGGACTGGAAAACCAAAGCCTTGCCTTTTGCAATGGTGACGTTGCACGTTCAGTTTTTAAGTTTATTCATAAGAATCAGGTCATCTGAATGGCCAGTTACTGGACGGCTTGCAAAGTTTACTTGAATTTTGCCATTTTTTATTTGAAAGGTCCAGTATCGGTCTCAGTGTTTGCAATGAATGCATTGATTTTTGTTGGTAAAAATCCAATCTGGAGGCCTGTGAAAATCTAGCAAGGTTTATATGCTGGTAATCTTTACAGTAGTCTTTAGCTTTACTGCCAGGGCACATTTTTGAAATAAAATTTCTTCTTCAAAAGGCAATTTATTTGTTCTCTGCGCATGCGCTCTTGGCCACCATTTTGAAAAGGGAGGGAGAGTGGAGAAGGGGGAAGTAGTTTCAGGGCCCTTGCAGAGAGTATAATGAAAAAAGCAGCGTGCATTAATACACGTGTTAATGTGTTTTGTCTTGAGGCTTGTCTAGGTCAGGTCCTGCTGGGTCTCAAAGAGCTCCTGGCAGTCCACAGGCCCTGCATCCTCTTCCCCAAATGAGCTCATCATCAGGGGGGTCTGTGGGGGTTCCTGCCTTCAGGGCTTTTGAGGTATCCACTGTCACTTGCAGGGGGGTGGTGGGATCCCCTTCCAGGGTGGCATTCAGCTCTGCATAGAAGCCGCAGGTCTGGGGTCAGCATCAGCTTGTGTTGGTCTCCTTTGGCTTTTGGTAGGATTGGCGTAGTTCCTCCCTTGCATCCAGCATTGCTGCTCATCCTCCAACTGCTGCATGCCCTCTGCAATGTCTGAGGACAGATTTCTTTTGGCAGCTGGGTTCTTATGCAGCTGTGTTTGCATTGCTCCTTCTTCCCACAGGCCAAGGAGATCCAGGACTTCCTTCTGGGACCAGGCAGCACCATGAGGTTTAGCTGTAGCTTTGTGTGAAGCCAGGCCTGTGTGCCTGCTCACCAAGGCAGGCTAGCAGGAAGATATGCACTTCAAAAGCACGCTGGGGATTTTAAAGGGGGATGGGCTTCCGGTCACTGTGACCGCAGCGCAGCAGAGAGGTCACCACTGCAGGGACAGGGACACTGAAGGACTGTTCCTGAAGGGCTGTTTTTACTGGTACAGGTAGTGCAGTGTCCACACTGACATTGTACCAGTCAATCCATGCCAGCAGCGGTGTATGTCATTCGGTGAGTGGGTTTTCAGCCACTGCCAGAAAGTCAGAGTTTTACCGCCAGGACCTAGCACAGGGCGCTCATGCCCACAGCGATTACCAAGAAAAGGCAAGTTTTGCTAGTAAAACCTTCTAATGTGGTCCAGGCCTGAGGCTGAAGACAGCCAGGAGCAGCTCTGAGAAAGGAAACTCCCCAATCATTCCAATTGCAACCACAGTTGCTAATATCCAGGTGAACACCGAACTAGTGTGTTTACCCCTTGATCTGAAATCATCTCCCCAGCTGCCCAGCCCCCTCCTCACAGTGCAGTCATGTGGGGTCAGTGCTGGGACCAAAAGCAGACACACTTTGGGGAGCAGACCAGCACCCCCAGCTCCTCAGGGCTGCTCTGCAGGGAGCAAAGATGTTCACTGTATCTGAAGCTGCTGCAGAATTTCCATGGACCCAGCAGAACGTAGGAGCCCTGATGCAGAACCTAGGCCACAGCTGCCGTGGTGCACAGGGACCTTGGTCACCAGGTGCTGGCATCCAGAGAGGGGCAGAGGAATTCACTGGAGTCTGGCTGAACAAGCCGCTGTTCTCTGCGGGACAGAGGGACCCATTGTCACAGCAGAGTTCTGTGCTGGCAGAGAGGCCACACAAATCTGGAATTGTTTCTCAGCCCCCAGCTGGTCTGGGCTTTGGCCTCCTTGCATTTCTGAATGCTGAGCATAGAAGTGGCCTGGAGCACTGCTGAAGTGACTGTTACAACTACCACCAGTTACACTTGTTAAGGGCCAGTGCCTTTCCAAGGGCATTCTGGCCATCGCCCCAGCACACACGTCCTCTTCTGTGATCCTTAGAAAGCCCAATCAGCAGCAGAGACCAGCCCCGAGGTGTTGGGGTGAGTGGGGAGGGAGACCCTCAAACAGCTTCCCAGAATGTATGAGAAGAAAAAACGGTTACTCGCCTTTTGTATCTGTTGTTCTTCTAGATGTGTTGCTCATATCCATTCCATTGTAGGTGTGTGTGCTTGTCACATGCACCGGTGCCGGAAGTTTTTCCCTCAGAGGTTTCTGTAGGGGATTGGCTCTGGGGCCATCTGGAGTAGTGTGTGTATGCACCAGTATAAGGGGAGCCGCCGGCTCCCCACTCCCTCAGTTTGTCCTTGCTGGAACTCCAACAGAAGGGAAGGAGGGTGGATCATGGAATGGACATGAGCAACACATCTCCAAGAACACCAATTATGAAAGGTGAGTAATCGTTTTTTCTTCTTCGAGTGCGTACTCATGTCCATTCCATTGTAAGTGACTCCCAAACAGTACCTCCAGAGGTGGGTAGGAGTTCATGGATGTGTCGATTGCAACACTGTTCTGCCAAATCCAGCTCCATCCCTGGCTTGCTGGGTGATGGCGTAATGCATTGTGAAGGTGTGTACCAACAACCATGTTGCGGCTCTGCAGATGTCCTGGATGGAGACAAGGGCCAGAAATGTGGTCGACGATGCCTGAGCTCTCGTGGAGTGAGCAGTTACTATTGGTGGGGGTTTCACCTGTGCGAATTCGTAAGAGGTATGGATGCAGGTAGTGATCCAGGACAAAATCCTCTGGGACGACACTGGAAGGCCCTTCATTTTGTCAGCCACCACAATGAAAAGTTGAGCCTAACTGCAGAAAGGCTAGGTACGCTCCAGGCAGAAAGCCAGGGCATGCCTAACATCTAGGGTGTGCAGATGCCGCTTCCCCTTTGATGCATGCAGCTTTGGACAGAACGCCAGGAGGAAGATGTCCTGGCTGACATGGAAGTGCGACACCACCTTTGGCAGGAAGGCGACGCAGCTGCACTTTCTTTGTAGAACACCACATATGGGGGATCCGATGTAAGAGCTTTTATCTTGGAGACTTGCCTCACCAATGTAATAACTACAGGGAATGCGACCTTCCACGACAGGTGCGAGAGAGAGAGCAAGAGGGTAGAGGCTCGAACGGAGTACTGATAAGCTTGGAAAGGACTAGATTGAAGTCCCATTGGGGAAGATGTGGACAACCTCAAGAAAGTCCAGAGGAGAGCAACAAAACTAATACAAGGTTTAGAAAACCTGTCTTATGAGGAAAGGTGTTACAAACTGGGCATGTTTAATCCTGGGAGACTGAGGGGGGACCTGATAACGGTTGTCAAATGTGCTAAGGGCTGTTAGAGGAGAGTGATCAATTGTTTTCCATGTCCACTGAGGCAGGACAAGAAGTAATGGGCTTCACCTGCAGCAAGGGAGATTTAGGTTAGAGATCAGGGTTGTTAAGCTCTGGGAACAGGTGTGCAAGGGAGGTTGTGAAATCCCTGTCACTGGACGTGTTTAAGAACAAGCTGGATAAACACCTGTCAGGTACAGTCTAGGTTTATTTAGTCCTGCCATAGCGCAGAGGGCTGGACTCAATGACCTCTTGAGGTCCCTTCCAGCCCGACATCTCTAAAATCATCTCTGTTTTGAAGAGAAATTCTTATACCCTTAACAAAGCTGGAAAAAAACATCTGCTGTTCTCAAACTTACCTTTTTGGTTCAGTTGTTCTGGATGATTTAGTTGGGGATTGGTCCTGCAGGGGGTTGGACTAGATGACCTCCTGAGGTCCCTTCTAACCCTGCTGTTCTGTGATTTTGTGCCCATTGTGCTGGGCACTGCACACAGGAGACAAGGGCACTGCCCCATGAGCTTACAGTCTAAATACGGGGGAGTGCAGGGCCCAACAGAGGGAGCAGGGGGACGACAGAGCGATGGCACCAGGAACACACAGCTGTAGATAGGAGCTGGTGTCTCTGTTGGAGGCTGCAGAGTCAATTATTTTCTTTATTTAAGTAAATAAATGAACAAGAGCTGTCAATGAATAACTAACAGTCCCCATCTCATCAGCACTCACCCATCCCTCTGCTCCTCCACAGGCTTGTATTACAAACTTGTGTTCCGGGCAGCTCCCCTCTGCCACCGTGGCCTACATTCCTCTGTGGTCAGCTCTCATCCCTGTTGAACCCAGATGGTCTTTGGGTCAGGGATCGTACTTTATGTTCATTGCATGTGAAATGGAGTCCTGATAATAGTCACTGTGTTATTCACTGCAAAACCCCCAAACTACACTACTGCTTTTATTACAGCAACGCCTAGAAAAAAATTAAGTGTACAAATTCAAAATAATCAGAGTTGTGGTTCCTCAGCAACATTAAGTAGGACACACTTCACATGAGTAATGCTGTGTAATACTATGTTAATTAGCTGCTGCCATTAGCCATTTGTACAGTGCTTTAAAGTCATTTCCTGAAGATGCTGATAGATATCTGAGTTTTTACAAGAATGGAAGGATTGTCTTGTGCTAGGCACTGGACTGGGACTCAGAATATCCTGAGTCCAATTCCTAGCTCTGACCCAGACTCTCTGTGTGATCCTGGGAGAGGCGCTTCATCTCTCTGTGCTGGAGCCGTTTCCTCCTGCCCTGATGGTGCTCTTGCAGTCCTCCACACCTAGCACTGTCTCCATTGGGGATTAGGTCGGTTTAACTCCACTGCTTGGAAGTGGATTTTTCTCACCCCTGAGGAATCTGGCTGCAGGTTATTTCTGGCAGCAAGCAGTGCTGCACCTCTGCTCCCAACCCATCATCCCTAGAGATAAAAACCATATGCTGCCCTGGCATCCAGGTGTGAGGAACTTCCCCCAAAGATAGAGGGGAAGCCGTGTACCCTCAAGGCTGGGAGGATCGCGGCCACCACTCCCAGGAGGAAACAAAGGGTGGTGGTGGTTGGTGACTCCCTTCTAAGGGGGAAGTGAGGCATTCAGTTGCCAGCCTGACATGACATATCCTGGAATGGCCCATACCTGAGACATTCCAGAAGGACTGCTGAGGATTGTCCGGCCCTCTGACTACCACATTGCTCCTTCATGTGGGCACTAAAAGTACTGCAAGGTGTGACCCTGAACAGATCAGAAGGGACTACAGGGCTCTGGGAGTGAGGGAGTTGGTGGCGCAGTAGCATTGTCATCAATCCTTCCAATCAAGAGTAGTGGCCCAGGCAGAGCCAGACACATCCTGGAGGTGAACACATGGCTGGTGTTGCCAGGGCTTCGGCTTCCTCCACCATGAGAGGCTGTTTTGAGAAGGACTGCTGAGCAGAGACGCGGTCCGCCTATCAAGGAAGGGGAAGAATATCTGGATACAGACAGGCTAACCCAGTGCGGCAGCCTTTGAACTAAGGCCTGGTCTATACTACAGAGTTAGGGTGACATAAGGCAGCTTACGTCAATCTAGCTCTGTAAGTGTCTACACTATTCCCACCGATGTAAGTCACCCGTGTAGACACTGCGCTACTTACATCGCCTGTTGCCAGGCAGGGCTGACAGCCGGAGCCCCACCATGTTCCACTGACTGCCAGAGCCCTGCTGCCACTGCCCGGTGAGGGAATAAGGGGCTGGGGGGAAGAGTCCAAGCCCAGGCTGCCTCCAAGTGAGGGATTGGGGGTGGGGGAGGAGGGAAGGCGAGCCTGAGCCCGGGCAGGGGGGCTCTGGGTGAGGATGCGCACCGCTGACAGAAGCGGCATAGGGTGGCCATTAAAAATCGAATTAATTACTCCAGTGGCTGAATGTAGACTTAAGTCAACTTATTTTGTAGCGTAGACGTGCCCTTAGTTTGATGGGGGAAGGAGACAAAAGCCCACAGATAAGTCCAAAACATGATGTGAACGGTCGGAATCTGGGGGGCACATGAACAATCCTAGCAAGGTCAAAGGAGAGACAGGAAGGAATGTAGAAGGAAAATCTAATGAACATCTTAGCTGTCTGTATATTAACGCAAGAAGTTCGGGGAATTCACTAGTATTTCTAGTTCTTCCTGTTAAGAGTCACAATTACAACATAACTGGCATCACAGAAACGCGATGGGATAATTCACATGACTAGAATATTAGTAGAGGAGGGTACAGGCTGTTCAGGAAGAACAGGCAAGGAAAAAAAAGAGGAGGTGTTGCCTTGTATAGCAAAGATGTCTTCACTTGGACTAAGGTTGAAATAGATGTGGGAGGCAGCCCTGTTGAAAGTCTCTGGGTAAGGATAGAAGAGATAAAAAACCTAAGGATGATGTCATGATAGGAGTCTGTTACAGACCACCTGACCAGGAAGAAGAGGTGGATGAAGCTTTTTTTAGGCAACTAACAAAATCATCCAAAGAAATAGTGACAGGGGACTTCAACTTACCCAGACATCTGCTGGGAAAATAACACAGCAGGGCACAGAATACCCAGCAAGTACTTGGAATGTACTGGAGACAACTTTTCATTACAGAAGGTGGAGAAAGTGACTAATGGAGAAGCTGTTTTAGATTTGAGTTTGAAAAATAGGGAGGAAACTGGTTGAGAATTTGAAGGTGGAAGGCACTTTGCTACTCTACAAAAGAAAAAGGACACTAAACTATCTAAACTATTACATGCCACAAGGGGCCACAACAGTGGTTCCCTTAGCCCACCCAGCAATATTGTTATTCTATCCAACTATACTCTAAGGCCAGCAGAAGAATCTGTCCTATCTCGGGGCCTCTCCTTCTGCCCCTTCCACCCCCACAAACATGATACAGTTCTGTGGTGACCTAGAATCCTATTTTCGACGTCTCCGACTCAAGGAATATTTCCAACATACCTCTGAACAACATACTAACCCACAGAGAGCTTCCTACCAAGACTACAAAAAGAAGGATTCTGGGTGGACTCCTCCTGAAGGTCAAAACAACAGACTGGACTTCTACATAGAGTGCTTCCACCGACATGCACGGGCTGAAATTGTGGAAAAGCAGCATCACTTGCCCCATAACCTCAGCCGTGCAGAACACAATGCCATCCACAACCTCAGAAACAACTCTGACATCATAATGAAAAAGGTTGACAAAGGAGGTGCTGTCGTCATCATGAATAGGTTGGAATATGAACAAGAGGCTGCTAGGCAGCTCTCCAACATCACTTTCTACCAGCCATTACCCTCTGATCCCACTAAGGGTTACCAAAAGAAACTACAGCATTTGCTCAAGAAACTCCCTGAAAAAGCACAGACGTACCCCTAAAACCCCAAGCAGGGGTATTCTATCTGCTACCCAAGATCCATAAACCTGGGAATCCTGGAAGCCCCATCATCTCAGGCATTGGCACCCTGACAGCAGGATTGTCTGGCTATGTAGACTCCCTCCTCAGGCCCTACACTCCCAGCACTCCCAGCTATCTTTGAGACACCACTGACTTCCTGAGGAAACTACAATCCATCAGTGATCTTCCTGAAAACACCATCCTAGCCACTATGGATGTAGAAGCCTCTACACCAACACAAAGGTGGACTACAAGCCATCAGGAACAGTATCCCCAATAATGTCACGGCAAATCTGGTGGCTGAACTTTGTGACTTTGTCCTCACCCATAACTATTTCACATTTGGGGACAATGTATACCTTCAAATCAGCGGTACTGCCATGGGTACCTGCATGGCCCCACCGTATGCCAACATTTTTATGGCTGACTTAGAACAACACTTCCTCAGCTCTCGTCCCCTAACGTCCCTACTCTACTTGCGCTACATTGATGACAACTTCATCATCTGGACCCATGGAATAGAAGCCCTTGAGGAATTCCACCAGGATTTCACCGATTTCCATCCCACCATCAACCTCAGCCTGGACCAGTCCACACAAGAGATCCACTTCCTGGACACTATGGTGCAAATAAGCGATGGTCACATAACCACCACCCTATACCGGAAACCTACTGACCGCTATGCCTACCTACATGCCTCCAGCTTTCATCCAGACCACACCACACAATCCATTGTCTACAACCAAGCTCTACGATACAACCGCATTTGCTCCAACCCTTCAGACAGAGACAAACACCTACAAGATCTCTATCAAGCATTCCTACAACTACAATACCCACCTGGTGAAGTGAAGAAACAGACTGACAGAGCCAGGAGAGTACCCAGAAGTCACCTACTACAGGACAGACCCAACAAAGAAAATAACAGAATGCCTCTAGCTATCACCTTCAGCCTCCAATTAAAACCTCTCCAATGCATCATCAAGGATCTACAACCTATCCTGAAGGACGACCCATCGCTCTCACAGATCTTGGGAGACAGGCCAGTCCTTGCTTACAGACAGCCCCCCAACCTGAAGCAAATACTCACCAGCAACCACACACCAGACTACAAAAACACTAACCCAGGAACCTATCCTTGCAACAAAGCCCGTTGCCAACTGTGTCCACATATCTATTCAGGGGACACCATCATAGGGCCTAATCACATCAGCCACACTATCAGAGGCTCGTTCACCTGCACATCTGCCAATGTGATATGCGCCATCATGTGCCAGCAATGCTCCTCTGCCATGTACATTGGCCAAACTGGACAGTCTCTACGTAAAAGAATAAATGGACACAAATCAGACATCAAGAATTATCACATTCAAAAATCAGTCGGAGAACACTTCAATCTCTTTGGTCACTCGATTACAGACCTAAAAGTGGCAATTCTTCAACACAAAAACTTCAGAAACAGACTCCAACGAGAGACGGCTGAATTGGAATTAATTTGCAAACTGGATACAATTAACTTAGGCTTGAATAAAGACTGGGAGTGGATGGGTCATTACACAAAGTAAAACTATTTCCCCATGTTTATTCCCCCCACTGTTTATTTCCCCCTCAGACATTCTTGTCAACTGCTGGAAATGGCCCACCTTGATTATCACTACAAAAGGTTTCCCCCCCACCCTGCTCTCCTGCTGATAATAGCTCACCTTACCTGATCATTCTCGTTACAGTGTGTATGGTAACACCCATTGTTTCATGTTCCCTGTGTATATAAATCTCTCCACTGTATTTTCCACTGAATGCATCTGATGAAGTGAGTTGTAGCTCACGAAAGCTTATACACAAATAAATTTGTTAGTCTCTAAGATGCCACAAGTCTTCCTTTTCTTTTTGTGAAATGATAGAGTTCATGATCCTAAGAAATGGTAGGACAGAAAACAAGCAGAATAAAGACAACAGACTTCAAGAAAGCGACTTTAGCAAACTCAGAGAATTGGTAGGCAAGATCCTGTGGGAAGCAAGTCTAAGGGGAAAAAGTGTTTAGGAAACTTGGCAGTTTTTTTTAAAGAGACATTATTAAGGGCATGAGAGCAAATTATTCCACTGCATAGGAAAGATAGGAAGTCAGATATGTGACCATTCTGGTTTAACCAGGAGATCTTCAATGACCTGAAACTGAAAAAAAATGTTGTACAAAAAGTGGAAACTAGGTCAAATTACAAAGGCAATATAAAAAAAACCCAACACAAGCATGTAGGGACAATATTAGAAAGGCCAAGATTGCACTAGCCAGGGTCATAAAAGGTAACAAGAAAACATTGAGAACATTACAAATACATGAGAGGCAAGAGGAAGACCCAGGACAGGGTAGGCCTGTTACTCAACGAGGAAGGAAAGACAATAGAAAATGCAGCAATGGTGGAAGTGTTAAATACCCTTTTTGTTTCAATTTTCACCAAAAAGATGAACAGTGATAGATGACTAATGTAGTGAACATCAATGGGGTAGGATAGGATCAATGGGGGTAAATGGGGTAGGATCTGAGGTCAAAATAGGGAAAGAATGAGTTAAGAATTACTTAGACAAGTTAGATGTCTTCAAATGGGCAGGCCCTGACAAAATACAACCTAGAATATTTAAGGAATTGGTTAAGGTTGAAGAGATCTCTGAGCCATTAGCAATTATCTTTGAGACCCAGAGGACTGGCAAAGAGCAATATAGTACCCATCTATAGAAAGAGGAATAAAAGTAACCCAGGGAATTACAGACCAGTCATCTTAACTTTGATACCCAGAAAGATAAGGGAGCAAATAAACAATCAGGTTGTAAGCACCTTGAAGATAATAAGTAACATTCAGCATGGATTTGTCAAAAACAAATCATGTCAAACCAACCTAATATCCTTCTTTGACTGGGTAACAAACCTTGTGGCTAGGAGGGAAGCGTGGATGTGATATAGGAAGTAAGGGAGATTTAGGTTAGACATTAGGAAAAAATTACTAATTGAAGGGTAGTTAAGCAGTGGAACGAATTACCTAGGGAGGGTGTGGAATCCCCATTCATCGGAGGTTCTTAAGAGCAGGTTAGACAAACACTGGTGAGGGATGGTCAGATAATACTTAGTCCTGCCCCACTGCAAGGGACTGGACCACATGTATGGTGACCAGGTGTCCAGTGAAAAGGGTCTCTGGTGGCTCTGGTCAGCACCACCAACCAGGCCGTTAAAAGTCCAGTCGGTGGTGCTGCGGAGCTAAGGCAGGTTAGTCCCTACCTGTCCTGGCTCCGTGCTGCAACCCGGAAGTGGCCAGCAGGTTCAGCTCCTAGGCGGGGGGGGCCAGGGGGCTCCGTGTGCTGCCCCTACCCTGAGCATTGGCTCCGCACCCCCATTGGCCAGGAACCATGGCCAACAGGAGCTGTGGGGGCAGTGCCTGTGGGTGAGAGCAGTGCGCAGAGCTGCCAGCCATGCCTCTGCCTAGGAACTGAACCTGCTGGCTGCTTCTGGGGCACAGTGCGGTCCATGGCGCCAGACAGGCAAGAAGCTTGCCTTAGCCCCCGCACTTTGCTGTCAACCGGGAGCCACCGGAGGTAAACCCATGCCCCAACTGCCCCAGCCCTGAGACCCCCCAAACCTGGAACCCCCTCCTGCACCCCACAGCCTGCACTCCCAGATGGAGCCCTCACCCCCTGCCCCAGCCCAGAGCCCCCTCCCACATCCTGAACCCCTCTGCCCCACCTCCCAGCCTGGAGCCCCCTCCTACACCCCGAATCCCGAATCCCTGGCCCCACCCCAGGGCCCACACCCCCAGATGAAGCCCTCACCTTCCCTGCACCCCAACCCCCTGCCTCAACCCGCAGTCCCATCCTGCACCCTGACCCCTCATCCCCAGCCCCATCCAGAGCCCGCACCCCCAGCTGGAGCCCGCACCCCAACCCCCTACCCCAGCCTGGAGCCCCCTCCCACACCCTGAACCCCTCATTTCTGGCCCCACCCTGGAGCTCACACCCCTTCCTGCACCCCAAGCCCCTGCCCCAGCCCACTGAAAGTGAGTGAGGGTGTGGGAGAGTGAGCCACTAAGGGGGGGGCAGGGCCTTGGGGAAGGTACAGGGCTAGGGTGTTCAGTTTTGTGAGATTAGAAAATTGGCAACCCTAACCACATGTCCTATTGAGATCCCTTCCAGTCCTACATTTCTATGATTCTATTTGCTCTTTCAACACTCCTGTGAGATATGGAAGTGTCTTTATCCCCTTTTTACAGATAACTGAGGCAGAGAGAGGCTCAGTGCCAGATTTTTACAGGTATCGATTTGCCTAGGGATGCAGATAGGTACCCAGTGGAATTTTCAGAAGCAGCCAGGTGCCTCTCTGCATCCTTAGCGAACTAAATACCTTTAAAAACCTGTAGCTAGATGACTTGCCAAAGTCTCACAGCAAATCTGTGCATAGCAGGGAACTGAACCCAGGTCCTCCAAGTCCCCGGCTAGCACTCCAACCACTGGGCCCTTTTGCCTCTCTATGTCCCTCACTTACCCTACCTGAAGTTTTTGAGCACTTCACTCTAAAATGTCTAAGGCGAACTCTTCCCAGATCTACAAGAAGCTTGTTCTTCATGAGCACTAAGTTCAGGTCCAGTGGCTTTGGGAGTGATCTGAATGCAAAACCAATCTCAACATTTCTATAAAGTGTGAGCAGAGCTTACTCTCAACACAACCTCAGTCCAAACCCCAGGGCACATCTGCCTTTGGACCCAGAGCATACATGGGACATATCAGTCAGAAAAGTGATGTCATTAAAGTAAGTGCCTCCAGTCATGACTACTGTTTGAATACAAGTCAGTGGCACAGACTGAGCAAGCAAGCCTCAAGCCATGGCTTTGGTTAGGTACAGAAAACATATACTCTCTAAAAGGTTCCTTCCTTCAGGCTTCTCCCTCCCCGTATATGAATAGTCTGTTAAGCTCCCCTGCTGTAGAGAGCTCTGGGCTGGGTTAGCACATGCAGATAGTTAAAAATCCATCACTAGATGGAAATGGTAGAATGGTCAATACAGATGTGAAAAAGGCAGAAGCAATCAATAAACAATTCTGTTCTGAATTTGGGAAAAAGCCAATAACGTAGTTCTATTGTACGATCATGAAACTTTCCATTCCAATAGGAACTCGGGAGGATCTTAAACAGCTACTAAATATAGACATTTAAAGTGGGTGGCTCAAAGTGACATGATTTGGCCACTGAACCTGAGCAGAACCTATGTAGTAAGAGTGCAGAGAATGTGTGTTGTAATTCTATGGCCTGTGCTATACAGAAGGTCAGACTGGAGGATCACAGTGGTTCCTTCTAGCCGTGGAATCTACAAATCTATAAATCAGCAGGTCCAGATAACTTGCATCCAAGAGTTTTGAGAGAGCTGGCTGCCCAGCTCAGTGGTCTGTTAATGACGATTTTCAATAAGTCTTGAAACACTGGGGAAGTTCCACAAGATTGGAAGAAAGCTAATGTTGTGCCAGGATAAACAGGACTACCCAGGTAATTATAGATCTGACAGACTGGCATCAAGCCTGGGCAAAATAATGGAATGGATGATAGGGGACTCAATTAAGGAGGGTAATATAATTAATGCCAGTCAACACAGATTTTTCGGAAATAGTGCTTGTCAGACTAACCCTTTTTTTTTAAATGAGATTACAAGTTCGTTTGACAAAGGTAATGCTGTTGATGTAATATAATTAGACTTCTGTAAAGCAAATTACTTTGTATGATATAACATTTTGAATTAGAACGATGCAAAACTAACATGGCACTCAAATGGATTAAAAACCGGCTAACCAATAGGTTACAAAAAGCCAATGCTGCAATGGCAAATGTCCTTCTGGAATGTCCTAATAGGAGTGTTGTATGTAAGACCACAGGAGGTCATTGTTCCACTCTACTTGGTGCTAGTAAGGCTTTAGCTGGAGTGTCACGTCCAGTTTTGGGAACCACACTTCGAGAAAGATGTGGACAAACTGCAGAGCGTCCAGAGGAGAGCAACACAAATGGTAAGAAGTTTAGAAAACAAGACCTATGAGGAAAGATTGAAAGAAACAGGCATATTTTAGTAAAGAGAAGGCTGAGGAGGAGAATTTATAACCATCTTCAACTATGCAAAAGGTTGTTATAAAGGGGGCCGGCGATGACACAGCTGAGAGCAGTGTGAGATACAGTTTGAGATGCATTTAACAGCATGGCCTCAGACTCTTTCCGCTATGGAAATGAACAGTCTGGGAGATTTCCTGACTGGCTTTCTCCTTCGTAGGTAAAAGGCTCAGACTCGCATCAAGGGAATGAAGTCACCTCTCCTCTTCAGATGTGTGTGGTTTTGGAAAAAACACAGGTAAGTGGGTTGACTGGTTCAGGTGACACTCTGAAACAATTGTGTGTGTGTGTATGCGTGCACAAGGAGAGGGTGATGGGAGTGGGGGGAGACTTGGGATGCAAATGCTATGAAACTTTGTCTCTATGGAATATGATGTGAGGTGGATCCACCATCAGTGCTCCAAGATTACCCACTGCTGGAATGATTAATAATTTTTGAAATAATTAAAACGGGAAAGCACCAAACACTAATTTAACCATTGTGGCAAGCGCTGCAAGAGAAGCCCTTAATCAGCTCCTGCCACTCCAGCCCCCCATCAGAGAGAATAGATTGGGGCTGGGTGAACTGCCCTGTTTGCCTGGTAACTGACCACACCTGCCAGCCTCATTAGCAGGAGTTACAAGGCTGGAAGTGAGAGAAAGTGGGGGGGTGTGTGGAGACTAGGAGGTAAGGCTCAACCTGTTGGGATCCTGGAAATGAGTGGGCTCCTAAAGCCCTCCCCCAGCCTAAGGGGAGGATCCACAAGGTCCGGGATCTCAATTAAGTACGAGGGACAACTAAAGACATAACAGGGACAGGGGTGAGGTCAAAGGGCTAAACGAAGGGTACCGGATGAGGACACCGAGCAGAGAACCCTGGACAGCGCCCACTGCTCCTCAAAGGCGTCAAGAGAGCCAGCGGATGCCGCCCAGAGGAACTCTGCCCGGATGAGTGAGACCAGGGAGGAGTGGAAATAGGCCTCACAGTTGCAGAGCACCCCCTCATCTAGCATCCTCTTCCTGGTGGTGTAGATGGCTACTTTGGCTAGTGCCAGGAGGAGGTTGACGGGGAGGTCTCGCAATTTAGTGGGGCCATGGACAGGGTGTGCGAATATAAACAAGTGTGGGGAGAAATGCAACCAGAACCACAACAGGAGGTTCTGTAGGAGTCGGAATAGGGGCTGCAACATGGTGCTCTCCAGATACACGTGTGCCAGGGTCTCCCTCATGCCGCAGAAGGGGCAGGTGTCCAGGATGGGGGTGAACCGTGCCAAGAACACGCCTGTGCTCATGGCCCCATGAAGGAGCCGCCAACTGTTATCCCCGGCGGGCTTCGGGACCAGGGTGGAGTATAGGTTGGCCCACTGGGGTGCCTCACCCTCCAGAGGCGGTAGGAGGTCCCGCCATTTTGTGATGGGGCAGGGGGTGAGGATGTGAAGGGTGTGGAGTATGAGCGTGTACAGATGTTTCCTTGGCATGGTCTGGAAATGAGCTGGCTGCAATTCGTGCAGCCGGCTCACAGTGAAGGGGTGGGATGGCCAGGTGGGGCCACAGGGCAGAGGCCCGATGAAAATGTCCAGAGGGCCTGGAGTGTAGGGTGGGCACCCTCTCACAGGACCCGGTTGAGGTTGGCCTGAGCAGTGGATGGTAAACCGGCTCTCACCTCCTGAAGTACGTGCTGGGGAGTACGAGGGCCGGAGAGCCCCATGCACTGAGCAAGCATCAGGGGATCCAGCCAGTCTCCCCGGTCGTAGTCCAGGAGGTCTCTGACTCTAGTGACTTCTGCCAGGACCAGCCTCTGTCGCACCGAGTGGGATTCCACCACCTGCACAAAGAGCTGGGGGTTGTGTAGCAGAGGGAGTAGGAGCCTCTTATTCTATTGCTGGCCAGACCTGTGGCAGGCCAAACAGCTGTAAAGCCTGTATATAGCTGGAAACTGATGGTGGGAAACTGAACACAAATAAAGAACATGGCTCCTGCACCAGACTAAAGTGTCCCTGATTCACGGAAGAGAAGGGGCCAAGGTGCCGAATCCAGAGGGGTGCAGTGTGTACCCCATTACAACCATAAATTCCTTTATTAAATCCAAAGACAAACTTATACAATTACTCTAAACATGCCTAAAAACCTGAATAATAAGCAATGCATCCAAACAGTAACAAAACATGTATAAGCATTTGATCAAGATACTTACAAATGGGCTAAAAGCAAGGGGTGCTTAGACCATATTGGACGGCTCCAGCGTGGTCAGGCAGGTATTATCAATGAACCCTTTAAGAGTTTACTATTTATATCTTTGACAAACAAGTGATGTCACTGCCAATTACTGACTACAGCAAAAGACAACTGGAGACAGTTCACCCTTATTTCCAGCCTTAATCCAGGTAAGATTTACAACCTCTTTTCTTCCCAAGGCCTTTCCTCCTTCCTTCCTGCTGTCCAACAGTTTTCCCATTGCACCTGGGCTCACACAGATGTTACTTGTGTGTGGGCTACGGAATGGTCATATTGGCTCATTTAAAGACAGATTCTCTTTGTTTTATTTAAAACCATCTACAGCTTCTCCTATTGGTCAGAGGCCTTCTGTTTATAAACTTCCCTTTATCTCACTAGTTGTTCTTTGAACCATATGTCCTCCCTACTTTATTCCTTCTGGCCTTATTTAACTTAAGCTAACTTTAATTCTTTAATTTTGTACTTATCCTACACCCACCTCCTGGCTGAGATTATGGCTACCAGGAATGCAACCTTCATAGATAGGCGAGACACGGAACATGTAGACAATGGTTCCAAGGGCGGCTTTGTGAGCACCGAAAGAACAAGGCGTAGGTGCCACTGCGGAGCAGGGTTCCTTACTGGCAGAGAGGTTCTAACTCGGCCCTTCTAGAATCAGGCAATCAGCAGGTGAGCAAAAATTGAGTTCCCATATGAAGATGGGTGGTACACACTGATTGGTGCCAGGTCGACTCATAAAGAGCTGACGGAAAGACCAGCTGCTTTGAGGGAAAGAAGATAGTTCAAAATAAGGAGAATACCTGCAGCTTTTGGGGATATAAGTTTTTTTTGTGCCCAGACAGAGAAACACTTCCACCTGGCTAAGTAGCCTTTCCAAGTGGAATCTTTTCAACTATTAGTAAGGATGCTTTGCATGGCTTCAGAGCAGAAATGTTTTAGAGTTGAAGCCCATCCAAAAACTCAGGCCTGGGATGGAGTGCTTGGGGGTTGGAATGCTTGATTCTGCCCTTCCCCAGGTCAGGCTATTGGAAAAGGGCTGAATATTGATTGATGAGTAAGATGACAGGAGTACAAGTCTCTGGAATCAAAACTGTCTGGTCCAGGTGCGGGTGATGATGATGACTCGTGTCTTGTCCCGATGAATCTTCCACAAGACTCAAGATAGGAGTAGAGTAGCAGCCGTGTTAGTCTGTATTCGCAAAAAGAAAAGGAGCACTTGTGGCACCTTAGAGACTAAGCTGCATCCAATGAAGTGAGCTGTAGCTCATGAAAACTTATGCTCAAATAAATGTTAGTCTCTAAGGTGCCACAAGTACTCCTTTTCTTTTTAAGATAGGCGTAGTAAGGGAGGGAAGGCCTAGTTCAGATGATCTGACCACAGAAGGAGAGTGTCATCCTATGAACGAAGCCCTAAGGCGCCTCTGGAGCATTATATGTTACACTTCCTGGTCGTTTGAGAGGTGAACAGGTCCGTGGTGGGGGTTCTCCATAGAGCAAAAATACTGTCAAGTATCTGGGGGTAGCCGGGTTAGTCTGTATCCACAAAAACAACAAGGAGTCCGGTGGCACCTTAAAGACTAACAGATTTATTGGAGCATAAGCTTTTATGGGTAAAAACCCCACTTCTTCTGAACAACCCTTCTGAAGAAGTGGGGTTTTTACCCACGAAAACTTATGCTCCAATAAATCTGTTAGTCTTTAAGGTGCCAGCAAATGTGTTTACCATGGAGTCATGTAGCTCCCACTCCTGGTTGATAGCAAAGCGTCGGCCGAGTGTGACCATCAACTCATTTTGATTCCCTGCAAGGTAAGCTGCCAAGAGCCTGATCTGACTGCTGATGCACCAGTTCCATGGATTGAATTCTTCTGCACACGGGGATGGATCTCACTACTCCCTGCTTGTTGATGTAAAAAATGGCTGTCATATTGTTCGACATTACCAAGACATGGTGACGTTGTATGAATAGGAGAAAGGCTTTGCAAGCCTCTCAGATTGTCCACAATTCCAGAATGTTCATATACATCCTGGTCTCTCAGGATGTTCAAGGGCCCTGTGCTGTATGACTGTCCATCTGGGCTCCCCAGCCTAAGAGGGAGACATCTGTAATGATCACTGTGCCTGGTGATGGGGAAAGAAAGGGAACACTTACGCATATTTGGTGGGGATCCTTCCACCATAGAAGAGATGATTACTGTGGTGGGAACTGTTACTCTTGTGTTCATGGACTGTTTGTTTGATAAGTACACTGTCTGAAGCCATGCCTGTAGGCAACGAAGATGGAGTCTGTCAAACGATGTGATGCAAGTGCATGAAGCCGTATGTGCCGAGAGATTTTGGTTGATGTTCAAGGGTTGTTCATGACCTGATCTATAAAGTCATTGTTTGGAACATGTCCATTGGCAGGTAAGCCCTTGCCGTGACTGAATTTAGGGACCTTGACAAAGTCTAAAGTCTGTGTTGATATTAGGCTGGCAGACACTGCCTTCAAAATTCTCCAACTCTGGGCGCATGGAAAACGTGTACCCATAGTGGAATACACAGAAGGGCCAGCACCTGAAGAAGAATCTCTGTTACTGGATGGAAGAGTACAAGCAACCAGTGGGACGACATCAGTCAGTACACTGGACAGTGGTCTCAGCATACCAACAGCCTAACCTTAGTCAATTTTTTTGTAGGCATGATGGTAAAGGAGAGTTTTAAGGAGGAATTTGAAGGAAGCGTGACAGGATTGGGCCAGATAGCTACAGGAGAGTAATAGAAGGCAGACATATTAGCCCCAGGCTAAGTAGGTCCCTTTTCCCTGGGTAAGAATACAGGGAAGGTTCCAGAACAATCAGGAACCTCTGGAGACAGGCTGATTAGAACACCTGCAGCCAATCAAGAAGCTGCAAGAATCAATTAAGGCAGGCTAATCAGGGCACCTGGGTTTTAAAAAGGAGCTCACTTCAGTTTGTGGTGTGCAAGGAGCTGGGAGCAAGAGGCACTAGGAGCTGAAAGTGAGAATGCGGACTGTTGGAGGACTGAGGTGTACAAGCATTATCAGACACCAGGAAGAAGGTCCTGTGGTGAGGATAAAGAAGGTGTTGGGAGGAGGCCATGGGGAAGTAGCCCAGGGAGTTGTAGCTGTCGCACAGCTCTTCCAGGAGGCTCTCTAGACAGTTGCATTCCACAGGGCCCTGGGCTGGAACCCGGAGTAGAGGGGCGGGCCCGGGTTCCCCCCAAATCCTCCCAACTCCTGGTCAGACACAGGAGGAGTCGACCTGGACTGTGGTTTCAGAAAAACGGCCAAGCTGAGGGCTGCTGTGAAGCTCCAAGGTGAGCAAATCCTCCAATAAGCACAAGACCCACCAAGGTAGAACAAGAACTTTGTCACAGAAGATAATGAGGGAGTTTTGCAGACGTTTACAAGGAGCTCCTCTTAAGCCTGAGGGACAGCATAGGAGAAAGCATGAATATGTTTGTTTGAAAATTTAACAAGTAGAAGATGTAGGCTAACATCATCGGCTGATAAGAGCAGGGAGTTGACATTACGAGAATGAATGAGATAGGCAAAGTAGGGATAGGCCATGAAAGGCCTGGAAAGTGAAGACAAGCAGCTTATGTCTATGTGATAAAGAAGTGGGAGCCAGTGTAGAGATGCAAAGAGAAGGGTGACATGGTCAAAGCAACAGGCTAGGAAAATGATCTTTGCAGCAGCGATCAGAATGGATATAAGCAGGGAAAGACGGCATTTGTCAAGGCCAGACAGAAGGATGTGGCAAAAATCAAGAAGACTATGAGATGGTGGATGACAGCCTTTAGCTCTTTGGATGGACAGAAAAAGGCCTTATCTTAGAGATGTTATGCAGAAAGACTTGGCAAGATTAAAACATAGTCCAGATGCAAGGACTTAGAGGTTTGAGTGGAAGATGATGCCCAGATAATGGGCCTAAGTGACAGGCGGGCAGATGGTGTTGCTTATAGTGATCAAGTAAGCAGGTAGTGAGGAGGATATGGGGGGAAGGTCAGGAGCTGTTTTAGCCATGTTGAGCTTGAACCGATGGCTAGACATCCATGAGGAGCTATCGTAGAATCATAGAATATCAGGGTTGGAAGGGACCTCAGGAGGTCATCTAGTCCAACCCCCTGCTCAAAGCAGGACCATCCCCAACTAAATCATCCCAGCCAGGGCTTTGTCAAGCCTGACCTTAAAAACTTCTAAGGAAGGAGATTCCACCACCTCCCTAGGTAACGCATTCCAGTGCTTCACCACCCTCCTAGGGAAAATTTTTTCCTAATATCCAACCTAAACCTCTCCCACTGCAACTTG
Organism: Dermochelys coriacea; assembly: GCF_009764565.3. Lineage (NCBI taxonomy): Eukaryota > Metazoa > Chordata > Testudines > Dermochelyidae > Dermochelys > Dermochelys coriacea. The sequence continues at coordinate 108,810,465 of NC_050075.1, read as the reverse complement.
AGACCATTACTCCTTGTTCTGTCATCTGCTACCACTGAGAACAGTCTAGATCCATCCTCTTTGGAACCCCCTTTCAGGTAGCTGAAAGCAGCTATCAAATCCCTCCTCATTCTTCTCTTCCGCAGACTAAACAATCCCAGTTCCCTCAGCCTCTCCTCATAAGTCATGTGTTCCAGTCCCCTAATCATTTTTGTTGCCCTCCGCTGGATGTTTTCTAATTTTTCCACATCCTTCTTGTAGTGTGGGGACCAAAACTGGACACAGTACTCCAGATGAGGCCTCACAAATGTCAAATAGAGGGGAACGATCACGTCCCTCGATCTGCTGGCAATGTCCCTACTTATACATCCCAAAATGCCATTGGCCTTCTTGGCAACAAGGGCCCACTGTTGACTCATATCCAGCTTCTCGTACACTGGAACCCCTGGGTCCTTTTCTGCAGAACTGCTGCCTAGCCATTCGGTCCCTAGTCTGTAGCGGTGCATGGGATTCTTCCGTCCTAAGTGCAGGACTCTGCACTTGTCCTTGTTGAACCTCATCAGATTTCTTTTGGCCCAATCCTCTCATTTGTCTAGGGCCCTCTGTATCCTAGCCCTACCCTCCAGTGTATCTACCTCTCCTCCCAGTTTAGTCTCAAACTTGCTGAGGGTGCAATCCACACCATCCTCCAGATCATTTATGAAGATATTGAACAAAATTGGCCCGAGGACCGACCCTTGGGGCACTCCACTTGATACCCGCTGCCAACTAGACATGGAGCCATTGATCACTACCCGTTGAGCCCGACAATCTAGCCAGCTTTCTATCCACCTTATAGTCCATTCATCTAGCCCATACTTCTTTAACTTGCTGGCAAGAATACTGTGGGAGACCGTGTCAAAAGCTTTGCTAAAGTCAAGGAACAACATGTCCCCTGCTTTTCCCTCATCCACAGAGCCAGTTATCTCATCATAGAAGGCAACTGGTCAGGCATGACTTGCCCTTGGTGAATCCATGCTGACTGTTCCTGATCACTTTCCTCTCCTCTAAATGCTTCAGAATTGATTCTTTGAGGACCTGCTCCATGATTTTTCCAGAGACTGAGGTGAGGCTGACTGGCCTGTAGTTCCCAGGATCCTCCTTCCTCCCTTTTTTAAAGATGGGCACTACATTAGCCTTTTTCCAGTCGTCCGGGACTTCCCCCAATCGCCATGAGTTTTCAAAGATAATGACCAATGGCTCTGCAATCACATCCACCAACTCCTTTAGCACTCTCGGATGCAGCACATCTGGCCCCATGGACTTGTGCTCGTCCAGCTTTTCTAAATAGTCCCGAACCACTTCTTTCTCCACAGAGGGCTGGTCACCTCTTCCCCATGCTGTGCTGCCCAGTGCAATAGTCTGGGAGCTGACCTTGTTCGTGAAGACAGAGGCAAAAAAAAGCTTTGAGTACATTAGCTTTTTCCACATCCTCTGTCACTAGGTTGCCTCCCTCATTCAGTAAGGGGCCCACACTTTCCTTGACTTTCTTCTTCTTGCTAACATACCTGAAGAAACCCTTCTTGTTACTCTTAACATCTCTTGCTAGCTGCAACTCCAGGTGTGATTTGGCCTTCCTGATTTCACTCCTGCATGCCCGAGCAATATTTTTATACTCTTCCCTGGTCATTTGTCCAATCTTCCACTTCTTGTAGGCTTCTTTTTTGTGTTTAAGATCAGCAAGGATTTCACTGTTAAACCAAGCTGGTTGCCTGCTATATTTACTATTCTTTCTACACATCAGGTTGGTTTGTCCCTGTAACCTCAATAAGGATTCTTTAAAATACAGCCAGCTCTCCTGGACTCCTTTCCCCCTCATGTTATTCTCCCAGGGGATCCTGCCCATCAGTTCTCTGAGGGAGTCAAAGTCTGCTTTTTGAAGTCCAGGATCAGAGACAGGCCAAGATTTTAGTCTGGACAGAAGGAGACATGCCTGGAGAAAAGGTAGATCTCAGAGTCATCAGCATCCAGCTGGTAGTTGAACTTGTATTTGTGGATGAGATTACCCTGTACAGATGTGTAGAGGGAGAAGAGGACCAAGGACAGAGCCCTGTGGAGCCACCATATAATGTTGGGAGTGCGGATGAAGATCTCCCTCCAAAGGACATGTTGAATGTGTGACTAAAGACGTAGGAGGAGAACCAGGAGGGGACAAAATCACCAAAGCCCAGGGAGGACAGGATTTCCAAAAGAAGAACAGGTTATTAGAGACTATGGCAAAAATGCTTTCAGTGGAGTGTAAGAGCGGAAGCCAGATTGGAGAGGGCCTGGGATGGAACTCCAGACAGCAAATTCTACACTTTGTGTTAGGCAGGAGGATAGATGAGATGATCAACAGTGGTCCCTGCTGGCCTCGATAATCTATTACTTTAGACAGTGCATTCAATGAGTTTTATAGATGGGAGGGAGATGGGGCAGTAGCTGGAGAGGCAAGTGGGGTCAAACAAGGGTTTTTTTAATATAGGAAAGACTAAAGCATGTTTGTATTGTGAGAGGAAAGAGCACGAGGAGACTGAGAAATTACAGAGAAGAGTGAAAGTGGGTGCGAGGGAGATCAGGAGATGGGACGGGATCAGGGCAAGTAGAGGCATTAGAGAAGCATAGATAAGAAACAGAGGATCTGTGCTTCTGTTCCTGCAGCTCCCTCTGCTATGACCCTCACAACATGGAATCTCGAAGGGTGGTACAGGGTTACTCATTTTCCTCTTGGATGGATTTTTTTCATTCCAGGACTGGTGCCTGGGGAATAGCTATTGTGAGTTTTACAGTAAACAAAAATTCTTCTGCTCATGGCAGGGAATGCTGTGTCCAGGTGAAACCCAACAGCAACTCCTGGATTCTACATCCGTATCAGCATTCAGTAGAGAACAAGATGCCATATAAATAGCCAGCTCCATGCCATGTTTACAGGCAGAGCTATTCTACAGCCATTCCCAAAGGGAAATGAAAATCAGGCTGTGAGGCTCCTTGGAACCTGACACATAGACAGCAGTGGTTACACTTGGCATAGTACATAGTCTTTATTCAACAAGGAGGCAGGGGAAAGGGAGGAGGCAGTGCAACCTTCATGGACCTCCTTACACAAAAGCCAGGAGAAGAGTTTTCTCTGAAGCTGTTCAGGTTCTGCATTCGGATGAATGAAGTGTATGGACCCCTCCAGGCCAGACCAGGCGGGAGACAGGCTTTCCCTTGTCTGGGGAGCTCCTACCCCAAGCACGTGGCCACCAGCAGCTCTGTACAAACCCTCCAGCATTGAATAAAACCAGAGGGAGGAGACAGCCTGGAGCTCACAGGATGGGAGAGCCCACCCAGAAATCTCCCTGTTGGGGATTATGAGTGGAGGCTTGAGGGGATTTGACAGGCATGGAAGGAAATCCTGGAGTGGCAATTGGCAGGAACAATGCTGGTGTTGTGTGGTCAGCCAGGACGAGGCTCCTCCCTGCTCATCTCTGGTATGGATGCATTGAGGCAGATTTAATGTTGGTTTTTATGCCACTGGGTATCTTACCTAGAGAAGAAAAAGGAGTTGTGCTGTCAGTTGGTAAGAGAAAGGGTCTGTGCAGGAGAGCACCACCAAAACATTAGTGCAGAAACAGCCCTATTGGGAACCATCCAGTCCCAACCCCAGGCTCCAGGGCAGGATGGTTAGAACATAAGAACGGCTACACCAGGTCAGACCAATAGTCTATCTAGTTCAGTATGCTCTCTTCCAACAGCGGCCAATGCCAGGTACTTCAGAGGGAATGAACAGAACAGGGCAATTATCAGATGATCCTCTCCTGTCATCCAGTTCCAGCTTCTGTCCCATCCTAAATAAATCCTTCCCCTCTTCTTCCTGGTTACACCCTCCATCACACGTTTGTAGGCAGGAAGATTTGCTATCATTGGTCATTATTTTGGCCAAGCCATACATTATAATTTGCTCTGCTATAGCACTTTCCATTTCACAAAGATCTCAGAGCATTAATGACTAACACTAAACACTGTTTTCCTCAATGTTAATTTAGAGTTAAGGCTGCTGCTCAAAGGTGTTTTCCATCAAGACTAGCATTGCACATCCAGGAACTCACCAGTAGGCAGAGTTAGATCCACATTACCCTCAATTAACACCTCCTTCCCCAAATGTCATACCCACCACCCCTGGATTCTGTGGCAGCTTCAAGAATAATCTAGAAATCTGAGATTTTTAGTGAATTAAATAGGAGCATGAGTAATTCAATCAGCTCAGCTTTCCTTATGATATTTAATTCAGTTGTTTCAGGGCTGCCCTAAACTCAGTGTTGTGTGCTACAGAATTCTGTATTGACACTACATTGTCATTTCATTGCAGAAGCTGTGCGGGGAAGTGGAGGTATTGGCAGCTGGGCTTCCCACACCCTAGGAGTGGGAGCATTTAGAGAAACACATTAACTGGAGGTTTCTGCTAACAGGAACAACCATGAAATCGTTAACAATGCTGACATTTACATTGTCATGGTTCATAATTATCACTCCACTGAGATAAATGAGGCCATTCTACCTCTCTGGGCCATTGTTTCAGGATGTTTGCAGACACCACTGCACTGGTTATGCTGGGTTATATTTCAAAAGATTCCTTCACAACTGTAAGATCTAGAAATGTATATTTTGAATAAAGCTGAGTTTCTGGAGGACACTTATGCATTGCAAATTCATGGGCCTGGATCCTAACACCAAACTTAGCCAGAGTCTCTATCTACGTAACTTCCTTCTGCTTTGAGCATCCACAGCACTCACATTCTATTGCTCAGAGTCATGCCCGTGGAGTGCCTTACCGCTGATTTCAGCATTTCTGGCTAGTAACCGATATGACAATCGAGGTCCAGTCACCCCCCGGAGAGAATGGGAGTGAGCCACTGATTTACAGAACAAGAATACAGCATGCAAAGTATATTGAGTAAGGTCTTGTATCACAGTTTATCATGTTCTGAATGTGATGGCCATAATGAAATAGGTGTACAGACTGGTTATGAATCTAAGTATTTTTATATATAGAAAACTGTGCTAATAACCTGTCCTACAACTTCAACTCCACCTCACAGCAGGGAGGGGCACCTCCTAAGGCAAGTGGCTCCATGTAATCATCCATTGTCCAGCCCAGGAACAGATAATGATGAGAGTTAATAGGGAGACACTGAGACATCCCCAGCTATCACCTCAAGATGGAATTTCCCCAATCTGAATAACCACTTGTCATCATAGTTTTGTGGGGACCCCTTTAAAAAGGAGGCTTTCATCCAGAAACTGAGGGACACCTCTAGGCAGGAAGCTGTCAGTGAATGCCAGATTCCACCCACAGCAAGGCGCACACCGGGAAACTGATCAGAGTCAACAGGCAGCTTCTATTAGCAGAGGGATTTTATCCAACATGGAAATGTAAATCTTGAGTTTGCGTCTTTATGTTTATTTTCTGTGTAACTTGTTCGTGCTGGATTCCCTGACTAGTTCATCTCTGAATCTCTGGCTTTTCTCTGAAATCCACTGATGTCAGCCGTCTGAACGGTAGCTGCACAGCATTAAGGACCTCAAGGTTACAGGGCAGGTGGAGACAGAACCCCATACCCGTCTTGATGGTCCCCAAAACCTCACAACAGATCACAGACTTTTCAAGTAAAAACAAATCCATCACTGAGAGAGCTTAAGTTCTCTGAGGTGGGAGTTAGGAAGGTGCAGAGGGTGGGGGAAGGGGGGTAGGGCCACACCCCCAGGGCACTCATTCTCTGCTAGGGGGCAAATAGAGACAGAAGACACCAGCCTGCAGACTGCATGCATGGTCCCCAACAGGATGCTGTGCATTCTGACATGCCTGGTTGCAACATGCTGGGAAATGTCTTTATTAAAACAGGATTCTTGCTCATTTCCAGCAGAGAGGATGAACGTGGGCCAGGAGTGGGCTACCCACATTAAGGATTCACAGAGATTAGTGTGGCTTGTGCTGAGGTGTGGGGATAAGCTCAGCTGCACTGAGGTGAAACCTCATGTCTAGATTTCCCTTGTACTAGGAGAATATGGGTTCATTTCACCATTTGTGTCCCTTTGTTGACTCCAGCTGAGTTGTTGTTTTATGGCAGTTTGGATTATATTGTGGGTTAACCTAGATCCCCAAGATACCGCAGTCTACTCAGCTACACCCTGGTGTCCCCCACAACTCCATGAGAGGTCTCTCTCAAAGCCAGGTCTCCCCAGCTCCATACTGCATATCCCTCTGCTCTCTGAGCCAGCTCTCCCTGGCAGCACGGTGAGTGTGGTGCTTGGGGTAGACTGCTGGCCTTGATGTCCCTCTCTTCCCCCCCATACACCAAGCACTCTTAGGCATTCTTCTTATTTACCTGGCTGGCCTGCCTGTGACATCTGCACTCCTCCAAGCATTGGCTGCTGTTGGCTGGAAGAACCTGACATCTGGACCTGCTGGATGCCTGAAGCCCCTGCTATGATGGCACCGGCACCTGGCTGACTTGCTTGGACAGGTCCCCCTGAGCCTGGAGGCCTCCGGTTCGACAGCCCTTTTCCAAACGCCACAGCTGCCACCAGTGCATTGGTATCAGCAGGGTTGAAAGTCTGCTTGTTCTGCCGTAAACCTGCAGGGAAAGAGAAGATTTCTGGAGTATTTCAACAGCCAAGTCCATCGGACAGTTCCCAGGAGGCAACCTGGGCTCACTACTGTCCTGCATCTGTAACAATGAACTTGGTGTGGATACCAGTAGATGAAATAGAATAAGGATGGGCCAGCATGCTAGCGGCACTCAGGAGACCGGGGCTCAATTGCCCCTCAAGGACTCCTTGTGTGACCTCGCGCAAGTCAGTCTCTGTGCCTCAGTTCCCAATCTGTAAAACGGGGACCAAAGCCCTGCCCTGCCTCACTGGGTTGCATGATGGTAAGTTCACTAAAGACCGTGAGGTGCTCAGACACTATGGGACATCTACGATACATCCATGAGGCTCCATGAAGGCCCCTTTCTCCGAGATGCCATGCTGTGGACTGGCAGGTAGCAATGGAATAAGATGCCCCAGCCTTCCCAGACTGTTGGAAAATCAATCCTACTTTCAAGAACTGAACATACATGGTTTCAGGTAACAGGGCCATGCTAGTCCATGTTGACCACGGATACCAGAAATACCTAAGATCTGTTTTTAAAAACAGGAGGTTTCCTGTACAGACAGAGCACAGAACTTTAGAACTGAGACCCCTTAAGCATACAAAATGGTTATTTGCCTGTTCAGTAACTGCTGCCTTCAAGATGTGTTGCACATGTCCATTCCCCTTCAAGGTGAGCATGTGTGTTCAAGCGCATCAAAGCCAGAGCTCTTTCCCCCATACCAGTACCCATCAAGGAGCGCATGCACTATCTGCATGCTTATGTTGTTAGCCAATGGTATAAAGGGGCAGAGCTGCCCTGACCTTCCCTCAGTTCCTTCTTACTGGAAACAGGAAGTTGGAGTCTAAGATAGAGGGGAGGAGGGTGGGTCATGGAATAGATGTGTCAATACAGCTCAAAGAACAACAGTTACAGAACAGGTGAGTAACTGTTTTATTTTTATTCTTTAAGTGATTGCTCATGTCCATTCCACTTCAGGTGCAGTGCAGCGAGGAGGAGGGTTTCAGAGTCTATCTGAACAAGAACTGCAATACAACTCGTCCAGATCTGGCATCTTCCCTTGATGCTTGGAAAATAATACGACTCGGGAACATATTTTCACATGTCCAGGTTGCAGCCCTGCAAATGTCACTGATGGACTTACCTAAGGAATGCAGCTGATGCTGCTTGAGCTCTTGTAGAAATGAAGGTTACTCACTTGTAACTGGAGTTCTTCAAGATGAACTCTGCATATTCCCACTCATGGGATATGCTGAGTGACCTGGGGCATGTCTAGCTCTTTATTAAAAAGGCTAGCCAATTTAGTCAATTTTATATATTGTCTTTAAGAAACTACAAAGGTTATTGAAATTCGCAGTGTTAAGAGGAAACCAGACAACAAAGGTGCTGCCATCTGGGAACTGGTTATCCTAAGAGCTTTGATTTCTTAGATCAGTGGAAATTATACCAGAGCTAAAACACAGAATGCAGCTGAGTGAAGCCAACATTTGTTTCTACTTGGGTACATACCTGCTAAACCACAGCACACATGCTACAATCCTCTGACAGACCCTGCTCAGGGAAGAAGTTCAGACAGGCTTCACCAGTTTGGGATGCCTGCCTTCTCTTTGATAGTCTGCCCTGAGGTAAGCAGTAGGCACTCATGGCTGTGAGCAGTGTTCCCTCTAATTTTTCCCACCCACGTGAGGAATGAATTTTGTTATGTGCACCAATATGGAGGTGACGTGTGACACATCACCTCCCATATTGGTGCCCATAACAAAATTCTTGTGGCGAGGTGGGGCCAAGGGATTCAGTGTGTGGGAGGGGGCTCAAGGCTGGGGCACAGGGTTCCGGTGCGTGGTGGGTGAGGGTTCCAGCAGGGGCCATGGGCTCTGGCGTGGGGCCGGGGATGAGGGGATTGGAGTGTGGGAGGTGGCTCAGGGCTGGGCAAAAGAATGGGGTGTGGGGGGTGCGGGCTCTGGGGTGGGACTGGGGATGAGGGGTTTAGGGTGCAGGCTGCCTCGGGACTATGGCGAACAGAGAGGACTCCCCCCAGCTCTCTCCCCACAGCAGCACCTGGGATGGGGGAGAGGGGTGCCTCTCCCCGCCGCAGCAGCTCCAGCGGGGCTGGACTGGGTTGGGTGAAGGGCACCTCTCCCCAGCCGTGGCAGCTCCGGCGGGACTGGGCTGGAGTAGGGAAGGTGCACCCCTCCCCTGCCGCAGCAGTTCCAGCAGGCCTGGGCCGGACCGTGGGAAGGACTCCTCTCCATGGCAGCACTGGGCCAGCCTGTGGGAGGGGCTTCTCTCCCCAGCCGTGGCAGCTCCGGAAGGGCTGGGCCAAGCCGTGGGAGGGGCTCCTCTCCAAGGAAGTTCCAGCAAGGTGGGGCTGGGCTGGGGAAGGGGCTGGACTGTGCCGGGGGAGGGACTCCTGTCCACAGCCACTCTGGCGGGGCAGGACTGGACCAGGGGAGGGGCACCTCTCCCCAGCCACGGCACTTCCAGTGGGCCTGGGCCGGGTGAAGGGCTCCTTTCTCCAGCCGCTCTGGAGGGGTTGGGCTGGGGGATCTGCACCTCCCTAAATAACCTGCTGCATGGCTGCACCGCTTACAGGGAACTTAGGTTGTGAGCCACTCCACACAGCATGACAAAGACACTGAGGTCAGAATCTGCAGCAGAGATACAGATTAAATTTGTCTTTCTTGGAGACCATGTAGGTGTCTTCGGAGGTGGAGCCAAGAAGTCAAATGATCTTTGTGAAGACCGATGCAAAGAATTAATTTAGTTTCTCTGCAATGGTCTTATCATCCTTTTACTTTGTTGTTTAGCCACAGTGGCACTTTTTTTGTTCTCTTACTAGTTGTTTTAATTTGGGGTATACATTTAAGTTGAGCCTCTATTATGATGTCTTTAAAAAGTTTCCATGCAGCTTGCAGGGATTTCACTTTTAGCACTGTACCTTTTAATTTCTGTTTAACTAACTTCCCCATTTTTGTGTTGTCCCCCTTTCTTAAATTAAATGCTACAGTGTTGGGCTGCTGAGATGTTTTCCCCACCACAGGGATGTTAAATTTAATTCTATCATGGTCACTATTACCAAGCCGCCCAGCTATATTCACCTCTTGGACCAGATCCTGTGCTCCACTTAGGACTAAAGCATGATAGAAAGAACCGGAAGAGATGAAGTCCTCGATTTTGATGGATACTTTGGATTCTTTGGATACTTTGCATTAGTCTCAGGAGGAGGAACAAGCCTTTATAACTATTAAACAAAACTTTGTCTGCAGGCCAAGAAAACCCTACAATTGGCTATTATGTTTTTAGGCTGGGGTTCCTTAGCTAACTTTGGACCCACACTGAATTCACAAGCCAAGGAATCTGATGAATAACCTGAAATGGGAAATCTTTTCCAGCTCCAAGATATGTTTCATCTTGGCTTTCTGTTTGCTTGAACTGATGTCCTCAGGTCCAACATGATGTCAGGGGGTTTAAGTCCTCTATCCTGAATGGTCTCAGTAGAGGGCTGTACCTTTCTTGCAACAGGGTCTGAAGGTTTAGCTACTGAATGCTTGGTTGCCTTGGAACTAGAGCTCTGTGCAGAGGTTAATGCCTTTGGCGTAATCAACTTCCTCACTCCGGAAATTCCTGGGGCTAATTCAGACCACCTGTTCTTTCCCTCAGATGATTTTGATACTCCTGATCCCAAAGGGGTAACAGTCAAAACTTCTTGTAATAAGAGGGCTTGAAATCTTCTCTCTCTCCTGCAGGACATGGGGAGTAAATGTGCAACAGACAGCATAACACGAAGAATGAGGTCTTTTCTCTAGGCATTTGAAGCCCCTGGTATCTGAAGCTGGGAAGACAACGGAACCATCTTTCAAAGCCATGCTTCTTAGTCTTCGGCCCCACCATAGACACCAGTACTATCATTAGATACTAAAACCTAGATTAATTCATAGGAGTGGGTGGGTGAGATTCTGTGGCCTACGTTGTGCAGGAGGTCAGACTAGATGATCAGAATGGTCCCTTCTGACCTTAGTATCTATGAATTAATACTATTTACTATAAACTACTGGCTAACAAACTAAACTTACTAAACTGATTGACTATCCTAAGAGAATAAAAGCACTTATCAAAGCTATTACAGATCCACAAAATCCGGAGAAGGTCCATATCCATCCCAATGCTGCATTTGGAAGGAAATGAGATGGTTGGGTTGTGCTGTCTCTTTGTGCTAATATTTTTGATTCCCTTTTATCTAAACCAACCTAGTGCTGTGTTTGAATTGAAGTGACTTAACTCTGGTTAAAGTAGCGAACTGCAATTTTGTCTCTTTAGAGGAGCAACAAACTTGTCCCTGGAGAGGGCTGGGCAGTTCAGACCAGACAGTTTTGAGGTGCTTTGGGGCGGGGGGGGAGAGGGAGGGGGTTGAGGTCACCCTGCAAGTACTAATCAAGGCCAGGGAAGACCAGGGTGTGGGCTGCTGTGCTGTAGGTGGGCTGCTGGAGTCAGATCGCTGCTACACATCTGCCTTGGTTAGATGGTAAGCCCTCTGAGGCAGACAAAACCTATATTTTGGATCTTGGACAGCACCTCTCACAGCATCAGCAAGGAAAAAACAAGAAATAGCAGCCTGCCTGGAGTGGTGCCGAGACTGTCTATGCAGACAGAAGCATAGCTGGAGATAAAATGCAAGGCTGCTCAACACTGTCACTCAAAGTGAAACAGAGCAGACTGTTGCATGTCTTGAAACACATCTTTAACCATAGGGCATGAACGACCCTAGGGCAAGGCTACCAGCTGGCATAGTCTCGACTCATTCAGAACATGGCTAAGGAGTTTCTTGTTTTCTCCTGTATTTGCATGGTCATTCTAACTAATTTATGCTGATTAAGATACCATGTTGGCAAACTCCAAGAGCAGCATTTAGGGTCACCTAGAGGGATGCAAAGTGAAGTTGCAGTGATGGCCAGAATGACGTTCCTGATGGGATCAGAACTCACCTGAATGATGCTAGTTTGGATCAATTAGATTTCCCTACAGCACAGAATACCTAATACCTGACACACAGGAAATCCATCTCAAACAGTCTGGATTCCTTTCTAAAAAATGGCTCTCCTGGCTCAGCCTCTTCTCCCACCACCCATCCTGAACTCTTCTCCCATAAGGCCCTTCTGCTCTCCTCAGGCCCTATGGTTTCTGTTCTACTTGGCCTCTCAAGCCTTCCCCAAGGACTCTGTACCACATCTCCACCCCAATGTCATACCTCCACTCTCAGACTCTCGCTCCTCCTTGCTGATTTTCTCCAGCAGATTTGAGCACATTTTGTTCAGGCTCTGGATCTGTTTCTGCAAAGTTAAAATAATGAGAAAATGCAAGGACATCTCCAGCATGGTACAGGACAGCAAGGTGAGTGTATAAAACCTTTCCCAGCGGCTGTGTGACTGAATGCAGGCATTTACAGGGCCTGGGTCCAATAAAAGGTTGGCAGGGAACAGCCATGTGAATGACTGTGTACTCTTTATCTCTGCTGATCAAACAGCAATTCCTACAGAATGGGAAGCACTTTAGGAGGAGGTGGAGCCCAATGGTCTGGGGCAGCTGCAGAAATCACAGAAGGGGAAAGGGAGAAGGGCCTAGAAGAAAAGCAAATTGCAACAAAGACAGAATGGCAGGGTGTAGCAACTCAGGAGCGAGACAGAGAAATGGGGAGCCTGCGCCTGTTCTCTGGGTTGAAAGTGGGTGCAGCATCTAGCTGTTCCTCCCCTACCTGTGCCACATCAGAGCTGATTCGAGTTGCATCTGTGATCAGCTGCTTCTCCTGCTCCTCCACCTCAGGGTCGGGCTTGGTACGGAGGTGGTCCGGCACCACCTCATGGCTGAAGACTGGCACACGCCCTTCTGTCTGTCGCTGGAACAATCAGAAATCCATGCTCAGAGCCCAATCCTCCAGCAGAGCAGTCACACAACTGGAGCAAAGAACACAGGCTAGGAAGCTAGAGCTCTGGCTAACAATTTGCTGTTGAGGGATTTTGATCTACAAAGCATTAAATGGTTTGGGTCCTATTTAACTAGGTTCTTATGCTACGCCTGTCCTCATAGTATTCAAACATTCTAGGGACTACACGAGATCCCTCTTCTTTCCTAAGGCAATGCCTGCCATGACAGCCACAAGCATTTAGCTGGGATGCTTGTGCTAACAGCCCCCACATTTCAATATTGGGGGGCCTGGGAGTTCTTAGTTGCATGTCTTGGACTGTGGAATGTACTTCCCTGTTGGTCAGTTAGCTAAGGACACGATGCAAGATGCAGACTTCTTCTGGAGAGAGCATGGCTGAGGCAAAGTTCCTGGGCAGCCAGTGGGGAGGCCTGTCAGTACAGGAGATGCTCTCTCTAGGGGACTTGGCTGCACGGTGACTGCATTTTCACAAAGTGGAGCAAGGAATATAGACTGTACCAAAGTGCAAGTTCGCAGGTGAAACAATTCCACACAGCAGATCTGGGATGAGCCACCCCTCCCCCAAATGGTTCATCCCCCTCTTCCCTCTGTGAAAAGGCCGCACGCATGTGTTAAGCATTAGAAGGTGGTAGGTGAGTTGGTGCTATTGCCTGAAGCACATTCCAGCACTCCATGGGCATCTCTCAGCAGAGCAGAGCTACCAGGTTCTTACCATGATCTCCTCATCACGGTCTGGAGATAGCACCAGGGGGATGATGACCTGGTTGCGCATTAGGGGTGTCTTCTCATGCTTCAGCACTTTGTTCAGTGTGTTCAATTGGCCTGAGAGCAGTGCAAAGCTGTCCAGTACTGAGGGCCTGTGAAGGGAAAGGAGATGAATGAGACCTGGGAATGGATGCAGGAGACAGAAAGAGCTCTCTCACAGCTCAGCCTCAGCTCATCATCCGCTCGTCTCTGCAAAATCCTCAGACCCAGGGGCAGAGCAGGCTGGGGGAGGAAGGATGGTCTCTAGTATTTGTGAAAGAAGCCTACCTTAAAGGCTCAAAGCAGGGACTAATAACTCCACCTCCCCCTATATGATGCCATCGGTGGCGCCATTCCCAGCACCACTGGAAGGGAAAAGGGGGAGGAGGTGCCTGTAGGTTTTAAATTACATGCTATGACAAGATGGCCGATGTTAGTCTGGTGGGTCCTGCGCTTTTCTTGGCGGGGAGCTACGATGCCACCCCTTGCCCATGTTCTTGGGAGCATCGACGGCCCCACTAGTGGCCCAGGAAGGTGGTAAAGGAGGGAAGCGGGGAAGGAGTCTGGGTTTGCTCCTCACTCTGAGCCCCAGCCCCTCTCAACGCCTGTGGGTTCTTATCCTCTTCCCCCCTTTGACAATGCCGCGTATAAACAATGACTCTCTCCAATGCTTCCCTGTAGTAGCTGACATTAAGGAGAGACTGCATAGTTTAGTTAGCAGCTCAGCCATTTTGTCCTGAATGTCCTTCAGAAGGGGAATGTCATTATGTGATCGACATAAAAAACCTCTTGGCAAACGCACAGCAACGTCAAACAACAAATGCGAGAGCTATGTTTGTGCAGGGGACAGATAGCATAGCTGGCAAGACCAAGGCCTGATCTACACTATCCGTTTATTTCAGAATTAGCTGAGTTACTTCAAAATAAAACTGATTCTGTCCACACGACCAAACCAGTTTTTTTTTATTTAAAGGGTTTTTTAATCCGATTTCTGTACTCCACCTTGGCAAGTGGAGTAACGCTAAAATCGAGATTGCAGTTCCGGGTTACAGGCATCGTGGATGCAATTTGACGATATTGGCCTCTGTGAGCTATCCCAGAATGCTCCCTTGTGACCGCTCTGGACAACACTCTGAACTCCGATGCATTAGCCAGGTAGGCAGTAAAAGCCCCGGGAACTTTTGAAATTCCTGTTTGGTCACCATCAGCACAGGTGACCATCAGCACAGTCCACCATCACAGGCGACCATGCAGTCCCGGATTTGCAGATGAGCTCCAGCATGGTCAGAACGGGAGGTACTGGATCTCATTGCATGTTGGGGAGACGAATCTGTTATGGGAGAACTACGTTCCAAAAAAAGAAACGCAAACATGTACGCTAAAGTCTCCAGGGCCATGATGGAAAGAGGTTACTCCAGGGACATAGAATGGTGTCATACAAAAATCAAGGAGCTCAGGCAAGCGTACCAAAAAGCCAGAGAGGAGAACGGGCGCTCTGGGTCACAGCCCCATACATGCCACTTCTACCGTGAGCTGCATGCAATTATGGGGGGTGACGCCACCACTACCCCACCACTGTCCGTGGACACCTGCAAGGGGGGAGTAGTACGGAGCGAGGAGGATGAGTTTTTGGAGGACGAAAAGGAGGAGGAGGAGGACAGTGCACAGGTGGCAAGTGGGGAATCCGTTTTCCCCCCCTAGCCAGGAACTATTCTTAATGCTAGAGACAATAGCCTCCCCCCACTCCCAAGGCAGGCTCCCGGACCATGACCCTGGAGAAGGCACTTCTGGTGAGTGAGAGCCTGATCAGAACCACGTGGTGGGGGATGG
This sequence comes from Dermochelys coriacea, assembly GCF_009764565.3. NCBI lineage: Eukaryota > Metazoa > Chordata > Testudines > Dermochelyidae > Dermochelys > Dermochelys coriacea. The sequence goes on along the minus strand of NC_050075.1, from coordinate 108,795,321 downwards.
AGGGAAACCCAGCCACTCTGGGCTGTTTGCATTTAGTTTAAAGGACTCATCCCTGCTCAGAGCCATGCGGTATGTGTGTGGGGAAAGGGGAGGGTGTTGTGTGAAGCAATCATCCCAGAGAGCCCACAGACCCTCCTTTTATATGGCAAACCCACCAGGCATTGCTTGCTATGGGAAAGGAGGCCCGGCAGTTTGAAAGCATTTAAATGAATACGGAAGAAGCAGAACACCGCATGTCCCTAGGGCTTACCATGACTGCCTGCAAGCTGAATTCTGTTGCCTGGCTGCATGTGGTGGCTTACGCACACTCAAAGTGGCAGGCACTTCAGTATAAGAGGCAAAATGAGACCTTGTTCAGAAAGAACATGTGCTGTGTACTACGAATTGCCTGTTTCACGGAGAAACAGTGTCCCCTTTGTTCTCTAAAATGTATCTTTTAAAATACTACCCTCCCTTTTTCTCTTCCTGCAGCAGGTGCAAATGTTTCAATGTGGCCCCTATCTATTCCATCCCAGAGGTTGGTCCAGATTAGAAGGCGGAAAAAACGAACTCGGGACAATATGTTTGCTGAGCTCATGCACTCCTCCTGCACTTATAGGGCCCAGTTGAATGCGTGGAGGCAAACAATTGCGGAGTCGCGTGAAGCATTACATGAATACGAAGAGAGGAGGGACGTGCGCGATGAGAGCAGGCAGGATGCTATGGTCAAGCTCATGGGGGAGCAAACTGACATGCTCCGCTGTACGGTGAATCTAATGCGGGAAAGGCAACACAGACTGCCGCTGCAGCCCCTGTATAACCGCCCTCTCTCCTCCCCAAGTTCCATAGCCTCCTCACCCAGCTGCCCAAGAACACGGGGAGGGGGAGGAAGAGGCTACGGGGACCCACACAGTCAACCCCAGAGGATTGCACAAGCAGCAGAAAGTTGGCATATCCTACATTTTGATTTGGTTTGTGGACTTGTCTTTCCCTCCTCCTCCACCCCCCTAACCCAATACCCGCCCCCTCCAATCTAGCTTCTGATTCCTCTCAATGTTTTGTGCAACAAATAATAAAGAACGGTTTTTAAACAATTGTGACTTTATTTCCTTTCATATATATATATATATATATATATATATATATATATATATATATATATACACATATATATACAAGGGGCAGGTAACTTTAAGAGAAACAAATACAACTATCACACACACTGCAGCTGTTCAAAAAGATCAGAATTCCTGAAGATGCGAGCGTCATGCACCTTTCCCAGCCATCCCACGCTGATGTCGGTGAAACGTCCCTTGTGATCCACCAGTGCTTGCAGCAGCATGGAAAAGTACCCCTTGTGGTTTATGTACTGGCCGCCCCGGTGTTCCGGGGCCAAGATAGGGATATGAGTTATGTCTATTGCCCCACTGCAGTTAGGGAACCCAGTGCATTAAAGCCATCCACAATGGTCTGCACATTTCCCAGAGTCACTACCCTTGATAGCAGCTAGTCAATGATTGAGTTGGCTACTTGCAGCACAGCAGCCCCCACAGTAGATCTGCCCACTCCAAACTGATTCCCGACTGACCAGTAGCTGTCAGGCGTTGGAAGCTTCCACAGGGCTATGGCCACTCGCTTCTCAACTGGGAGGGCTGCTCTCATTTTGGTGTCTCTGTGCTTCAGGGCAGGGGACAGCAAGTCACAAAGTTCCATGAAAGTGGCACTATGCATATGAAAGTTTCTCAGCCACTGGGAATCATCCCATACCTGCAACACTATGCAGTCCCACCAGTCTGTGCTTGTTTCCCGGGCCCAGAATCGGCGTTCCACAGCATGAACCTGGCCCAACACCACCATGATCTCCCAGGTGCCACATGCCATGCTTCTAGGAACATCTGTGTCCATGTCCTCATCACTATCGTAATCGCGCTGTCCTCGCTTCCTTGCCCAGTTTTGCAGGTACTGCACAAACTGCTGGATAATGCGCAAAGTATTTACAATGGTCATAACTGCAGCGGAGAGCTGATCAGGCTCCATGGCTATGGCACCTGCACAGGTAATCCTGGAAAAAGGGTGCAAAACGTGGGAGAGCAGAGTGGCAGCGGAAGAGGTGCTGTTCAGTTCACAATAGCCAAAAAAAGGCAGGAAATGGTTGTCTTCTGTAGCTTTCATGGAGATGGGAGCCCAGGACAGACAACATGGAGAAGCTTGGAAGCATGGCAGTAGCGGGAGAGCAGAGTAGGCGGCGGAAGCTGTGCTGCTCAGTTCACAGTAGCCGAAAAAGGCAGGAAATGGTTGTCTTCTGTAGCTTTCACGGAGGTGGGAGCCCAGGACAGACAACATGGAGAAGCTCGGAAGCGTGGCAATAGCTGGAGAGCAGAGTTGGCGGCAGAAGCTGTGCTGCTCGGTTCACGATGGCCGAGCAGAGTTGGCAGCGTTCGATGAGGAAGAGAAAGAGTAGATAGTAGAGATTACTTAGGAAGATGAGAGGAAATGAGAGATGAATTCATAATAGCAGGAGAGCAGCGGTGCACTGTCTGCTGAAAGCAGTATGGCGTCTGCACGCCAAAAAGGCACGAAATGATTGTCTGCTGTAGCTTTCATGAAGGGAGGAGTGACTGACAACACACACCCAGAAACACCTGCAAGAATGTTTTTGCCCCATCATGCACTGGGAGCTTAACCCAGAATTCCAATGGGAGGCGGGGACTGCAGGAACTGTGGGATAGCTACCCACAGTGCACCGCTCCGACATTTGATGCTAGCCTTGGTACTGTGGACGCACTCCATCGAATTCACGCGCTTTAGTGGGGACACAGAAGACGGAATGTATAAAATAGCTTCCGAAAATTCGAATAGAATAATTTCGAAATAATTTCATACTGTAGACATACCCCAAGAAATGTGGAACAAACAATTTATAGTATAGTAAATGTGGGTTTTTAAGATGTCTTCTCCACGTGGGTCTCACTCGAGGTATGCTTGGGAGCCACACACACAGTTTCATGCACGAGGCCCAAGCGCATCTTGAGTAAGATCCACATGGACAAAGATTCAAAGCAACAACTATGAATTTTACTGCCACACGTAGGGTGGGGCTGCGGGGGATGGCCTGGGTAAGCAGTGCAGTCAGGGAGAAAAATATAGTGTCCCTAATCAGGAGCAACGAAAGAATGAGATGGATCTGGTCTCTCTCAGATCTCAGTGCAATTCTGTCCCTGGCTGGGATTAAGGAGCTCAAGGCTCTGTTGAAGTTCCCGATTTAACGGAGACTTGGTATCAAGGAGTTGCAGGCCAGTGCTGAACCAAGGATGCAGCTCAGAACTGAGGATAGATCATACAAGTCCTCATACATCCCCGCTGCTAGAACCCCTTTGGAGGATGACTCCTGGTGGTGTGGGTAGACAGATCTGAAGGCCATCTCTAGGCAGGGATAAAATCCAACTGGATCTTTCCTTTCAGTGAACTCTCAGAATCTGAGAATGCTGAGAAAGCTGGCTGCATGGAGGCCTGACCAGGCCTTTGCATAGTCATTCATAGATTCACAAATTCCAAGGCCAGAAGGGACCATTGTGATCATCTAGTCTGACCTCCTGTATAGCACAGGCCAGAGAACTTCCCCAAAATAATTCCTAGAACACGTCTTCTATATAAATATCCAATCTTGATTTAAAAATTGCCAGTGACAGAGAATTGACCAAGACATTTGGTAAATTTTTTCAATGATTAAATACTCTCACTGTCAAAAATTTACACCTTATTTCCTGTCTGAATTTGGCTAGATTCAACTTCCAGCCATTGGATCATGTTCGACCTTTCTCAGCTAGACTGAAGAGCCCATTATTAAATATTTTTTTCCCATGTAGGTACTTATAGTCTGTAAATCAGCCCTTAACCTTCTCTTTGTTAAGATAAATAGATTGATCTATTTTAGTCTATTACTATAAGGCAGGTCTTCTAATCCTTTATTCATTCTTGTGGCTCTTCTCTGACCCCTCTCCAATTTATCAACATCTTTCTTGAATTGTGGGCATGAGAACTAGACATAGTATTCCAGGAGCGGTCACAACAGTGAAAAATACTGAGGAAAAATAAACTCTTTTATTCCTATTCGAGATTCCCCTATTTATTCATCCCAGGATAACATTAGCTCTTTTGGCCACAGTACTGGGAGCTCATGTTCAAATGTTTATCCACCACGACATCCAAATTTTTTTCAGAGTCACAGCTTCCCAGGATAGAGTCCCCCATCCTGTAAGTATGGCCTACATTCCGTTTCCAGATGTATCCATTTAGCTGTATTAAAACACACATTATTTGTTTGTGCCCAGCTTAACCAGGAGATCCAAATCACTCTGAATCAGTGACCTGTCCCCTTCATTATTTACAACTTCCCCTAATTTTTGTGTTATATGCAACCTTTATCAGTAATGTTGTGTTTTCCTCCAGCTCACTGATACAAATGTTAAATAGCATATGGCCAAAAACTAATCCCTGCGAGACACCACTGGAAACACATCCACTTGATGATGATTTACAATTACATTTTGAGACCTATCAGTTAGGCAGTTTTTAATCCATTTAATGTATGCCATGTTAATTTTATATCCTTCTAGGTTTTGTTTTGTTTTTTCCAGGCAAAACGGTGTGCAGTACCAAGTCAAACACCTCCCAGAAGTCTATCTATGTTATATTAACACTCATCCCTTTATCAACCAAACTTGCAATCTCATCAAATAGAGATATTAAAAGTTAGTTTGCCAGGACCTATTTTCCATAAACCCATGTTCATTGGGATCAGTTACACTTCTTTCCTTTAATTCTTTATTAATCAAGTCCTTTATCAGCTGTTCCATTATCCTGCCCATGATTGATGTCCTGGAAATGCTCCTTCCTTTCTTTGGGGGTGGACATTCCTTTCCATAAGGACTCAGTCACAACACAAGGTCACATTTCAGAGCACATGCAGCACTGAGCTGTGTAGGGTAATTCTATTCTTTCCAGGGTCTTACCCTGTGTCCATCACCATGGCAACGGAATGTGTAAAATGTGGCCATTTTTAGAAGTGGGAAAAGTGGGGAGTTCATCCCCCCGAACTCAGAAACACCAGTGAGGATTGTGCTCAAACTCTCCTATGAAGTTAATCCCTGGGCAAAGACCAAATCTTGAAAATTTCAATCCCGAAGTTGAATTTTCACAGCTGAAAAGTCATGACAGCATATAGGGAGAGATGTGTGTCCCTCAAGTACTATGGTGATAGGCGCTGCATAAAAACTCTAGAACAAAGACCCAAACCGAGATTTAGAAATCAGTTGCAACCCTGGACTAACAAGCAAGGAAGCCACCCACATTAGATCAGATAATAGAACCAGATCATTTCTAGACTGGAGAATATCATGCACAACTATCCCTACATTCCCCAGAAGTTCTGGCCTGTGCTATACAAGAGGTCTGACTAGATGATCACAGTAGTTCCTTCTAGCCTTAGAATCTATACAGAGCAGGGGAGGGTCCCTGCTTACTCCATTCATGACTGGTCCTAAAGCACAGTTTGCTCAGGAGCCAACCCAAGGAGCAGGCACCTCTGTAGTTTGCACTTCTACAAGGCTTGTGGCTGCTTCTTTGTTCAGAAGATCATCTGCCAAACCCAGTGTGTGGGCACCTCCCCTCCAAAATCACTTGACCGCCATGTGGCAACACCTGCAACTGCTAACATGAAAAGTTAATATTAAGAAAAGACCTTTTTGGGTGGGGATTCTTTTCATGGGATTTAGCAGCTGGAATTAAGGGCCACGTGTGCAGTCAGGCCTCTGTGAACCCCAGCAAGCAGAATGTAGAGCACATCTTGCACAACAGGACAGATTAGCCATGACACCCCACACTCGCAAACATGCACACCCTCTTACCAGGTGAGCCGGTCATACTCATTCTCTAGCTTATAGATGAAGCTGACCAAGGAATTCTTCAGGTCAGCCACCTGGCTAATAAGCGCCTCCAGGGACAATTCGAGCTGCTTCTCCTCCCTCTGCAGAAAGCGGGAAAGAGAAGGGTTAGGACAAGACCTAGTGCTCTCCTCAGCCCCAGAAATGCACAGAGGTCACCAGACACGAACTCATATGCATCGTCCCACTCCCCCTTAGCAATACCACTCTTCCAGGAGAGAAACATGCTTGAGATAAAATGCTTGTGGTTTCTTCTGTCACAGTCCCATTTCTCTTCGGCCAGGAACTCAGTCTCATGCAGCTCACAAAGCAGCTGGTTTCCTGCATTTCCTAAGCACCACTAGACCCGACCCCTGTACCACCTGAGACTCAGGTACCAGCCTCTTTCCCTGCCCCTCTGCCTTTGGTCTCTCACTGACCACGTCATTTCCAGCTTCCATGGAACCTGGAGGCTCCCATGTTTCATCTGCCATTTTTAATTTGCGGCTGGTGCTCAGACTCTGCAGTGATTAGGGTCATATAACACCTAGACCCACAAACAGAGTTGACTACTGCCTTTCATCTCAAAGTGTTTCATACCTACATACAGCCATGTCACTGACATCCTCTGGGATGAAGGGTGGCAGTCAACTGGGGCACAACATGTCACCTAACAGATGGGTGGGTATCTGCAGCCTAGGAAACTGAGTGAAACCCCGGACTCTTACGAAAAGTACCCTAGGATCTTGGCTACTATATGTTACTTACACAGTAGCAGAGTTGCACAAAATTCTTTATGAAACACAGCTGGACTAGGTCCCTGCCCCAATAATTTACCAGTGTAAACCACAAAGAGAATAATAATACGCCAAGGAGGTTGGGAGAGAGCAACCAAACAATGGGAAGGGAATACTGATTGGGAAAGTAGATCATGACACAGTCTTTTTACAGGCATCCACCCATGGCTCTCACCACACCCTTCCTGTTTCAGAGCAACCATCCTTCTCCATCCTCAACCCTTCCCCCCACTGGGTCCATCTCCCCATCCTGGTTACCATCACCCCTGTATGGGTCCCACCAGCTCTACTCACTCCTCTTCCCATTCCAATCTACCACTCCTCCCACCACCACAAATCCAGATCCCACATCCACATCCTTCTCTGCCACCTCCTCCTCCACACCTCTGCTGATATTTGCACCAGCCCTGGTCCTCCCTCCATCCCTACCCGCTCCACCTGCAACACACATGCCCACCATCACCTCTGCCCCCTTGTGGCACTATTCCCAACCTGACACCAATTCTCCTCCACCCCCATGCCTTTCCCTGTATCTCTTTGGAACACCACGCCATTTCTAAAAAGATCACAGCCATCCACAAACTCTTCATATCTCCCTCCTACCAGCTCCTGGTTCTCACAGAGACTGGGATCCCTTTGCCTCATCCAGCCTTTGCAGCAGCCCTTTTACTGAGGCCCCTCCTTTTCTTACATTTCCCACCCTGGATCAGACCGTAGTGGAAGCGTTGGATGTCTCCTCTCCTGCTCCTACAGCTTCCACCCTCTCCCTCCTCCCCTACCTTGAACAGCACTGCATCTGACTCTTCTCTCCTCTCCCACTCCATGTTGCTCTCATCTACCATCCACTTAGCTCCTCCCCATCAGCCTTCCTCTCAGATCTCGACGACTGGCTCTCCTTCCTCTCCTCGCAATCTCCCACATTCATCCCCAATGACTTCAATGTCCACGTTGATAACCCATCCAATCTCTCAGCTGCACATTTTCTTACCCTTCATTCGACCTGTGGCCCTGGCTCAACTCTTGCACTCATCGAAAGGGCCCTTCACTTGACTCGGACTTCACCAAGCACTGCTCTTTCTAATTGCTGCATTTCCTCTCTCTCACCATCACCTGCCCTCTTACAGCACCACCCATCAGCCCCTGCCCTGGAACTCGCCTTTTCTGTTTGCCTCCAGCCCGTCAGCGCTTCTCTGCTCTCAGCCCTCTCCCCCCATTTCTAGGATTGTTGATTCATTCCAGGCTTCACTCATAGAATCATAGAATAGAATCATAGAATATCAGGGTTGGAAGGGACCCCAGAAGGTCATCTAGTCCAACCCCCTGCTCAAAGCAGGACCAAGTCCCAGTTAAATCATCCTAGCCAGGGCTTTGTCAAGCCTGACCTTAAAAACCTCTAAGGAAGGAGATTCTACCACCTCCCTAGGTAACGCATTCCAGTGTTTCACCACCCTCTTAGTGAAAAAGCTTTTCCTAATATCCAATCTAAACCTCCCCCATTGCAACTTGAGACCATTACTCCTCGTTCTGTCATCTGCTACCATTGAGAACAGTCTAGAGCCATCCTCTTTGAAACCCCCTTTCAGGTAGTTGAAAGCAGCTATCAAATCCCCCCTCATTCTTCTCTTCTGCAGACTAAACAATCCCAGCTCCCTCAGCCTCTCCTCATAAGTCATGTGCTCTAGACCCCTAATCATTTTTGTTGCCCTTCGCTGTACTCTTTCCAATTTATCCACATCCTTCTTGTAGTGTGGGGCCCAAAACTGGACACAGTACTCCAGATGAGGCCTCACCAGTGTCGAATAGAGGGGAACGATCACGTCCCTCGATCTGCTCGCTATGCCCCTACTTATACATCCCAAAATGCCATTGGCCTTCTTGATTGGCCTTCTCATCTCCACTCTTGATTCTTTTGACCCTCTCTCTCATCACAAGGTTTACCTTGCCAATCCCCAGCCTTGGCTCACCCCCAACATCTGTTTCCTCTGTGTCCGCTCTCACATTGCAGAGCATCTCTTATGGACAAGCAGGCTGACTTCCTCCATTACAAATCTGTTCTCACCCGTTTCAGTTCTGCCAGCTTCCTAGCTAAACAACACTACTTCTTCAACATCACTGATTCCTATGGCTGCAATGCCAACTGCCTTTTCACCGTCTGTGACTCAGGCTTTGTCTACACTAGCACTTCTGCTGACAAAACTTTTGTGGGTCGGGATATGAAAAAACACTCCACAACTGACCTAAGTTTTACTGACAAAAGCACCGGTGTGGACAACACTACGTTGGCAGGAGACACTCTCCCACTGCTTGTTGGGGGTGGCTTAACTATGCCAGCGGCCTCCTGCTGGCGTAGGGTGGCTGCACAGGAGCTCTTACACTGGCACAGCTGCAGCACTGTAGCTGTGCCGCTGGAAGGTCTGTAGTGCAGACGTGGCCCTACTGTTCAAACACATCCCTTCTCCTGCCATGGGATCTCACCGATTTGGATGACAAAATACGACATAACATTTCCCCTCCCCTCAGCTTGCCTTTCCCTTCACCCTCCCCCTCCTACATCTCTCCTTCTGCACTGTCACACATACAGAAGTGTCTCATCTGCTCTCTTCCTCGAACCCCTCCACTTGCTCCAGTGAACCAATCTCCTGATCTCCCTCATTGCCCACTCTGATCCCTCACCCTCACTTTTCTCCTTAACCTCTCATTATTCTCAGGCTCTTTCTTCTCTCACAACACAAGCAAGCTTTAGTCTCTCCCATCTTAAAAAAAACAAACCACCTATAACCTCACTTGCCTCTCCAACTACTTCCCCATCTCCTAGATCATTGAACATGCTGTCTACAGTCACTGTCTGAGCTCTTCTCCTCCAATTCCTGTTTAGACCCTCTCCGATCTGGCTTCCACCCCTTGCGCTCCACTGAAATCACTCTCACCAAGTCTCTAACGATCTCTTCCTAGTCAAAGCTCAGAATCAGTCTCCATCCTCATCCTCCTTGACCTGACAACTGCCTATGATACAGTCAACCATACTTTTCTCCTTGAAATCTTGTTCTCCCTTGGTTTCCATGATTTGGCCCTCTTCTGGTTTTCCTTCTAAGTCTCTAATCACACCTTCAGTGTGACCTCATCTGCTCTCCAAACTTCTGCCATTTTTCACAGGGCTCTGTCTTGGATCCGCTTTTCTTCTCACCTTATCTTTGGGTAATCTCATCTGCAAACTGAAATTCAACCACCATCTCTATGCAGATGACTCACAGATCTACCTCTCTGCTCTATCCTTGTCTAAATCTGTCTCTCTCATATCTCCTTGTGGATGTTTAGCGGTCAGCTTAAGGTCAACATGGCTAAAACAGAGCTCTTCCTCTTTCTCCCCTATCTCTTCTTGATCACTATGGACCATCCTGTGGAAACCACCACCATCCTGCCTGCCACTTGGGCCTGGAAACCTGGGTCTCATCTTCCACTCGGACCACTCTCTAGTCCTCACATCCAAGCTCTTTCTAAATCTTGCAGCTTTTTGCTTAACATCTGTCAGAGATGGACCGTCGTATCCCTCCACACAAGTCAAATTCTCATCCAGGCTATCACCATTTCACATCACGATTACAGTAGCATCCTTCTCTCTGGCTGTGACAAATGCAATCTTGCCCTGCTCACATTCACTCAGAATGCTGCTGCAAAGATTATTTTTGTAGCCAATTGTTTGACCATATCACCCCCCTCTTCGCATCTCTCTCCTGGCTCCCTCTTCTCTATTGCATCAAACATAAGCTGCTTGTCTTCACTTTCAAGGCCCTTTGTGGTCTGTCCCCACCTTGCCTATCTGTGGAACTCTTTGCCAGAGGATGTTGTGAATGCCAAGACTATAACAGATTCAAAAAGCACTAAATAAGTTCATGGAGGACAGGTCCATCAATGGCTATTAGCCAGGATGGGCAGGGATGGTATACTTAGCTTCTGTTTGCCAGAAGTTGGAAATGGGCAACAGGAGATGGATCACCTGTTCTATTCATTCCCTCTGGGGCATCTGGCATTGGCCACTGTCGGAAGACAAGATACCGGGCTAGATGGACCTTTGGTCTAACCTAGTATGGCCGTTCTTTTGAAGAAGCTCCCTGTAAACATATGTAAAACTCATTACCCTTTTTCAAACTATCCTTTTCCACAAGGCCTATAAAATACGAGACAACACTTATGCTGCTGGCGCGCAGAGACCATTGCCCAGCATACTGACCAGCACTGTCTCATTGTGCTTCCCCACATGTCTGTTGTCTTGTATTTATAATGTAAACTATTTGCAGCAGGGATTGTCTTTTTGTTCTGTGTCAGTACAGCATCTTGCACAGTGGGGTCCTGGCCCATAACTAGACCTCCTAGGCAGTACAGTAATCATAGAATATCAGGGTTGGAAGGGACCTCAGAAGATTATCTAGTCCAACCCTCTGCTCAAAGTAAGACCAATCCCCAATTTTTGCCCCAGATCCCTAAATGGCCCCCTCAAGGATTGAACTCACAACCCTGGGTTTAGCAGGCCAATGCTCAAACCACTGAGCTGAGCTATGCCATGCCCTCCCGCCCCCAAGGGAATAATAAATAAATAAATCAGTCTGTTTGACATATCCCATATTTTGTGATAGATTTTTGCTTTTTTAAATGATCAGGGATTTCAGTGAAGACCTTGACAGGGATCTTCAATGTTCATGCCAACATGACAAGACTGTTTTTTAAATGGCTATGTTCAAGAAGGTTTCACACTCAACTTGATAGTATTTCTCCCTCTGTCACATTACATCTCTTGAACACCACATTCAATCAATTCCAAAATTTCAGGGAATGTTCTAGGCATTAAGGGTCAGAACCTTATTGATTTGAGGGAAACTGGAAAATGGTGAAAATGGGAGACACAGGAAGCCCCAGCCTACTCTTTAGCACAGCCCCAGTTCCAGGTACCTCTGCAATTATACAGAGATCAAAGTAGTTTCATAGATTCTAAGCCCAGAATGGATAATTGTGATCTTCTAGTCTGACTTTGTGCATAACACAGGTCAGAGAACTGCCCCAAAATAATCTCTAGAGAATACCTTCTAGAAAAACATCCAACCTTGAATTAAAACTTGAAGTGATGGAAAAATCCACCACAACCCTTCATAAGTTGTTCTAGTGGTTAGTTACTCTCACTGTTAAAAATTTGCACCTTATAGCCAGTCTGAATTTGTCTAGCTTCATCTTCCAGACATTGGATCATGATATAATTTTCGCTGCTAGACTGAACGGCCAATTATTAAACATCTGCATTAGCTTGCTAAACCCAGGGTTGTGAGTTCAATCCCTGAGGGGGCCATTTGGGGCAAAAATTGGGGATTGGTCCTGCTTTGAGCAGGGGGTTGGACTAGATGATCTCCTGAGGTCCCTTCCAACCCTGATATTCTATGATTCTATGATCTGTTCTCCACATAGGTTCTTATAGACTGTAACCCAGTCATCCCTTAATTTTCTCTTTATTAAGCTAAATAGATAGACCCTTGAGTCTATCACTACAAGGCATCAACTGGATACGGCCATTGTTTTGATTTCAAATATGTCACCTTAGTTTCCTCTTGTTAAAAAGACATATGGGTATGCCACGTATTTAGACAACCTTTGTAACAACACACTAAGGAGTGCCTTTACAGCTCTCTGTTTCTAATCCATGCAGACTGCTTACTTAGAAAGAACCGAAAAATATAATCGCTTCTGTCCATGCGGTTTAGGACATGCAGAAGACCTACGCCGTTATTTATTATGCTGTCATTTATACTGCCATTTTAGGTCAAAATGGCTTTCTGTGTTTTTGTCCTGGGGGCCTTTTTCTATGGCCTCTCAAAATCCAGAACATTTGTTGGGAGCTGACGACGTGTGTGTGTGATTCAAAGCATTTGCCCTATTGCATGGTCGAGCACTAAAATAAGGAAAAGGCAAGTGGATTAACAGGGTATGTTCTTTTTAATCTGCAGTTACAATATTTTATAAGGTAGGATGTAGTTTGAAGTTTTATGGTTTGCACAGTGGCCCAAGGCTAAGTCACCGTCCATACACTATGTTTGCTATCCCTGGAAAGATGTTTGCTAATCTTCTTCATGGCTCTTCTCTAAACCCTCCTGGATTTATCAGATCCCTTCTGGAGCTGCAGGCCCCCGCATCACACACAGCCCCCCAGCCACACCACGCCCCCCGTCTCACACCCCCCCAGCCCCGCCCCGCCCCACCCGTCACACACAGCCCCCCAGCCCCGCCACACCCCCGTCTCACACCCCCCAGCCCCGCCCCACCCCTGTCACACACAGCCCCCCAGCCACGCCACGCCCCCGTCTCACACCCCCCAGCCCCGCCCCGCCCCACCCCTGTCACACACAGCCCCCCAGCCATGCCACGCCCCCGTCTCACACCCCCCAGCCCTGCCCCGCCCCGCCCCACCCCTGTCACACACAGCCCCCCAGCCACGCCACGCCCCCGTCTCACACCCCCCAGCCCCGGCCCGCCCCACCCCACCCGTCACACACAGCCCCCCCGCCACGCCACGCCCCCCGTCTCACACCCCCCAGCCCCGGCCTGCCCCACCCCACCCGTCACACACAGCCCCCCAGCCACGCCATGCCCCCGTCTCACACCCCCCAGCCCCGCCCCGCCCCGCCCCACCCCTGTCACACACAGCCCCCAGCCACGCCACGCCCCCGTCTCACACCCCCCAGCCCCGGCCCGCCCCACCCCACCCGTCACACACAGCCCCCCCGCCACGCCATGCCCCCGTCTCACACCCCCCCAGCCCCGCCCCTGTCACACACAGCCCCCCAGCCACGCCACGCCCCCCGTCTCACACCCCCCCAGCCATTCCCTCATCTCAGAGCCCCCGAGCCCCGCCCCTGTCACACACGGCCCCCCAGCCCCGCCCTACCCTGCCCCCGTCACACGGCCCCCCGAGGCTGGGCTGCCCCCCAACGGACAAGTTCACACGGACTCCGGGTTCGCGGCCGCCTGGGGCGGGCACCAGCCCCTCGCCTGAGACCCGCGCACCTGGCGGGGGCGGGGGCCGCCGAGTTCCCGCCCCCAGCGCCCCCCTCACCTGCATGGCGGCGGCGGCGGCGGCGACTCTTCCCTTCGCGCGGGGGGGCCTGGCTCGGCTCCCTTCTGCTTCCGGGTCAAGGGGAGAGGTCACGCCTGCCGGAGGGCGGCGCGCGGCGCAGACATGGCTGCCTCCGAGCGAGCGGACTCTGAGGTACCCCCCCGCGAGGGGCCCGGCCCGCCCAGCTCCCAGCCCGCCCGGCCGCTCCCCTGCGGGCCAGGGGGCCCGGGGCTGGAGCTGGGCCGGGGGCCGGAGCTGGGCCGGGGGCCGGGGCCGGAGCTGGGTGGGAAGCTTGGTCTGGGGGAGGTGGGCTGGGGCCTGAGGCCTGAGCCCGATGCTGTGGAGGGGGGATTGGTGCTGGGTCTGGTCGCAGGTTTGGCGGGAGCGGCCTGTCTTGGCTGCAGCCTTTGGGCCCAGGTCTGCCCGAGCTGTGCAGGCTCCCCAGAGAAAGGTGCTGGTGTCCTGTGGTGACTGTCGCCGCCCAGGGTTACAGTGGCGCCAAGCCTTGGCCTGTTGTGCACAGACGTCTAGCGAAGCACAATCCGTGACCCAGACCCTACAGCTTTGGCTCAGGCTGAGGCGTGGGGGGGTGAGGATGGAGAAGCGGTTTGTATCTGCAGAGATGAGCAATATGCCCTTTTAGCTGTAGAAGGGTTTCAGTTAATGGGGAAAAATAAGCAGCTCAGCTGTTGTGTTCTCTCCTCGTCTCCTCCCTAGTGATATGGTGACTTGTTCCCCTTTGCTGCAGGTGGAAGACGCAGGGCAGGTCTTCCTCCTGATGAAGAAAGACTATCGAATCTCCCGCAACGTGCGCCTAGCCTGGTTCCTCAATCACCTGCATCAAGTCATTTGGGCTGTGCCTGAGTCAGAGCTGGTGAGCACGTGTGCCCAGACTTGAAGGCAGGATGGCACTGTGTGCTGATCAGTGCCCTCTGGCATTGGCAGTTTGGCCAAGTAGGAGAGAAGCTGTAGCACTTTTGGCCACCACTGCTCTTTGGGAACCTGTGAAAGGCTTTAGCCCAATTCTTTTTTTTTTTTTTTTTTTCCTGCTCTTTTTCCTGCTCCCTTGCAAGCCTGGCTTTCCCTCACTTGCTGTTTCTTTTCTCCTGTAGGTGAAGTCAGATAATGAACTGGATGTTCTCAGCATCCTGCCAAATGGGTGGCAGCCACATGAGTCTGTCGGGCCTAGGCCCTACCTCCTAGTGCCCTCCACACAGGTCACCTTCCTAGCACGACAGTACCGCTTTGTGATTGAGCTCGACCTGAGCCCGTCCACAGGCATCGTGGTAAGTGTATGCATCCCTGCCTCTTCCTGTGTACCCCATGGCTCTGCCCACAAGGAGCTCCTGCTGCATCTCTGTTCTGGAAGGGCTTCCTCCTGTGCACTTACTCCCAGCATGCATCTCCCTTCTGGGTGCCAGGAGAGGTTGGCTCCCAGTAGAATCAGTGTGTGCCAGCGGCTGCCACTTGGCCAGCTGCTGCCACTTGGCCAGCTGCCACTCCTGGGCCAGCTCCTAGCAGGCAAAACCCATGCACAGATAATCCCTACAGGAAAATCCTGCCCCTTTTGCAGGGATTATCTGTGCATGGGTTTTGCCTGCTAGGAGCTGGCCCAGGAGTGTTCGCCTCTCCGTGATGGGGCTCTGCAGAGTATTTCTAGAAAGCTGTATGGCGTAACTCCATGTGCTAGGGACCCTTGTCAATTACATCCGAGGGAACAGCTAAAATTTCCTGTTTGTACTTCTGCAGGATGACTCAACGGGGGAGATCATTTTTGATGAGGTGTTTCATGCCCTTTCCCGATGCCTAGTGGGATTGCTAAAACCCTTCCGAATTCCTGGTTCAGAAATTACCTACCAGCCAGAGATCTTTGTCACCATCCAAGCGTATTCCTCCATCATTGGCCTGCAGTCCCACCAGGTAAAGTTCTACCTCCTTTCCCTCCCCCCATCTTTTTGTGAGAGCACTCTTTGTTGCCTGGTTGCTGGTGAGATCCTAGGGAAGTGGAGATGGGAGTTGTCTGAGTACTGCTATATGTTGATATAGTCTTGCTTCATGAGAGCCTGTAGTCTGGTGCAATGCTATACCATAAAGGAGCAACTCCTCTTGTGTGGGCACAGCTTTATCATGTATCTGTGGACAGGAGGCTGATATTTGGCATATGTGGGTAATGCCAAGCAAAGAAGGAGAGCTGTGGGCAGTAGTCTGCCGTTAATTAAGGGAAGTACATCTAGGATATCTTTTGCCCCAATGTGACTTGAACTCTCTTCAGTTCACTTTTTTGGGTGGCTTCCTAGCGAGATTGGAGCGTAGCTCAGGTGCTTTGTAAACCACACATGCAAGGGCAGTTCCCGTTTAAACAACTGAATTCTGGTTGGTGGGGCCAGAAGGCACCCATGTAGCTCTTCACTTTCCAGCAAAATCTTAACCCTCAAAAATCATGGTGCTACCATGCCATTTGTGGACCATCGCTCTGCTCACCCTGCTGATGTGTTCTATCCCTTTCCTCTGTCTTCTGTCTGTGTGTTTGGAATGTAAGCTGCTTGGGGCAGGGACTGCTTATTACTCTGTCTGTACAGTACTTGCACAACAGGGCCCCACTCCTGGTTAGTCTCTAGGCATGACCGTAATAAACATAACGAGGATGCCTCCCTCTGTCCTTCCCATTAGCCCTCTGTCACCAGTGTCATCCTGGACTGCTTGCTTGTCCAGTTCTCCCATAACCGTCTGTGTGCTTTGTTCTAGTGCATCTCCTGTAGCGACATTGAATTGATCTGCAAGGCCACTATCCTCTCCTCCTTCAGATCCTTTCTCAAGACCCACTTCTTCCATGAGGCCTTCAAGAAACTAGCCCTGGGCTGAGGGGCAGATGGGGATCCCTGTGCATATGGTGGGGAGGAGAAGGGTGTATATATATGTCCAACTCATCTAAATAAAATTGTCCATATTCTAGTTATTTCCCTCTTCCCCAATCTGTTAGTCATCTCGGGGGGGGGGGGGGGAATGGAGCTAGCAAGTTGTGTGCCGATCATCTCCTGAACTCTCTGCATGTGTGTTGCATCATGTTCCCCTCCCTGTCATCCTGCAAATTCTTTGGGGCAGGGACTGTCTCTTACTCTGGGTCTGTGCAGCACTCAGCATGATGGAGCCCTCATCCTGGCTGTGGCCTGTGGGTACTGTTGTAATATAAATGGTAAGAGCATCATCTCTGACCTGCTGTGGATTATCTGCTGTGATTGGGCTCCCACCTCCCTGACCAGTGGACTTCACTGTCCAATTGCTCAGGCGTTTTCCCTAGTCTCTACCCTAATTTTTTTTTCTTCTGCTTCAGGCTGCTGATCCTTTATCCTGCCAATTATCAACAGGTAGTTGGATCAGGCTGCATGTGAGTTAGAGTAGAACAAATGTGCCGCCTTGAGGAATGTTAGGCTGAAGTTAGAGGCATCTAGGGGCTTGGACAAGGAGCCCTACTTCCTCCTGTTCAGTGCCTTTCCCTCCGCCTGACTCCTAGGGCAGCAGGAACCTCTTGCCCCTCGAATGAGGTTGACAGGTGCATGTTGTGGTGGCTCCCAGGATCGCTACACAGACGTGGCTGGTGTGAGGCCTTTCTTGTCATGACTTAATTACCTGCCATCTCTTGTGTTCCCCCTGCATTTCCTTAGGGTAGTGCATGTGTGTGTCTGGATCAGTGGGTCAGATACCCCTGTGATGGGTAGCTGTTTTAAAACCCTAAAGTAATGTCTTTCCCATGTGTCTCTGGCTCAGGTGCTATTCCAAGGCTGTCAGCTGGATGAGACCAAGAGAGAGACCTTCCTGCAGCAAATTTACACGCAGCTGTGTGCCTTTGAGAATAAAGTGGCTGAGATGCTCCAACAACAGTATGAACCAAAGCCCCAGGTGAGGCAGGCAGAGGTGATGGATGGACTGGAGGAGAGATCTAGGCTCTCTGGGGCCGCTTTCCTGCCCTGCCACTCCTCTGGGAGGGGCTCATAGGATGCTGGCTTGTACTAAGATGGGCATGCTATGTAAGCCTCAGCTGAGAGTCTGTCCTTTTTTGAGGAACAGCCTCGTTCAGTGGCTGAGAGAACAGCACATGGCTGCAGAGATAAGTGAACTGAGGGGTTTCCAAAGTAGGTAAGCAGGACCAAGAGGTATTTGGGAGGGGTCATGTGGGAAATATTTACCCTAGCTTGTGGCTATACAGTTAAGCAGCTGGATTTATTTGGCTAGTTGTAGAACCACGGAAACTGGCAGTGGCCTTGGGCAGGAGGCTCTGGAACAGAGAATATGCTAGAATTGGAATTTTTTTATTTTTTTATTTTTTTGAAGTTGCTGAGATTTTCAGTTGACTGTGTCTTTGCCAGCAAACACCGATGACTCTATTGGATCCAATGAATTAAAGGGGTATTGATGCGCACTGAGGAACTTTAATTTTTGCTGATCATGTATCTTTCCCCAGCCAAGAGCAGCCCTTTGATTGTGCCTGGGGAGGTTTTTTACCCTTACCTGGATCAAAAGTACAAAATAATAGTTATATGGGATGAGGCTAGCAGAGCTGTCCCAAGCCATCCCAGAGCAGAAGAGTCCAGGGCTGCCCTTGGTTTTACATGACAAATATTTAGGTACCCCAGGACCACACACCCTCTTTCGCCCACAATAGCCTTTGGGCAAATGACTGGAAAGATTGGACAGCATCAGTATCAGTCTTTGTAACGGTACTTGTTCTGCTTGTACAGATCTAAGCACATAGGTACACATTTGTTTATGACCCAAGTCCTCACAGCGCCTCCAGGATCAGTGCCCCAGACAGGGTAAAAGAGACCTACCTTTCTTAGATGCCTGGCAAGAGAGACCTCAGTCTGCGCTGTGAGAGACGCTGCACAGCTGCACATTGCTCTAGATTGAAGGAGTTAGGGTCTGTCCACATTGTAATTAGACACCAGCGGCTGGCCTGTGCCAGCTGACTGGTGCTTGGGCTGTGCAACTGTTTCCTTGGAGTGTAGACTTCCAGGCTGGCTTGTCAGTCCGAGCTCTGGGACCCTATTTGGGCTGCAGCCCGAACCCAGAAGTGTACACTGGAATGAAACAGCCGCACAGCCTGAACCCCACTAGTCAAAGTCAGCTGTCGGGTCTAATTGCAGTGTAGACATACATCTTCTAGTGCTGACTGCAGAAGTCTAGTGGCCCCGGCATCGCTGCCTCCTACTCACCTCATTGGGAGATCTAGTAAGCCCAGGCTCTGCTCAGACAGAATATTGGGTATATAACTCGGTAAGGTGGAAGCCTTGTTCTCAGGGGCCAGTAGGAGTGAGAGCTCAGGGGAATGCCGCATTAAGGGATTGAGAAGGGCTAGAAGATTAAAGGTTAGCAGAGTACCAGGTAAATCACGCTAGGGCTGGGGTAATGTATGGGGCTGTTAGACTCCAGGGCACCTGCAAAAGGAGTGAGTGGAACAGGGTCAGAGTATGGCTGATGGCGTCTCGTTGGTTTCTTGTTGCTAGGTAGATTTGTCACCCCTCAGCCAGGAGAGTTCTTGTGCCACACAGGAACCCTCTGGAAGGAAGCCGGGTGTCTCCATGGTCACTGCTGACATTGGCCTCGTCAGCATGATCCGACAGGGGATCTTAGCGCTGCAGCTGTTGCCTTCCAACTCCAGTGCAGGTTAGTTCCACTGCCTGGGCTTCAGGGAGCCTGGCCAGGAGGTCTGTATCCCTCTAGCCCTGGACTCAGGGTGGGCATGCCCAAGGAGTCATGTTGGGCCCTTCAGATGGGGGAAGGGCAAGGCTTCAGGGCAGCAGCTCTGGGGTGCAGCATTTCATGATCCCATTGTGGTGTGGTAATGCAAATAGTCAGCGAGTGCACTGGGAGCATAGGGTGGGGAGTCTGATCACAAATGGGGGATGGTGCTCTGAGATTGTGCCTTGTTATCCCCAGGTATCATCATAATTACAGATGGGGTGACCAGCGTCCCGGACGTGGCTGTGTGTGAGACTCTGCTCAACCAGCTGCGGAGTAGCACTGTGGCCTGCTCCTTTGTGCAGGTATGCCTGGGGTGGGGGCGGCGGCGAGGGCACTGCAGACTGCACTGTGTATGCTGATATGCCAATCTGAGATGGAGGGTGGGGGTGGAGTGCTGCACCATGTCTGTAGGTATGCCAGTCTGGGGCAAGGGGTGGGGATGGAGAGATGCTAACCTCTGGTGGGGAGTGGGGACGGGGATGCCAATCCAGGACAGGGGCGCTGACCCCCAGCGGGGGCACCGTGTTGTGTGTGCTGGTATGTGCTCTCCCTCTTTGGGGTCAATGGGTTTGATACTCACTCGCCCCTAGAAGCATGGAGTGGAGCTTACCTGTGCTTGTCTCTCTCCTCTCCCCTTCTTTGCTCTGTCTTACATGGATCTCTTTCCTGCTCCTTCTCAGGTGGGCGGAGTCTACTCGTATGACTGCAGCTTCGGCCACGTCCCCAATGTGGAACTGATGAAATTTATTGCTATGGCAACTTTTGGTGCATATCTGTCCACCTGCCCGGAGCTGGATCCCTTAAGCCTCGACCTGAATGTGTATCACAAGGCCTTCCTGCTGTACTCCTTCCTGCGCACGGGGGAGTCTCTGAACCCAGAGTATTACTGTGGTGAGGAGAGCATGTATGTCCTGCTCTGTCGGATGGGGGGCCTGGAATTCCTTCCTGCAGCGGGGCCTGGATACATCAATGTCCCCTTCATTGGTTATTGCCAATAACAGTGGGTGTGGGAGGCAGTGGGGAGAGCCTTTTTCCAGCCCCTCCTACCTACTGCAGTGCACACTAGGCAAGGAGTGGTCCTCTTTTTCTCCAGCAGCCCTGAGAGCTCGGGTCTGAGGAGGACAGCTTAACAAGCATGCTGCTCAGGGGATCAGAGTATGTGGTCAAGGCCCACAGAATTCTAGGCCTCCTTGAGGCTCTGAACACTACTGGATGCTGGAGCAGAATCTCTGTGGCTCCCTTCCTGGGGCATGGTGCTTTAGGGAGCATTAGCTGTGGAGTTGGGTGCTAGCGTGCCTTTCTGCCCCCTGCTCTCAGCTTGCTTACCCAGCCAGACTTGATCTATGCCCAAAGGGGAATGTGTGTGGAAGCCTGAGCACAATCCCTCCTCCCACGGGAGTACAGTGAGGGTGAGGAAACGTTTACTGGCCCCTTTGCACATGGAGGCTCTCTGAACGCTGACCTGGTTGGCTGCGCTCTGCAGAGCACATCCAGACCATGTTTGCACATGGGAACTTGGCTTACAAGGTTATGGTCCCCAGAGAAGTGCTGCCACTGAGGATGTGGTGGGGGCATGACAGTTTGCGTCTACTGAAAATTGGCCTTAAGGCTTGGAAGCATCAGCAGTTCTTGGAAAGTGCCTGCTGTCTTGGGGGTGGTTGAGATTCCCCATGCTGGTTCGGAGGGGGTGTGGCCTGAAGGAAGCAGGAGAAGATGCTGTGGGCATCTGATGCTGTTTAAAAGCTGTTAGTTGTTAAACCTTGCAGCGAAGGCTGTCAGGGCCCTGCTAACTGGTCATTATACAGCACCTGGGGTAGGCATGAGACTCCCTAGGGACAAGGGGAAATGGATCCCTGCCTGAGAAGCTTGCATCTGGATTAGTGCAGCGGCCTTGCCATTCCTGCCTGGTTAAATGCATAACCCTGCTGTGCTGCTCCTGATTATCATGCCTGTCACATCATGGGCTCAGGCTGGGCCTCCACCCTGTTACATATCTCCTCTGCACCAGCAGGCCTCTCCTGTCCCCTTCTTGAGCGAGCCTGGAGGGATGTACTGCTCACTGGGAGGGAGGGGTCCCACAGCTCCACTCACCAAGTGCCTTGCGCTCCTGCTGCAGGCTGGGGAGTGGAGGAGCTGCCCCTGTGTGATCCATGTGCCTGTTGTTGTTTGCAGTGTCCCAGCACAGACTGTTCAACGAGCACCTGGTGTCTGCGAGCAGCAACCCGGCTCTGGCCATGAGGAGGAAGAAGCACACTGAGAAGGAGGTGCATGCAGACCTCGTGAGCATAGTCTCTGTCCGGCTGCGTGAGGGCTACAGCATCCGGGAGGTCAACATCACCAAAGGTGACCTGCCTGCGCCATGCCGTTCTGTGACTTGGGGCTCCATTCCCAGTTACACAGCCTTAGTCTGGCCAGCCTCAGTGGGGGGAGGACAGGAAACCATGGCCTTGAGGAAGAAGCTTGTTCTCCATGGCACATGCACAGGATTGCTCTGTGCAGTTGCATGGTGCTTGTGTGCCTGCTAGGCAAATCCTGTCTCCCCGTATGGAGATACCAGTTCAGAAGTGGGGAGCAGCTACAGGGTGAGCGGGTGCCCCATAGGTGACATCGGTGCAAGGTCTGATATGGGCACAAGTACTGAACCAAGGCTGCAGACTAGGAAGGTGCAAATAGCAGCACTTTATGCAAAGAGTGGCTGCCACAGGTAGCACTGTATTTACGTTAGCCTAAGGCTTCTGCACTCCTGCCACCACAGCAGTGGCTACAGCAGAACCAGGTGAGTGGCTGCAGAAATGATAGCATGGGCAGGATTTCAGTAGCACCATAAATGTACCTGGTGCTACCTAGAGAGAGAGAGAGAGAGAGAGAGAGAAAATGGAAATCTTGCTTTAGTGAAGCCAAGTAAAGAAGCATAAATTCCAGCAGGAGAAATGTACAGAGGAAACTAGGGTGAGAACAGGACTTTTGAAGAGTAGACTGCCAAACACAAATAGCATGAAATCATTTGCAGATGCAGAGACAGAACACCTACAGGAGAATCATTGTGTCTGCTTGCCTAGTTCGGTGTCAAGGGAGCAGATGAGGAGGATAAGGACATAGCAGAAAAGTTTAATTATTTCTTTGCATAAGTCTTCAGCTCAGAAGATGTTGGGGAGATACCTGCTCTTCTCGGACAGTAAAGATGAAGCACTGTCAGGGCCTGAAGTATCAAAAGTAGACAAGTCACCTGGGCCAGATGGTGTACTGAAAGAGCTTCAGAGTGAAGTATATGAGCTAACAAAGAATTGCAATCTATTATTTAAAATCTACACCTATACCAGAGGCTCAGAGGGCAGCAAATGTATCTGCATCCGTTAGGATGTTCCTGGGAATTCTGGCATGTAAACTAGCACTAGGTAAATTAGTTGGAACAACAATTTTTAAAACAGAATTTATAAAATGGTTGGAAAATTGGACATGATGGTGTAATCAGCACAGTCTCTACAAAGGAGAAGGATACCTCACTATTAGGCAGCAGCAGAATGCAGCTGACCGGACTCTTTCTTATTGGTGTCACTGCTGTCGGTGTGGTTCTGAGCAGCTGCTGTGCTGCTGACCAGAGTCAAGTTAATGTCACTCTTGCTCTGGGTAGCTCTGTGCAGAGGAAGCTGAGGCTGGCTGCAGACTCAGGCAGGCAGCACTGCATCAGGTCTGGTTGGGATGATTGTCTTCTGACCAGTGATTTACCTCCTCTGATGGCTTAGCATCTCCAGCCACTCGCAGAGGAAAGGTTTGATAAGCCCTGCTAGCTGTGCAGCACTGGGGACCTAGTGGGGGAGCAAGTGAATGAATCGGCAGTGCGATGACCTATTTGATTGGGTTGCATCCATAGGCTAATGTGTGGGATGGGTGTTCTGCTTCCCTGGCCCAGCTAGGCACTCCTTGGGCACTGCCATCACACTGGCAAGTAAGGGAATGGAGCGCTTGGAGCAGGCCCCAAAGAGCTGAAGGACTTTGGAGAACAGCCCATTGGGCAGGCTGGCTTGTTCACTTTGGGGCAGGCATGTCTGGGGAGAGATGGGACCAATGTGACATGAAGGCTGTCAGCCCTCAGGGAACTCAAGCTGGTATTGAGTGCTGCAGCGTGTCTCCTCACCAGCATGGGATACCGTGAGCAAACCGCATCTGTCGTCCTCTCTGCATTGGCTGCCTATAGACTGCTGAGTTAGGGGCAGGGTCTTGATCCTAGTGTGCATAGTGCTCCATGGCCTAGCCCAGCATGTCTGAGAGCCTAAAGCTCCAGGATGAAGCCTCTGGCTGACCGCTCCGCTCCTCCGGCACCATGGAACTTCCTTCACAAGGGGAAAGCTCATTTGTGCAGGAGACAGAGCTCTGCTTGGTGGGTCTGAGCCTGCCCAAGGAACTGGCCTCTCATTCCAAAGGCCAGGTGCATGTCTGTGATACACACACAGCAGTGTGTGCATTTCAAAACAGTTCCCCAGCAAAACGCTGTGTTGCACAAACACCTCTGTCCTTGTGTGGGCATGTGCGAGAGAACGAACCACACGTCCCCTCACTCAGCGTGTGATCGGAAAGTGTTTGGGGGTAGGAAGATACGTGTACAGGACAGAGTAGCCTCTGCCAGTTCAGAGTGGTATTTGAGTGGGCCTGGGCCCACTTGTGCTCCCATGCTGTGGGGTGCAGAACAGGCAGCAGTGGCTGAAGGGAAAGGCCAGGGTAAGGAGGAGGGAGCTCATTTAGCTGGATGGCCCACCCAGCTGCCAGAACAAGCTGCTGGGGAGCGTTGTGGAGTCCCCATCGCAGGGGAGTCAGAGCAGAGCCTGGGTGCATTGTGCTTAGGGCAGGTTGGGGGTGCTGAGTTCGGCCCTGACCCATGGAGCAGAGGGACCATTCCACCCAAATGATTCTGGGAATCATTGTACCTGTTCAGGGGCCCCATGTCAGGTGACCCTTGTGTCTGGGGGCAAGAGGTGAAGCTGCTGGGTCATGGCGTGGGAGGGTGAGCTTGATCGCAGCCCCTCACTGCCCTGCTCTCCTCCCACGCAGGCGGCTCCCAGCTGGAGGTGAAGCTGGTCTTGCTGTGGAAGCACAACATGTGGATAGAATACCTGGCTGTGGCGGGATGGCCCCTGGACCTCTCCAAGCGCAGTACCTGGGTGGAGGTGACAATGGAGGGCAGCTATGACATCCTGCATGATATCAGCTGCACCATGAGGAAGCCTATCACCAGCCTGTACCGCACTACAGTGATCCGTCGCTTCTGGAACACACTGCAGAGGTGAGCCTGGCCATTCCCTGCAGCTCTCATAGTCTGACCCCAGTACTTGCTGGCTCCAGGATGCCTCTGCACCCCCTTTCCCTGCTCACCTGAGCCCCCCCGGGGGGGGGTCCTGAAGAGGAACGCCAGTTGTGGTGACACGATTGGGAAGAGGGACTTAAACTGACTTGTGTCCTAGGCAGTAGGATTCCCAGAGCTGACAGTGCTGCGTTTCCTGGTATATTTGCTGTCTCTAACCAGATCCCAGGCATTGGGAGGGGCTGGGCAGTGAGCAGGGGATGTGTGCCCAGTGAGGTTTGCGCCACCCTGCGATGCTGCCTTGCTCTGAAGGTCAGAGCTGTGGGTGATTCTCAGATAGGTGGGGTGTGTGGCTGATTCCAGATGACTTGTGGGCATCTGCCCAGTGTTCCCGAGCTCTGCAGAGGCATCTACCCCTGTTCTGCGCAGTTGTTCCCTGCCTGCTGTACCTGTGAGGGAAGGACTCGGCCAAACCCTTTCCTAACTTTCCTTGCTGTCACTGAGCTCTCTTGCTGCTGCTTTTGGGCTCCCTCTAGTGTGCCTTTTGCCAGGCATGGGGGAATCCTCCTTCCCCCAAGGACATGCCCCCAGCTGACCTTACAGCACAGCTCTGAATGCTCGATTGGCTGTGAGCGCCCTGGAGAGTTAACAATGGCTTTTGTCTTGCAGCATCAACCAGACCGATCAGATGCTAGTTCATCTGCAGTCTTTTGACACCGTTCCAGAGCACTTCACCATCCCTGAGAGCACGAAGAATGGAGTGCCCCTTTTCTACATCCCACCAGGCTCCACCACCCCGGTATGCCACCTCCCCCTTTCCTGAGAGCCCTGGGAACAGGTGCCCTTCTGTTCTGAATTCTGGTGTCAGATGGCTCATTCATGCGGGTGGCTGCTGTGGTAACTGTGCCTCACAGGGACGGCCCACAGGCTATTCTCCTTGCTAACAGTTGCACTGCTGCACTTCCGCGTGATGCTGTGTGAACCGGCCCTTCCCTGACGTCCTTTCCCAAGCATTATTCGCTCAGGGTGCCAGCTTAGGGTGTCTGCTCCAGCAGCTGCTCCTGGAAAGTCCCTGGGGTGAATAGCAGGCTTCCCATTCTAGGCAATGTGCAGAGTGTTCTCCAGCAAGCGTGCGGTGTGTGCGCCAGGTGCACTCCAGCTAGAGAGGGCAGGAGAGTCGCAGGCTCAGCCTGCCTTGGTGCGTCTAGGGATACCTTCCCATCTGTGTGGAAGCCCATACTGGCTGTTGGGCTGCATTGCTCACTTACGCGGCTGAAAGCATTACTTCTCCCCAAAGACAATGTAATGCTCTGCAGCCCGCCTGCTAGGTGCCTGCGTGGCTCAGACTCCCGGGAGCCTTGGACCTTCTCCATGGGGAAACCAACAGCTTGCTGCTGATCTCTGTAACCCCAGCTCTTTCTCTCTGTCTCTCAGGTGCTGTCCCTGCAGCACAGCGGCTCTGACTGCAGCCATTCACAGTTTGCCTCCTACTGGAAGCCCATTCTCTCCATGGATGCTAATTTCTGGCAGCGGTGGCTGCACATGCATCGGATTGTCCTCATGCTGGAGCATGACACGTACGTCCGTGGTGGGGCTAGGGCAGCATGATCTGGATGAGTCGTAGTGGGTAGGAAAGCAGCCTTAGGGACAGCGGGAGCCTGGCTCTGCAGCCAGAGCCTGCAGGAACTGCCTCGCTGACAAAAGGGGGCTACGCAGGATTACTCTGTGCACAGGAGGGCCCTGGGACGGTGACTGCTTGCTGCACAGCACAGGTAATATAGGCTGGGCTTTCAGGCATGGGAAGGCCCATTAGCCTGAGGAGACCCTGCTGTTTGTGCATTAACCCTCTGCAGGCTGGGAAGGCATCCTGGCTGGAGGGGGAGGGGAGAAGAGAGGCAGCTCCTGGGAGTGTTGGGTGCCCTTGGGGTTGTCTCTGCCAGAGAATCTGATTGCAGGGTCTCCTGTGGGCCTCCCAGCTGGAATTTCCCCCTGTGGCTCAGTAGGCCTCCCTGCAGGGTGGGGAAGCTCAGAGTGTGTCTACACTACAAAATTATGTCAATCTAAGTTATGTGGATGTACAGCGCCACAGTAATTGAATTACTTGTGCATGTCCACACTACGCTCCATGTGTCAGTGGTGCGTGTCCTCCCCAGGAGCACTTGCACCGATTATACAGTCAGTGTGGGGCATCATGGGACGGCTTCTGAAAGGCAGCCATGGTTGATGTAAGCAATGCAGTGTCTACGCTGACACTGAGTCGACCTAACTACACTGAGCTAAGCCTCTCGCTGAGGTGGAGTTAAGTCATGTAGTGGGCGAGTTACGTCAGCGAGAACTATATTTTAGTGTAGATGCTTACATCTACATTTTAGTGTAGATGCTTAGGGCAGCATAAGCTGTCTTACGTCAACCTAACTCTGGTGTAGCTCAGGGCTCAGTATAGTGGGGCTGTGGCCTCTTCCAGGGGTATCAAAGGACAGGTAAAGCCTGTTGTGTCCTGCTGAGAAAGGGGCTGCCAGTTCACAATGGCCCTCATTTCCGTAAAACACTGCAGGAGTCTGCTCTGATTCCCGCCTCAGGCAGAGCCCAGGACCAGGAACCTCTGGAGAGCCGGAGCCTCCAGGAGCGGGGCCAGTTGGGGGTCTCACTCTGGATGTCCTGACATTATGGCAGGTGACTGCGAAACTCCATTGGCTGTTGTGAATTATACCTGATAGGTCACGCACAAAAACTGTTACGAATTATACCTAATAGGTCACACACAGTTCGAGTCTAGGCTGAGGCACATAAACGAGTCACAACTGATCAATCTTTGCAAAGTATCTGTTTATTACACTCGAGCGTGGTGCCCCCCTGCTAGTCAGAGGGGGACCCTATGCATTGTCCATACACCATATATATATGAGTGGGTAATACATGCAGCCCTCGTGCCCGAACCCCTCCACGAATCAGTAGGTTCCATTGTCCTCGTGCACAGAGTTCTGCAGCCAATGAGTAAAACCTATTATTGTTGCATTTAGACCTAACCTTCACTTGCAATATCATGTTTACACAAAATTTTGCTAGCTCCAGTCCTTTTTCATGACAGGCGCTTATCTTGCCAAACAACGAGTCAAGGCCAGGGTAACCTACTACAAAGCCATAGAAATTAGAGTTCTCCTAATTCTTTCACAACATGGCTCATATGGACACAGTGCAGTCAACAGCTGGCTTGCTGCCCACCCTGACATCATCTGAAGCCAAGGAGGGGAGGGCACCCTGTTAGGATCAGTGTGGCTAATCCTCAGTCCTGATCAAAGGCTTACCCCATAGGTCCCTGGGAAGCAGGTAGGTAATGCTACCTCCGTTGTACAGAGTGGGAGGTAGCAGATCAGCCTAGGGGGAGAGCAGGATTTCTGTGACAGTGGAACTCCCTGTAGAGGTGGCAGAGCCAGACAGCACAGCAGGAGAGGAGTTGGTGGCAGCCTTTTTGTGTGTGTGTATGGGGTGGGGGCAGGTTGATCCTGCCCAGGCTAGTGAGGGAGGGTGAATGGGCCAGGGGCTCTGCAGGGGCCCTTCTTGGGCCATGCTGGGAGCAGACAGGAGGGCTGGGCTAGTGACTCGCTGGTGTGTTCCACAGACCCGTCCCAAAGCACCTGCACACACCAGGCAACAATGGCCGGTACAGTACCATCCAGTGCCGCATCTCCCACTCAGCGCTTACCTCTCTGCTGCGGGACTGGAGCAGCTTTGTGCTGGTGGAAGGCTACTCCTATGTCAAACTGATGCCCAGGTGAGAGGCTCCTTGTACTGCAGGGTGCTGCTTTCGTTGTGCTCCATAGAGAGCCTGGCAGGGGTGGGGGAGGAGTCAGGGTTCCTTTTGCACACTAACACCATGGCTGATGGGCTGTGGAACTGCCATTCAGGTGTGCCACATTCCCCCCCCTTCCGTGCGCTGCTAGAGCCCTCTTCCCCTTTCTGCCCCATCTGCATGGGATCGCTCTTCCTCTTGCCAGGAAACCTTTCAGCTGTAACCCCCATGACAGTACTCTGTCCTCTCTTGTTGGGGCCCTGGAATGCATCTGACTCAGAAGCTCTCTGCACTCCTCTCGTGCTGTGCAATGGAAATAGTCCAGGCTGATCCCTGCTAGCAGGGCCTGCTTGGCTCCTCCTGGCTGACCCCAGTGCTGGTTCTGTCTCTGCTGCCCATTTGCAGTGAAAATCTCTGAATGACTCCAAACCCAGCTTGCACTCGCCCATAGCAGGAAACTCTCTGACCTCGCAGCTGGGGAAGGAGCATCCACTCTGCATTGGGCTCCAGAGCAGCAAGAGCTCTGCCAAGGCCGTGCTGCCTGGTTAGACCATTCTCCCTGCTGCCCAGTCAGTGATTAACTCCTTTTCCAGCTCTGAGGATCCAGCTCCTTCCTCATTCTATGTGGTGCGGATCATCTCCAAAGCTCCCTGCATGGTTCTCCGGCTAGGGTTCCCCATTGGGACGCCTGCCCAGGCCAGGAACCAGGTGAGTCTGAGGGCGAACGCTTTGGGGCAGTGGGAACAAAGTGAGCATCCTAAGAGGTATGTGGGCCAGGTGGGGCATGGAGAAGAAGCAGGTGGATGTATTTACAGAGCTGACACCTTGACCAGGCAGCTTTTTGGGATTTGTGACAAATTTAAAATGCAGCTGCTGTAACAGAGATTTGAAAGGTGGTAAGGTATTGCATCTGTATTTTAAAGAGGCTCCAAGGGTGATCCAGGGAATTGCAGACCAGTAAGCCTCACATCTGTGCCTGCTAAACAGGTCAAAATGATTATTAAAAATAGTATAATAAAACATCTGAAGATTATATGATTTGATTGTGCAGAGGAAAACAATGACTCACTGAGGTATTAGAATTCGAGTGTTAATAAAGCAGTGGATAGAAGAGAAAACTATAATTTAGATTTTGACAAAGTCCCTGGCAAGAGGCTGCTATGAAGCTAAGATGTCATGGGCCGAGAGGCAAAGTGAGGGATCAGGATCTGTGAAGGAAACGGGAAACAGTGGGATGATATGTTCAGTTTTCATCCTGGTGCCCCAGGATCTGTACTAGGTCCTGTGTTCTTTAGTGGTCTGGAAAGGAAAGGAGGCAGAGAGAAGTGAAACTCCCTGCAGATGTGGCAGACCAGACAGCGCAGCAGGTGACTTAATACAAGTCTCTGAAAGGAGTGGACTAGAGAAGGGCAGTTGGGAGTGCTCTTTTGTCTCCTAACACCAGGATAAGGCACATTCAACGAGGATGAAAAGTGGCAAATCGAAAACATAAAAGGAAATTTGACTGTGGAAGTTGCAGGAAGTTGCTGAGGTGACAACTTAACAAGATTCAAAGTGGGGTAAGGTCTTTATGTGGGTACAGAATATCCTAAAAAAGAATATTGGAAGGGATAAAAACCTTGCACTTTGGGGCTTAACCCAACCTGTAACTATTAGAAATTAGGAGGAGACTAGTATGGGGGCAGATTATCCACATGCTGCAGTGGGGTTTTTGTACCTTGTCTGCAGCTGTTGGAGCCAGGACACTGAGCTAGCCAGATCTTTGGCCTGGTCCCATCTGGCAGTGCCTGTGTAATGGGGTTCCTGCAGACCCAGAATGGGGCAAGAGTAGGGAGTAGTTCCCCTAGTGCCTCTCTCCACAGAGCAAAGCTGTTTGTTGATCAGGAGTGGGGAAGGGGCGGTTGATTCATAGAGTTTAAGACCAGAAAGGACGATTGTGCTCATCTAATCTGACCTGCAGTGTGACACAGACCATTACATTTCATCCAGCCACCCCTGTGCTGAGCCCAGTAACTTGTTTGGCTAAAGCATCTCTTGCAGAAAGGCCTCCAGCTGGAGAGTCCATCTCCTCCCTCAGCAGACTGTTCCAGGGGTTAGTCACCCTCACGGATTGAAAAACAATTCTGCCTTATTTGTCTGGCTTCAGCCACCAGCCATTGGTGGTTCCTGGCCCAAGTTAAAGAACCCTTTCGTACTGGGTGTTTTCTCTCCTGGGAAGTACTTGTCACTGCAATCCAGTCACTGCAATCCAGTCACCTTGCAGTCTTCTCTTTGATAGTTGAACAGCTTGAGCTCTTTAAGCCTGTCACTATAAGGCATGTTCTCCAGCCCTAAGAGCAATTTGTGGCTCTTTTCTGCCCCCTCTCCAATCTTCAATGTCCATTTTAAAATGTGGACCCAGAACAGGATTCTGTAGTCCGGTATCAGCCTCACCAATTTCATATGCAGAGGTAAAATCACCTCCCTGTTCGCTGCTCATGTCTGTATATCCCATGATCACATTCGCCCTCTGCCAAGGCACTGCACTAGCTGCTCACCTCGAGTTTCTTGTCTCTACAACAGGCAGCAAGGATGTAGCTAAGCCCAAGTCCGCAGGACCTAAGCCCTGTGTTTCCAAGCCCTGCTTGAGCATCCATGCTTCATTGTACCTCTGGGTTTGCCCTGGCTGGGCCTGGCTCCCTCAGATGGGGAACACATCCACACCGTGCTGCGCAGCCCTTCTGATTGTGGATTGACTTGCAGCCGTGCTGCAGAACGCCTGGGCTCCAGCCCGCGCTGTGGCTGACTCAGGATCTGACTCTCTCCCCTAGTGGGTCCTAGGCCCCAGGCTCCAAGTGCCTGCCAACCTGGGTCAGCCTGATCTGTTCGTGGATGGAAAGGGGGCTTGGGCTCGAATCTCAGTCGGAACCTGGGTTTAGTCTGCATTGTAGACCCCCTGTGATCCCTAAATAGAGCTGCCTCTGTCCTGCAGATAGTGGAGGAGTTACAGGACCGGATCCTGCAGCTGCGCTTCCCCCACAGGGTCCAGAGCAAAGAGGCGACTCCCAAAGTGAAGAGGAAAACTTTTGGCAGCAGCTCTCCCTCGAAGTCCCCACCCATGGCTGGGGCCCCACCAGCCCTCTCAGACAGGCCCTGCCTTGTAGTGCTGCACAAGCCACTGGAGAAGCTCCTGATCAGGTAGTGGTGGTGGGCTGGTGCGGCAGAGGGGAAACAGGCTTCCAGGGCTCCTCTTGCTTAGTAGTCAGGCGGGAGGGGAAGCGCTGAGGATTAGCCCTGCACCCGAGGAGGGGCCCGTGGAAGGCTGGTGCGGCTGGGGAGCCTGTGCCATTGGGGTGGGTTCAGCGGGCATGTTCTCTGACAGAGCTGTGGCCATGGCCTAGGAGTGGCTGTGACTTGCAGGGCTTGGGGTCAGTGCTGCGCTGGAGAATTCGAGCCTGGCCAGAGTTCAGGGAGGGGGAAGAGAGGATCACTGAAGTGGAGCAGGTCCCATCCTTCCTTCTGCTGCCCCCAGGGAGTTAGATCCAGGATCAGGTCAGTTGGCCAGAAGTGCAGGCCTTGTCAGGGGACCCTTCCCTCTTGGCTAGTCATTCTACCTTCCACCCTTTTAGGTATGAGAAGCTGCCTTCCGACTACCGGGCTCCCTTCATCCTCACCCTGGAGCACCCCCCTGTGTCCGGCCCCCTCACCATGGTGGCCAACCGTACTGCCTCTTCCACTCTGGCTTCGCTCTCCCGCTACTTCTACCATCAGCGCTGGATCTGGTGCATCCAGTCAGGGCTAGTCCCAGCCGTGCCCATCACAGCTGTAGCTCAGCTCCTGTCCACACTCACCGAGTAAGTGTCATGACTGAGCGGGGCAGGGAGCTGGCTGGCGGGGAGCTGCCCTTTCCAAAGGTGCAGACCCCAGGGCAGGGCCGGATGGTCTGAGGCTGGTCTGGGCTCCCATAACCCATCTCGGCATGGCTCTGATTCTGTGAGCAGCTGCCAGAACCACTGGGCCTGGAGGGTTCACAGAGTCCTGCTGCCACCAGCCAAGGGAGAGTGAGTTTCCTGGCGTGAGGGCACAGAAGGCATCTCTAGGAGCACGGCACCATGGCCTGGCCTCTGCTTCTGTCTGGGCTGTGTCTGTGTAACATGCCAAGCTACTCCTGGTGTGTCAGGGCTGGCTCAGACCCAGTCCCTGCAGGGGGGCCCCGGGGAGTTCCTGTGGCTGAGGGGCTCCTGTGGTGGTGGTCGGGAGGGGGGAGAGCAGAGCAGAGGAGTTGCTCACCTCCCAGTGCTTTTCTCTGGTGCTGCCCAGGATCCGTTTGTCAGAGGGCTTCCATTTTGCATCCAGTGGAGATGGAATTATCAATATGGTGCTGGAGCTGCCCATACGGGTGAGTCCTGGCCCTGCCCCACCCAGCCCCTCCAGGGGGGGACACTCTCTGAGACACCATGGGAACGAGTGTGGGGAGACTTGCACTTGCTCCTCTGGGGCTGAGCAGCTTCTGTCATCTCCCCCGCCCTGGGGCTGAAAGGTCCCATGGAGCCCTGGGGGGCTCTCTGCTGTAATGGTGCAGGCTCCCTCTCCACTTCCCTGCCATGGGGGGGTGAGGTGTGTTGGGGGAGGTGTGGGGATTGGGGGTGGGCTGTTGGAGGAGGTGTGGGGATGGAGGCAGAGGGGTGTGGTAGGCTGTGTCGCAGGGGATTTGGGAGTATGGGGTTGGGAGCAGAGGGATTTGGGGGTGGGCTGTTGCAGGGGGCATGGGGAAGTGGGTCAGAAGGATTTGGGGAGTGGTGACAGGAGACTGATATGGCAGTGAGTTGTGTTTCGGGGGCACAGTGATGGGGCAGAGAGGTTTGGTGGAGGCACTGGGTAGGCATGCGTTGGTGCCGGTCCAGCAGTGGGCTGAGTTTTGGGGGCACAGTGACAGGGCAGAAGGGTTTGGTGGAGGAAGTGGGTAGGCACGCATTGGTGCTGTTGGTGCCGGTCCAGCAGTGGGCTGTGTTTTGGGGGCACAGTGACAGGGCAGAAGGGTTTGGTGGAGGAAGGGGGAAGGCACGCATTGGTGTTGTTGATGCCGGTCCAGCAATGGGCTGTGTTTTGGGGGCACAGTGACAGGGCAGAAGGGTTTGGTGGAGGAAGGGGGTAGGTACGCATTGGTGCTGTTGGTGCCAGTCAGGCTCATGTAGCATCTTGGCCGCAGAGTGACTCCTCCAGTGGCAACAGCAGCGGCAGAGAGAAGCACACTTGCATCGTCCAGTATGTCCTCTTCCCGCCACACTCTACCTCCACCAAGGACAGGTGAGGTCGGGATCAGCCTCCCAGGTAGCACTGAGAGCCAGCCCCTCTGGCTCCTGGCCTCGGGCCTGTCCAGCAGCATGTGGGGATGGGGAGGGCCATACCTAGCGCACCCTTGGCAGCTGTTGGGCTGTGACTGCTTGGAGCTGCAGTGCCCTTGTGCCTCGCTGGGCGTGGCCTGCTGTGGGGGTGGGCTAGCCATTGATGCCCACTCTCTGGAGGCGGGAGGTGCTCTAGGGGTAGGCGAGTGGTGCTCCCCGGGGGGTGTCTGGAGCCAGGGCAGCCCTTGATGCAGTACGGTGGAGAGGCCTGAGCAAACACCTGGTTGTGCAGGACACTCACCCCACGTACGCTGTTCTCCAGCTTCTCTACAGATGACGACAATGACACAGAGGTGGAGGCCATTGAAGTGGATACCGAGCTGAACCTGGTCACTGAGTGCTGGGTGGAACCACAGAGTGGCCACATCCGCAGCACTGCTGAGAACTGGAGGTATCTCCAAGGGCTGCCCTACCAGAAGATCCCCAAAGCTGTGAGTCTCCAAGGGCGGGTGGGGATGATGAGCCCAGTCACATGCCAGGCCCCATGCAAATACAGACCAAAATCTTCTAAGCGTGGGATCTTGGATGGGTCAGACAGACAGCGAAGTGCAGGGAAACAATGGGACAGTATTGTTCAGCAGGATGGGCCACGGTCTCAGCATACCCGCAGCCTTGCTGTTGTCAGGTCTTTTCTGGGCAGCATGGCCAAGGAGACCTGGGGAGGTCAAAGCTTCCTGGTGGTCCTTTTCAAAACTCTCCTTTGCTGTGATACCCACAGAACTATGGCAACTGGCTGCTGGTGCGCTGAACTCGCTGCCCATCATGTTGACCAATAGGGTTTCTCTGTCTCTGTGTGCTCCCCAGTCTGCCTGTACCCTCTCTCTCTTATGCTCAGACTAGAAGCTTTCTGTCAAAGGGGCTGTCTTTGTTCTGTCTGTGCACCGCTTAGCACAGCCCATGATTAGGGCTCCTAGGTGTGAGGATAAATCATCAAGGGAGATTTGAAGGAGGGTAGTGAGGCAGCTTTGCAGATGTTTATGGGATGCTCTTCCCAAGTGTGAGGGGCAGCATGGGAGAAAGGCACAAAGATGTTTGTTTGAACATGTGCCAAGTAGGTGAGGGAGGCTGGCCTCACGGGATGGTGAGAGGCAGGAGTGGACACCACAATCATGAACGAGAGAGAGAAAGTGAAAGCAAGTAGCTTACATCTGATGCAGTAGAGCAAGGGCAGCCAGTGAAGGGTTGCAAAGAAAGGAGTTTGGTCAAAACAACAAGGTAAGAAAATGATCTCTATGGCGGCACTCTAGGAGAAGGCTGCATTGGTCATGGCCAGGAGGAGAATGTTGCCGTGATTGAGATGTGAAGTGAGTAGCACCTAGATGAGTGTTTTAGCTGCATGAGTGTCTAGGAAAGGCCCTATTTTACAGATGCTGTGGAGAAAGAATTGGAGAGACAGATAGCCGGATGTGAGGACCTAAAGAGAGTCTTAGTCAAAGGTGATGACACCCAAGTGACTGGCAGGATGGTGGGGGTGTACGCAGTGACTGAGAAAGGAGATGCAGGAGGGCGATTAAGAGCTCTGCTTTTTAGACAAGTTGAGCTGAAGCTGATGGCTAGTCATCCATGAGATGTCAGAGAGGCAGGCCAAGATTTTAGTTTGGACGTGTTGATAAATTGTATGGACAACTGCTTGACCACACTTTGGTTCACACTGAAAGATACTCGGAGACCAAATAGCCAATGTCAGTCAGGTTTATTGCTATGAGTAAGGCTGCGATTTAGTCATGGAGGTCACGGAATCTGTGACTTCCAGAGACCTCTGTGGCATCAGCCAGCGCTGGCTGGCAGGGAGGACCCCAGAGCTCTGGGCAACCGCAGCTTGGAGCTGCCACCAGAGGGGGACCCTGGAGATCCCAGCCCTCCTCCCCCCCCCCCGCCCGCTTCCCCCTGAGCTGCTCAGGCTACCCATTTTGTCATGGGTCGTTTTACTAAAAGTCAGGGACAGGTCACGGGCTTCCATAAATTTTTCATTATTGCCCATGACCTGTCTGTGACTTGTACTAAAAATATCCGTGACAAAAACTTAGCCTTAGCTATGAGCCAGTAATAATATACAAGGGGAAAGGTTCTATGCGATACCAGTCGTCAGGAGCCATTTACGTTCACTTTATGCGGAAGGGGTGCTCCCAAAACTATGCACTTCAGCTGGTAGTGTTCATAGGGTGACTTTCCAAGTTACATGTTTGCTTATGTCACTGTAATTCACCCCATCAGTTTGTCCCCGTTTGTAAGTCCTTTCCTCATCGTTGTTCTGGAACCTAGCAATCCTGGTCCTGAAGGTACCTTTGTAGGCTTGTACCATGGAAGAACAATCTGATATTTGGTCCTCTTCCTTTGGGACGTTCCAGTACTGGCATGTGAGAGTAACTCCCTATCTGTTACTGTGATAAAACACCTCTATGTCTTGATGCTGACAGTTTTCCTATCTACTTCAGCTAATGCAAGGTGTCATGGGATCCTTAATAAGAAAAGGAGTACTTGTGGCACCTTGGAGACTAACAAATTTATTTGAGCATAAGCTTTCGTGAGCTACAGCTCACTTCATCGGATGCATGCAGTGGAAAATACAATGGGGAGATTTTATATACACAGAGAACATGAAACAACGGGTGTTACCATACACACTGTAACGAGAGTGATCAGGTAAGGTGAGCTATTACCAGCAGGAGAGGGGGGGAAAAAAACACCACCTTTTGTCGTGATGATCAATGTGGGCCATTTCCAACAGTTGACAAGAACGTGTGAGGAACAGTGGGGGAAACATGGGGAAATAGTTTTACTTTGTGTAATGACACATCCACTCCCAGTCTCTATTCAAGCCTAAGTTAATTGTATCCAGTTTGCAAATGAATTCCAGTTCAGCAGTCTCTCGTTGGAGTCTGTTTTTGAAGTTTTTTTTGTTGAAGAATGGCCACTTTTAGGTCTGTAATTGAGTGACGAGAGAGATTGAAGTGTTCTCCGACTGGTTTTTGAATGTTATAAATCTTGACATCTGATTTGTGTCCATTTATTCTTTTACGTAGAGACTGTCCCGTTTGGCCAATGTACATGGCAGAGGGGCATTGGTGGCACATGATGGCGCGTATCACATTGGTAAATGCGCAGATGAACGAGCCTCTGATAGTGTGGCTGATGTGATTAGGCCCTATGATGGTGTCCCCTGAATAGATATGTGGACAGAGTTGCAACGGGCTTTGTTGCAAGGATAGGTTCCTGGGTTAGTGTTTTTGCTGTGTGGTGCGTGGTTGCTGGTGAGTATTTGCTTCAGGTTGGGGGGCTGTCTGTAAGCAAGGACTGGCCTGTCTCCCAAGATCTGAGAGAGTGATGGGTCGTCCTTCCGGATAGGTTGTAGATCCTTGATGATGCGTTGGAGAGGTTTTAGTTGGGGGCTGAAGGTGATGGCTAGTGGCGTTCTGTTATTTTCTTTGTTGGTCCTGTCCTGTAGTAGGTAACTTCTGGGTACTCTTTTGGCTCTGTCAATCTGTTTCTTCACTTCAGCAGGTGGGTATTGTAGTTGTAAGAACGCTTGATAGAGATCTTGTAGGTGTTTGTCTCTGTCTCAGGGGTTGGAGCAAACGCGGTTGTATCGTAGAGCTTGGCTGTAGACAATGGATTGTGTGGTGTGGTCTGGATGGAAGCTGGAGGCATGTAGGTAAGTATAGCGGTCAGTAGGTTTCTGGTATAGAGTGGTGGTTATGTGACCATTGCTTATTAGCACTGTAGTGTCCAGGAAGTGGATCTCTTGTGTGGACTGGTCCAGGCTGAGGTTGATTGTGGGATGGAAATTGTTGAAATCATGGTGGAATTCTTAATGTAAGTGAACAGGATTCTAGTTAAGATTAGGCCAATTTAGGCTATGCAATTGCTAGAATATTTGTGTTTAATGGATACTAATATATATATGGTGTGGAGAATATCTAGTAATAATATGAGATGGGGTGTGTGTATGTGCTAGCCAGCACATACTGGTCAACAGAGAGAAGGAGACAGGTCTGGAGCAGAAATAGATCCGAGAGTCATCAGCATAGAGATGGCTGTTGAATTTGTGTAGGTGGATGAAATTACCCAGAGATAAGGTGTTGAGGGCGAAGAGAAGGGGACCAAGGACAGAGCCCTGTGGACCACCCCCGCCATCCCCCCCAGGAAGGTGCAGGACTTGTAAGGACACGCTGATGGTGAGATTAGAGAGTTAGGAGAGGACAGTCACTGAAGCCAAGGGAGGCCAACGTTTCAAGAGGAGCATGGCTGATAGGTCAAGGAGGGTGAGGACGGAGCACTCGTTCTAAGCTATGGTTAGGGAGAGGTCACGGAGTCCTCATCAAAAGTGGCTTCTTGGAGTGCAAGGGGCAGAAGCTGTACTGGACGGTCTAAGGTGGAATTGGAGGAGAGGAACTCAGTCAGCGATGTGTAGATAGTGCCTTCAGTGATGGAAGGAAGATGTGGTAATAGTTGGAGTGGCAAGTGGAGTCAAAGGTGGACTTCCAAGATGAGAGACTAAAACATGACAGTATTGTAAGTGAAAGAGCCAGAGGAGAGAGACAGGTTAAGGAGGGGATGAGAGTGGATACAAGGGAGATCAGGAGGGTTGGGATGAAGTCTCCTGTCTTCAGACTTCCTCTGCCCTGGGTCGTCTTCCACTTGAGGCTTGTTCAAGACTGAGCCTGTGTCCCTGTTGCAGCTGTACCCCAGGGATCTGGCCTGCATTAGCACCCTGCTAACTTTCGAGTACATCAGCCAGCTATGCCAGAACAAGGAGTGGGTATCCCTGGCTTTGGACGCCAAGGCTGCTGAAGGTGAGTCAAGAATCTATTTCTGCTCTGGCATGATAGACAGAACCGGGGCAGAGCCTACTGCCAGCAAGACGAAGTTCTCAGCAGCTCGTTATGGAGCTCCGATAGCTCGCTCTTGCTGTTCGACTGCCTCAGCTTCCTGCGCTGCTCCCACGGGTCACCCAGCCTGTGGCTCAGCTGGCGAAGAGGCGGGCTGGGCTTGTGAAAGCCAGCAGGCAGCCTGAGGTCTCGCGGAAGGGGAAGAAATCCTTTTCTCTGGCTTGCGGAGCAATTCTGGGTGGGGAAGAGCTGCTGTCTGACTCCATTCCCTTTTCCTTGACTGGGCACCATGGGTGTCTCAACTTCTTTGCAAAGAGAATCCCTCTTAGGAGCAGGTGCTCCACTGCTATGGTCCTGAGGGTGGGCTGAACACCTAGATGGACAGCTGAATGTAGGAAGGGTTACAGACCAAACCATGGGGAGCTCCCTTGATGCTCCAGGAGCTCTGCTCTCAGGACCCTTCTGAACCTCTTTGAGCACTAAATCCCTTAGCTAGAGATTGCAGCTACCTGTCTGCGAGTCGTGTTCACTTGACACCTCCTGATCTGGTGCACTAGCAGCCCAGGAACCTCAACTCATTTAACCTGGGTGTCCGTCCCTCCGGAAGCAAAAGGGAGTAGAGGTGGTCTTGGAGGGCAGCACAGCAAGGGGACGCATCCTGCTTGTGCAGTTTCATGTTGGCACTGCAGCTAGCGATGGTGCACCAGTGGCTGGGGGGTGGTAAGGGAACTAGAACAGTCCCGGAGGCTCTCTGTCAGCAAGGTCCCCACAGCCGGCTCTCCTTTGTACAGCAGGGGGCCAGGCTTTCAGGCAAGCTCAGTTCTAGCATCTCCACTGTTCTCAAGTAATCTTGAGGGAGCTCAGCTGTTCTGAAAGCCCTGCCCACTCTGGAGCCACTGGCCCTGTGTTGTGTGGCAAGGTAAGCCTGGCACCATTGGGCAGCAGGATCTACCCATCAGCCAGTGAAGGTGGGAATGAGAGCTGGGGAAGCCCTGTTTAGGCCCCTCTCCCCCGCAAGGCCAGGCCAGTGATTCCTTTTGTACTAGGTGCCCATGAATACAGCCCCTGCTTCCCTGTAGGATGGATTCACAGCTTAATGTGCTCCCTTCCCGGTTAAGATTTCCTAGTATTCAGCCTATTCTGTCCTGTCCCTCCAGGTTATACTCTTCCTAACTAAACAGCTCTCCTTCTCCAGCTTAATTCAGTCCTAAGTCCCAGCTCGCTTTTTGCCACCTTTGGCCCGCTCCCAAAGAGTGGTGGCAGCAGAAGGGTTTCCCCCTCTCAATGCAGCGATGCTCGGACTGTGGCGCTCGAGCCGCAAGTGCGCTTTAATGTGTCTCCTCTTTGCAACACATGATATTATAACATGTGTGATTGGTTAATAAATAAATCAGGCTGCTTTTCCTATGTTGTTAACCAATTGTAATTGGTAAAATAACATACTAGGTCAGTCACTTTGCTGTGAGAATATCATCATCATCATCATCACTCCCATAACCGCATTGGTAGTTGGGGCACCATCACTGATGAGCAATCAACCAATTGTCTCCATCCCTGACGATTGTGTGTCAGTGCTTGAATCTCTGCAAAGTCCCTTCCTGTCCACTCTTTTATGTTGTCAATCCATCTCTTCTTCTTTCTACCTCCTCTTCTCTTTCCCGTACCGTCCCTTGGAGGATGATCTTGGATAGGCCCGATGATCTTGTTACATGGCTGTACCACTTCAGCTTGCGCTTCTTCACAGTCATCAGGAGGTCTTCATATGACGCAACGCATTGGATGATGATGTTGCGGACCTCTTCATTAGCGATGTGGTCGAAGTAGGAGATGCCTGGGATTTTATGGACGTATCTCATCTCTACTACTTGTATTTTCTGTTTAAGTTCTGCCGTAAGGATCCATGTCTTGCACGCATAGAAAAATGGCGATGATCAATGCGTGCAGCAGTTTCAGTTTGGATTCCAGGGAGATGTTCTTATTCCTCCAAATTGGCTTTAGCTTTGCCACTGCTCTGTTGTTTGCGCAGTTTTTGCCCCAGTTTCTGCCTTGGATCCTTCATCAGTGATTGCCCCCAAATACTTGAACTATTTCACTGTCTCCAGCTCTTGTCCACTGACAGTGATACGTGAGCTGATCCCATCATGTTTGTCATCGGCTTGGTTTTCTCTGCACTGATTTCCATGCCATATTTTGTGGAGGTTTTCATCTAAACGTTTCATAAAGTTGGCAAGTTCATCTTCGCTGCCTACCAGGCCATCAATGTCATCAGCAAACCAAAGATTTGAGATTGTTCGCCCCCAATGCTGACTCTGCGTATGTGATCTTCTAGGGCATCGGTCATCATGTCCTCCAAGTAGGTGTTGAACAGCGTGGGTGAAAGCAGGCAGCTTTGCCGGACTCCAACAGTGGTGCGAAACCACTCTCCTATTGTGCCATTGATGAGAAGTGCACTGCTGGCCTTGGCATACAGTTGTTTAATGGTAAGAATAAGCTTATGACCAACATTGTACTTCTTCATGGTTGCCCGGAGAGCATCATGTCATACTCTGTCAAACGCCTTCTTGACATCAACAAAGACGTGGCAGATGTCCTGCTGGTGTTGTAAGAGTTTCTCACATAGAACACGAAGGTTGAAAATCTGTTCTGTGGTACTTCTTCCGGCATGAAAGCCAGCCTGTTCTTCAGCGATGATGATCTCTGCTTGCGGCTTCAATCTGTTCAATATGACTTTCAACATCACTTTGCTGGGATGGCTAATTAAGGTTATGGTCCAGTAATTTTGACACAATTGCAGGTTGCCTTTTTTTGGCAGACTGGTGATTAGTGACTGTGTCCACATGGAGGGCCACTCACTGGTCTGCCAGATCTTGTTGCAGATCTTGGTGAGTACATCTATTGCTGTTTCTCCTCCGAATTTCATCCGTTCAGCTGGGATGTTGTCAATACCTGTAGCCTTTCCGTTCTTGAGTGATTTCACAGCTGTCTCCACTTCTTCATATAGTATTGGAAAGTCATCCTCTTCTGAATCTGGGCTGTCTAAGACACTAGGATCTCCATTTGTCTGTTGGTTCTGGAAGGCTCGTTTGCTATTTTTATTATTGATACTCTTCAATTTTAGAGCATTGTTTTTCAATCCATATCTCCTTGGCTACCTTCATTCCTTTCTTGATCTTTCTGCCAATTGCTTTGTATTTATCAGCTCCTTCAGTGCTGTTCTTGTCTCTCAAGTTCTCTTCTAATGTCACACACTTGTAGTATTTCATTTGTGACCCATGGTTTTGTCGTTTTACGATGTTTCCCAAGGATGTCTATTGCTGCCTCATTCATTACAGCATTGAAATTGTTGGTCGTTGTTTCTACGTCATCCTCTATAGCAAGCAGTGGGACAAATTTTCTGCGATTATTGCTTGGAATGACTCTGCAATGTTTCGGTCTCTGAGTCTTTCCAAGTCAAACTTAGTTCTGGATCTGCTTTTACAGATCCAGACTAACGTGGCTACCTGTCTGATACTTGACACCACGCAAGGCACTGCATTTAGCTATATGGAGTGGAACTCCAATACGTCTGTTAGTCTATAAGGTGCCACAGCACTCTTTGCCACTTTTAGTTCTGGTGAACTTTGGCCTGACAATTTTCTTTAGCCGCAGCCAAAAATTTAGCATCACAAGGTTGTGATTGCTTCCAGTATCAGCACCAGGAAAACTCCTTGTTTTAGCTCTGTTAATCCCAGAACGAAATCAGTTTTGAACCAGGATGTAGTTGATCTGGCTATGATGTAGACCATTAGGTGCATGCCACGTTGATCGTTTGGATGCTTTATGTGCTCCTAATGTGTTTGCAAGAACCAGATTATTATAGCTGGCAAACTCCAAAAGTCTTAATCCTCTCTCATTGGTTACCGCATTACAGAAAGGGCCACAATAATCTCACCAGTCTGCCTGTGTATCAGTACCCACGTTAGCATTCCAATCTCCTTGTACAATCAAGATATCTATCTTGTGTACCTTATCAATGATGTCTTGGAGCTGATTGAAGATTTTTACAATTTGCTCATCATCATAGTCTGTTGTTGGGGCATAGACTTGTACCACTGTGATATTAAACGGTACTGCCTTTAGATGGATGGAAATAAGCCTGCTGGACACTGGGTGGTATCCTAATACTGAATTCTTGATATCTTTATGCACAAGAAATCCTACGCTGTTGACATGTTTGTCCTCTCCACTATAATAGAGTACGTGGCCTTCTTCCGTTAGTGCCTCTCCAAAGTTCTTCCATCTGACCTCAGATTCCTAGGAGGTGCCAGGTACATTGTTCCATTTCATACGTGAGTTCTTTAAACCTCCCTATTTGTTTCAATGTCCTTACACTTCATGTGGCTATGGTGATGTTATCTCTTCCATGGATCCCCTTTGTTGGGGTTACACCAGTAGTATACTTGTCGCATCTGCCCTGATGGGAGACTGATGGTATGGTCATTATTAACACGGGCTGCGATCAGTCCAGTATGGACATGGTTGACTTGCTCATCATATGATGTGTCTTGGGCAAATTTCTAACCTGGCGGAGCCCATCCCTCTCCAGGCAGCCCCCTTTTAGTCACCTCTTACGACATACAGGAGGAGCAGTGGGCCTATTCTGTCCCCGGATGCACAAAGAGAATAATATATACAAAATATAAAGTATTTCCCAGTCATACTGTTTAAATACGACTCTACAGCACTATAGTAAATGAAACAATGACTTCACATGGCTGTGGCTCTTTTGGATAATGCTGATTGCTAATTTGGCTCCTGAGTCACTGAGGTCTGAGTATCACTGCTGTACAGGATCTCACTGGTTTTTCTTTCAAGAGATAATTGAAAAAATGTGTCATGCTCTTCCCTTCCTCTGCAACAACTCTTTCCTTCTTCCAGGTCATAGCAGACAAGAAACATCTGCATTTCTTTCTCTCTCTCTCTCTAAACTCTGTCGCCGCTCATCCCATCTCCTGATCTCTCCATCCTCTCTTATTCCCACCCCGTGTATAGTCTCCCTCAGTGCAGAAAAGCCAACTCCCACCTCCATTTGGCCCTAGCTGCCACCCTCCAGCTTCCAGCCCTCTTGTGGTTTGTCCCCTGCTGCCCCTCACGCTTGGGTGGAGCTCCCTGTAAACAGCCCCTAAAGGAACGCTTAGCCTCCTGCAAAATCTGCTCTGCCGTCTACAACCAATTGTGTGATGAGACCGCTGCCCGTCTTGCTGACCAATGCCATGTCTCTGTGGCCATCTCTTGCCCTT
The DNA here is from genome assembly GCF_009764565.3 of Dermochelys coriacea. Lineage (NCBI taxonomy): Eukaryota > Metazoa > Chordata > Testudines > Dermochelyidae > Dermochelys > Dermochelys coriacea. Next base: position 108,751,214 of record NC_050075.1, on the reverse strand, counting down.
AGATCGGCAGCTGTGTGGGACAGGGGCTGTCTCTTTGTTGTGGGTTTGTCCAATGCCTAGTGTCCTACTCAACGACTAGCACTCCTAGATGCTACGATAATACAAATAATTAATAATAAATCCTGTGTGATTCCTCCCCCTCCTTGGCTTTAGATGCCACTACACAGTGAGCCACAAAAGCGCCTTCAGTGTTGTGTGCATGTCTCCGAGCTTGTGCTGCTTCCAGCTGGCAGGCTCTCCTTGTGGGTCCAGCCACCTGGTGCTGTTGTAGCTCCTGTGCCCCTTCCCTGCTCAGATGGGCAAGGCGCTGCCTCAGGAGGGAGCAAGTGCCTCATCTCCCTTGTTCTCCTTGCAGGCCCTGACATGGGGGCTGGCTCCCATGTGCATGAGATCCCATTCCAGTTCAGCCTCCTGAAGCTGCTACCCAAATGCCAGCAGATCGAAATGTTCTTCCTCATGCTGACGGGAGGTGAGCGCTGACATTTGTTGGAGATAGGGAGAAGAGTGAAAGCCTAGGGAATGTGACTACTGAGACAGGCATTCATTGTAACCACACTCCTTTTGCTGCAGAGTTGTTAGCAGGGAAACCTTCCTTGTTTTATCACTCCTTTCCACAGTATTGACTGCAGTAACTCTGCTTTTGGGGAAGAGAGGAGGGCTGGATTTGCTGCTGCTTAGTTAGTTTGCTTCCTTGAAAACAAAGCCAGACGTGCACCTACAAAGGGGAGAGGAAGGAAGAGCAAAGGGAAAATGCAGCTGCTGTCTCTCATGTTGACTTGGCTGCAGTCTCACTGCTGGAGAAACACAAGCACAGCACAGAGACTAATCAGCACCCCAAGCACTGGCAAACTGGTGCCACCCTCAGCCCGTTCAGGGAGTTGCTTTTCGTTGTCTTTCAGGCTCCCACAGTGTTGCAAAATGTCCAGTCTTGGCTAGCTAAGCGGGACTCTCTTTAGATGAAAGGCCCAAGGGCCAGGCACAGGAAAGAGGAAATAAGGTGGGGGAGGAAAAGGAGGGAGAAGGGGCAACAGCAGAAACGAATGCCTCACGTCTCAGGTGATGGTTTGGATCTAGCCGGAGCCAGGGGGATGTGAGGTGATCTGGGTCCCTCTCTCTGGCCCAGTCTGGCCAGGGCAGCTCTTGGGATCAGGCCAGTGAAGGCCCATCAGTATCACAATAGCTCCTGGCATCCCAGAGTGGGATGGGGGGTCTTTCAGCCAGGTCTCTCAGGACTCCAAAGCGAGGTGATGGGTGCAGTACCCCAGCCAGTCATTATTTTGTTCATGAGTTAGGTCTAATTTACGACACACCAGTTCCAGTCCATCGATTTCCATCCCGCAGTCCTCCAGCAATAATCCCAATGGTCTGGGGTGGTATCAGCAGGCTGCCTAGGATGTGGTCTGTCTCCCTTCTGTACCTTTTCTATTAACATTGATGTAGATGATTGGAACGTTTTATAAACTTTCATCTGTTTTCGCACCATTGACCTTACAGCTCGGGGAGGCCCCTCGGGCCCCAGTTATTACAGCAGTGTGGGGGAGCTGCCTCCTCACCTCCCTGCAGCAGTGCCATCTCAAGTCTCCCAGCTAGGGCATGCGGGGTGGCTCCTGCAGCCCCAGGGTCACTGGCGGAGATGTTGGGAGGTTGCTGCTGCTCCTGTGCTGGGGCCAGCTTAGTAGCGGGTCTATTTGCTAGTGCCAGGCCTGGGTCTCTGTGCTGTCTTGTGGCTTCCTACCTCTTGGACCTAGTCTTCAGCATGGTTCCAGTACCTCGTGTGGGTGGGTGCAGAGAAGTTTGTGTGGCTGATAGTAGAGGGCTCCCTCTCAGCCTTGTGTAGATGTAAAGGGAAAACCTCACCAGCCATGTGCAGCTGGCTCCTTGCTATGACCTGCCGGGCAGGAGGGTGCTGGGACAGTAGCTGGCTGGAGGGGGTCTCTGATGCTGGTGGTTCTTTTCTGGAGCAGAGGATGATGCGATGGCAAAGGACTCTTCATTTGCACCCAATGAAATGCTGCTAGACTTCTTCCATGGCTGCCTGCAGCACTACCTCAGCGACCGGGAGGTCCCCTTGGCAGACTCGGATCATACAGCCTTCATGGAGCAGGTCTTGCAGCGGGACCGCAATGGCCACCTGCCCCCATTCACACTCCCGGTGATCCAAGGTAAGAGGTTGAGAGCCTGGCAGCCGGAGATGTGAGTAAGGGGGCCTTTGGTGCCCTGCACCTGAGCTCCCCTCCTCATGACCTGTCTCTTCAGTTCCAGAAGAGCCCCTGGAGGCCCCTGCACCCCTGGAACAGCAGAGTCCCTCTCTGGTTGTTCACCCTATTGGCAGTAGCGCTACCAGGGACGTGAGTGGCTCCACAAGCACCCTGCAGGTACCTCCCTTGGCTCTGTATCCCTTGTGCTGCTGGGGCCGTGGGCCCCCTACCCCGAAAGCTCCTGAACGCTGCCCAAGGGGGAGCTGTTAGGGCACAGCCCGAGCCCTGCAACAGGGACTGGGGATGGAGCGCTGAAAATCCAGCCCCTGTCTGTGATGACCCACCAGCATCTCTTGGCTGCCCAGGGGCTGGAAGAAGCGAGGGCCCCGCTCGGCACTGGAACTGCCCATGGAGAGGGCAGCGAAAGAAAGGGCTGGGGATGACCCAGGACAGAAGCGAGGCTGAGGAGGGCCTGGGGAAGCTGGCCCCATGGCCGCCTGTGCTATACCGGCAGTGAGGGGGGGAAGCCCAGCCTATGCAGCGTGCAGTGGCGCGGGTCTGAGCCAGCTGCTCTGTCAGCAGGTCAAGCACATGATCGCAGAGGCTGCTGCACCCGAGGGCCAGGCAGCCCCCTGGGGGTGTTTCTGCTTTGCCTCACCCCTGTCTTGACCTGGGGTGTCCCTGCAGTCTTACCCTGCTGTGCTCTCTCCTCAGAGCCTGTGCAATGCAGAGCTGCCGGAGGCCGATGTGTCCCCGGCCAATGCTGCTGGGCTTCTCCTGCAGTGGCGATGCTATGCCAAGCTGGTTAGTCCACAGCACGTCTTCCTCACCTTCCTGCCAGCCACCTTCCCCGGTGAGTCTGCCCCCGCTGAGTCAGGGAGCTGAGTCGGGCAGCAGCGGGAATGCTGAGTGACTCTCTGGGGGGGAAACCCTTCCGGCTGTGTGGAGATGGGCAGAGCTTGAGGCTGAGGGACTTATCAATGGGCCTCTTGCTGTGCTCTGGGACCTGTCTGGCTGTTGCTTGGCTCCCATGTGCAGCTTTGGCTTTACCCAGTTTATTGCAAACTAGTTTGGGGCATGCCTAGAGCTCCCCACCCCACCATGGGGGTGAGGGTCCTGAGTGAAGCCCGCTGGGACTATCAGGGATGGAGGCTCGGGCGGTTGGCAGGGCGTTCTCTGAGGGCCCTTGCCTCTCACACAAGGTGGGTATTTAAAGGGTTGATACCAGTTACCCAGGGTGAGCTACTGAGTTGGCTGGCCTTCCAAGCTGCCCTTGGGGTGCTGGGCTGGCAGCAGCCACCACCTGTTGGGATATGCGGGAAGAGCCTGACCTCTCCTTTCCTTCTCTAGATGTACAGAAGCTGATGGCTTGTGCTCTGGAGAAAACCCTGAAGGAGGACGGCTCAGCAGGAGAGAGCCTGGACCCTGCCTGTGGGGAGCTGGGCAGAATGGGACTCGAGGAGGCAGCGGCTGTGGCATTCCTACCTACTCTCAGTGTAACGCCGGCCAATGGTACTGACCCCTGGCTCCCCACCCCATGTGTTCTGTGGGCAGGGGCCATTCCTGAGCCCAGGAGAGTCCTCCTCTCCCACTCAGAGTGCTTGCCATGGCCAGGCAGGCCAGAGGCTTGCGCACCATGTGCTGCTCCTGACTCGGCCCGGCGTGGCGGTGTGATACGCCCATCCCCTGATAAGGGCATGGGGAAGGGCTGAGGAGTCCCCAAGCAGCACAGCTATGTATGTAGTCAGCACCCCTCCAGAGGGGCTGTTCCTTGGGAAAGGGATGTCCGCTAATCTGGCCCACAGGCTGCAGATCAGGTGACTCTGCCTCCAGCAAAGCAACAGCGCTTCCTCATAGAGCAGTGCTGGTGCCAGACAGACACCAGCTCTTGTGCCATGGAGGCCCCTGGATCTCACCCAGACCCTGTCCCGACAGGCTGTTCAGCGTGTGCTGTGCCACTCTGGTAGCATGGAGCGGAGCCACTTGCTCCCTGCTGGAGATCACAGCCCCCACAGGGCAGGGGAAGACACAGCACTGCAGGCTGGGGGTGTTCAAGCCTCATGCAGAGCCCTTGATATTGAAAAGGGGAGGGGGAATCAGTTGGCTGGCTGGTGTCTGAGGAGCGGAGGGCCCATGCTGCTGTACAGAGCCGTGGCAGGGGACAGGAGTGGGAAAGCCCTGGGCCAGCTCCCAAGGAGCTCAGCCCAATATGGTCTGGTGGGGAGAGTCTAAGGGAAGTTACAAACCGGCCTCATGCTCCCCGTGGGCCCAAAGAAGGGCTGGAGGGCATAGGAGCAAGACGGGGGGGGGGTGGTACTCTTGGCGATACTGGCATACTGAGCGGAATGGGCAGTCTAGTGAGGAAAGGGCAGGCCCAGACATAGTGTCTGGTGTCTTGGGCTGTCAGTGGGGAACTCTCCTTCAGGGCGTCTCTCTTCTGCAGAAGCAGGCCAGAACGCAGGAGAGCCAGGCGCTGCCCTGCGGAAGGATGTACACATCTCCTTCAGCCGCCAGGCCTCACAGCCCGAGCTGAGTGAGTGCCACCGGGTCTGCTGCCCCATCTACGTCTATAGCTGCTCCATGGAGCTGCTGCGGGAGCAGATGGTCAGCCCCCGGACACACCGGCTTCCGCGGGACATCTTTTTCAGGTAAAGCCAGCTTCCCCAGCTCTGGGCTGGGAGCGCATGCTCCTTGGGGTGCAAGTGCACGGAGCTCAGGGCTGCACAGTCGAGTCTTTCCCGTGCGGGATGCTGGCTCCAGCCTTGCCATGGTCTGCTGGCGTATTCCTTCTCACTCACAGTGGTGCCTGTCTGCCTGCAAGAGCTTGTAGGCTGGCCGTGGCCCGGCCTGGCCCTGCACAGATTACCTCTTCCTCCAGGGATGTGACGCTCCAGCAGGGCTGAGTGGTGATGCTGCTGCTCTTTTCCAGGTCCCAGTTTCTGGAGCGCCCCCCAAATGCCACCTGGCTAGACCACAAGCACAAGGAGCTGGTGAGTTACTGCACGCTGCTGCAGGAGCACTCGCACCAGTGCTACGTGAAAGGTAAGGAGAGGGGCATGACAAGGAGCTGTGCCCTGGCATGGAGAGGGGCTGAACCAGGGCCTTCCTAGACGCCACTCTCTGGCGGGCGAGGGGAGGGGTGCACTCTCTGCAGAAAACTAGTTTCTTGTCAGAGTTGGCTTAAAGCTGTTCCCGCATGGCCTCTTGGGGCCCAGGTCTGTGGGCACAGCCATGGGGAGCTCAGCACAGAGCAGGCACTGCTTGCTAAGTTCTCTCATTGTGGGCTTTCTGAGCTGCCTGAGTAACTTTGGCCATGGTCTCCCTTCCCACCTCCTGCCCCGCTGGGCACAGCCGTGCACTCAGCCCGGTGTTACACCCACAGGGCTGTTCAAGAGCCTGCAGCAGTCACATAGCATCAGCTCCCAGGACCTTCTCACAGCCATGGACTACTGCGAGGAGCTGCTGCAGGAGATCGACATCACCAACTTCCTGCTGACCCTCTGCAGCCACGTGCGGGCCTTCCGCGAGAGCCACCGGCACTTCCATACGCACCCCAGGGCAGCCAGCCTGGAGCAGAAGGAAGAGCCGCCCTCCAGGGAGAGGGGCGTCCTCGTCTCAGAATCTAGGTAGGAGCCATCTGCCACCCTTCACATTGACTCAGGGAAGAGCTGTGAGCACCTGGGTCATTTTCACGCAGAGGAGACACAGCATCATGGAGTGGGAGGGCTAAGAAAGTGAGGCAGCATTGGGTTGGGGGCTGCAGTGTGTACTGCCAGGTTCCCTCTCCCTGGTGCTGCCAAGGGGTATGGTGCCTAGGCACAGAATGGCACGAGATATCTGCATGACGAGTTCTGTGGCTGGTGGACTTCGTGCTGAGCCAAGGTCTGTGGCATGGCTGCAGGGCCCTGAATCCCACAGGATCAGCTGGTTAATACCTGCTATGTGCAGAGAGACCCCAGTCAGCACTGAGCAGGGACATTGCTGCACTCTGCCCCATTCTCCAGAGGCACCAGCCCTCCCCCATATGCCTGGACTCTGTGTCTGTACCCAGACCCCGGTCTGACTCCCTCTGGTATAGACACAGCTGTCCCCCAGCCCGTATATAGAGTTGAAAGCCTGATACCAAGCACCTGTCTCTCTACTTTTCTTCCTGGGTCCTACCCCCCACCTCGGGCGTAGCAGAGGGGGCACGGTACGCAGCAGGGCCTGCGTGGCAGTCTGGGTACCTAATGGAGTCGGCTGCTGTGGGCAGAGGTGTTTTCCGGCACCTTGGGCTGAGTGGGTTATAGGTCTGTTACTGGCTAGGGATGGGGGCATTGTACCTGGAGGTGATACTGACTGTTCATGGTTCATACTGTGCCCATCTGGCTTGTATGCGTGTGGCCTCGTCAGTGCGGAGATGGAGGACTACAGCGAGCAGGACCACGGAGGTTTCTCATGCCCCACTGAGGAGCCCAAGATCAGAGCCAGCTGCTGCCCGGAGTTCCCCCTATCCCTGTTGGAGAGTGGCCAGCCCTGCCAGGTGTACCCCAACCTGCATAAAATCATCCAGGTGAGGGAGGGGAGCAAGCATGCAGTGAGCTGAGGCCAGAGGGGGTCAGTCTCACATTCACTATCTCCTTTCTCTCTCGGCAGGAGAAGTTCCTGGAAATCGGGAGTTTGCATTTTAAGCCAGTGCTGTCGAATCCTCATTATTTCTTCTACTGTCCACCCTGTGCCAAGAAAGAGGTGTGTGGGGGCGGGGGCTTGGGTCCCTGTGCCTGGCGCTGCTCCAGTGCCCTGGTGGCGGGACAAGTGAACTAGGCTCTGCCGAGGAGGGAAGTGCCATTTGTCTTTTCCCCAGGTCTACCCTTTGGGCGTCCACTGAGCCCCCGGGGCGCTGGAGCAGCCTGCCCTGCTGCCTAGCCTGGTGACTGACACAAAGTTGTTCCCCCTGCTCAGGAGGAGGTCTCCCGGGACCAGGCAGACAGAAAGGGCAGTGAGGACATGGAGGGGTCGGAGGCTGAACTGGCAGCTGAAGAAGGTAACTCTTTGCCCTTCCTACAAAGCGCATGTGCCTGGCAGTAGTGCCGGGGTGGCTGGACTCCACCACACTTCACGGCGCGGGGAGCTCGGCTGGACTGCACTTAGTGTTCCAGCATAGCTCTGGGAGAAGATCTCTCTCCTTCCCCCCCCCCCCCCCCACCCACACAACTGCCATAGCTGTACGGGCAGAAGCCCTAGTGTAGTTGCAGTTATAAGTGCAGCTTGTTGGGGGGCCAGTCCTGGCCATGCTGGCAATGGGGCGTTGCTGCTGTGAGCTGTCTCCACTAGCGGGGTAATGGTGCGGTTACACCATGCTAGAGTGGAGCAGCCCTGTGTGTGTGCAGGGACCGTGTCTGGCTGCGGCATTGCCACGGAGAGTGACCCAGAGCTGGAGGTGGAGTATCGGGAGAAGTTGGAGAACGAATTCCTGGACGTGGGCTCCCTCTCGGACTCAAACACCGTCAACCACGACGACGACTCGTTCAGCGTCCTGGGCGGGGACTCGCTGAATGAGCAGGAGCTCCTGGAGCAGGAGATGCCACCGCTCTTCATGCACCTGACCTGCTCTGTGAAGTTGCGCAGCCAGCACAGCTCTATGCCCGTGCGGTCGCTGCCCACCTGCCTGGGTAAGAGCGTGTCCGCAGGTGGCCAGGGCTAGGGCCCAGGCTGCAGCCTGAGCTGAAGGGTTCCAGCGGGGAGCCTGGGTCAATGCCAGGCTGCCGGCTGGGTGAACGGAGCCCCTTGGAGCACAGCAGGCTCGTTTCTCCCTCTGCCCCAGGAGCTGCTCGCTTGAGGCAGGTTTCCACCCAGGCTGGAGGCCAGAGCTCTCCCAGTACTATGCTGGTGCCATCAGCCAGCCGGCCCTCCTGGTCCCTGGGAAAGTGGCTTCAGGGTGCTCCACAGGAACTGCAGAACCTGGGCTTCCCTTGCACCCCTCAGGGGCCTCTTCCACCTGTCTGAGCAGGGCAGAGTTCAGCACAGGACCCCCATGCCAGCCCCTTCCCCTGACCTCCTGGTGTCCTTCCTCAGGGGAAGTGCTGACTTGCCTGGATAGCTGCCAGGCTATGGCCAGCATTGATCTCAGCGACCTCTGTGTGACCCTGGACATCTTCGTGCTGACTTTGCCACTGGAGATAGAAGTTGTAAATGCTGACCTTCACCACAACAGGTGAGTGTGCGGCTGGGCTGGCTCCCCTGAATTGACCCCTCCCGACCAGGGGCTGGCTTCCCCAGCCCTGCCGACCCACAGCCCTACAGACCGGGAGTCCAACTCCCCTAGCCCTGTCGACCGGCAGGCCTTCAGACCAGGCACCCAGCTGGCCTGACTCTCCTGAACTGACCCCTCCAGACAAGGAAGGTGGAATTCCCCCCCTTACATCCTGGACCCTCCTGTAGAGCCTGATTGCCTGTGATGTGGCACCAGGGTCCCTGGCTATGGGAGAAACAGCCCTCTGTTCCACAACTGCCCAGCCCTTGCCTGGGGCTCCTGCACTTCACTGGAGCTGCCTCTGTGTGGCTCCTGCCTGAGGCTCTGGGGCTGCTATACCCACCTGCACTCTCTTCCCATGGCAGGTACACGTCTGAGAGCAGCATCTCCTTTGCCCGCTCACCTGGGCAGCCCTCCTCCTTTCGCTCGGACGAGGAGCTCATGCACAACCTGGAACGACTGCCGTCTACGGGAGGCGAGAGGTACTGCACCCCTTGGCCTGGTAGCTGGGCTGGTACGCTGGGCACCATGCCAGGTTGCAGTGCAGGGGGCACGGGAGAATGAACCCTACTCTTCCCTCTCTCGTAGGCACCCAGCGCTCTCCAACCTCCCAGGGGTACACAGACAAGCTGTCGAAGCCACCATGAATGAGGTGAGCCCTGGCTGCCCTGCCTGGGTCACCGCAGTGCTGCCTTCTCGCCCAACCAAGCGTGTCTCAGCACGGGGACCAATGCTGCCTGCAGCAGGCTGCATACTGGCTGTGTGCTGCCCCACTGCTGGGGCAAGTCTTCAAGGCCTGGGGTTGATGCAGCAGGGTCTCTGACCTCTAGCCACCAGTGGGCATGGCTGGGGAGGGAGATATAGTCCCAGGATGCATGGCGGGGAGTGTGGGTACAGGTCATCCAGGTCATGTCCTTGGCCCTTAGATCCGCTGGCTTCTGGATGATGAAATGGTGTCTGCACTGCGCCATTCGCAGGCGGTCAGCACCTCTGTCCTGGAACGGGTTGCCACCCATGTCTACAGCTCCCAGGGGAGGCCCAGCTGCCACAGTGAGGTGGTGCCGCTGCAGTTTGTCTTCGGGCCCGAGCTCTCCTTGGAGAAGTTCAGAGAGGTGAGAGCTGCACGGCCCCTGCTGATGTGTCCCGCCCCACCCCACATGTGCATGCCCAGCATGCTCTCTGCTCTGCCCTCTGCAGTGCCCAGCCCCTCTTCCAGTGCACTCTCCTGGGCTCTGTGTTGCAGGAGTTCCAGAGAATGACCCTGCCGGGCTACGTGCTCAATGCAGAGGGCAGCGATTACCACTACGTCTCCGTCAGCCGCCTGCGCCCCATGGAGACCCTCGCCAGTACTGTCCACAGCCTGCAGCAGCCCCCACAGGCGGGGCCGAGACCCGTAGAGACCCCCGACAGCACTGTCCCCAGCCTGCAGCAGCTCGCGCCAGGAGGAAGCCCTGGAGCAGCCCAGAGCCATGTTGGGCAGGAGGGGAGTAGCGAAGCAGATGCTGAAGTCCTCCAGCCAAACCATCCAATGCCCTCCCTGCCACAGGGAACTGGGGGCCTCTGGGCCTGGCCAGTGGGTGAGAGCCAGTTTGGGCTAGATGTGGGAAATGCAGTGGGTGAGAGCAACCAGACGCAGGATGAGGTGAGAAGGATGGATGCTGTCTGGATGGCATAGGGGAGCTGAGCTTTGGGAACCAGCCCCAGGGGCGGGTCAGTAACGCAGTCCCTGGTTTGGATGCAGGAACCAGAGGAGGTGCTGAGGCCAGAGCAAAGTGGAGCTGTGGGGCACAGCTCGCTGGAGGAGGCAGCCCGGGAGATGACCCCCCTGATTCTTCCCCACTCTCGGTTCCTGCCCTTGTCCTCGGAGAAGAGGAGTGGTGAGAAATCGCCATCTACAGTGATCCTGTCTGACTCAGGGACCCAGGGCAGGGAAGGTAGGAGCCCTGCATGGGGCTGGGCAGCATGTGCTGGGCTGGAGCCCACGGAATAAGAGCAGCTTCCTGGGTGCTGCCTCGTGGTCCCTGCTTGACATGGGTGTTCTGCATCGGGGGAGCCCTGCTCCTGGGAATGGGGTCTCTCAAGGGCGTCTGCCTCCCCCTTTCCGTGCCAGCCTGGGGTGTTGGTTCTGCTTGTTGGCACACAGGTCCGTGCACTGGCCTGTGCTGGGTGTCTTGAGGCACGCAGGCCGCTCCAGAGTCAGTCTCGGGCCTAAAGAAAAGGAGTACTTGTGGCACCTTAGAGACTAACAAATTTATTAGAGCATAAGCTTTCGTGAGCTACAGCTCACTTCATCGGATGCATTTGGTGGAAAAAACAGAGGGGAGATTGATATACACACACAGAGAACATGAAACAATGGGTTTTATCATACACACTGTAAGGAGAGTGATCACTTAAGATGAGCCATCACCAGCAGCAGGGGCGGGAAAGGAGGAAAACCTTTCATGGTGACAAGCAAGGTAGGCTAATTCCAGCAGTTAACAAGAATATCTGAGGAATGTTAGTCTCTAAGGTGCCACAAGTACTCCTTTTCTTTTTGCGAATACAGACTAACACGGCTGCTACTCTGAAACCAGTCTCGGGCCTGTCACTGTACCTCCCGGAACCCTGAGCCCGTGCTGCTAGTCGAGTGGTGTGATGTCCCACCCTGTGCAGTCTGGGAGCCAGGTCTGTGCGCTGCAACAAGTGTTCTGCTAAGTGCTCCCTCTTCTCCCCCAGGCGCCGGCAAGCAGCGTCCCAGCCGAGTGCAGAGCCTAGTGTCAAGCCAGGGCAGCATGGACTCGGATCACTTAGGTGAGATTCCCCTCAGCAAGGGCAGGCAGCGTGGGGTACAGGACTTGCTGGGGCGCTGGGCTCCAAGGTGCCGGCTACTGCTCTGGAAGGAACCATGGGAGGGCTAAGTTCACAGGGCCCGTATTTCCGCGGCAGGTTACGATGGAGGGAGCAGTGATTCGGAGTGCGAGGAAGCCCTGATGAGCGACCATGACCCCAAGTGCCCCCTGATGCCAGATTTCTGGCTCATTGTAAAGATCCAGCAGGACCGGGTAGAGGTGTATTCTCACACACGGTAATGAAGGTCCTGTGCCAGCTCCCCTCTCCATACCCCCTTCCTGTCATTCGCATTGGCCCACAGACTTCTCCTGCTCTCTGCCCCCAGTGCCTTTGCTCCCCTGTCACCTACTCCCAGCCTTGCTCACTCTTTGCATCTGCAGTCTATCTCTGGGGCACCCTGGTTGCCCCCAGCCCAGCACTGGGGTGTTCAGGTACCAGCCATATCACACGGGGCCCAGGACACCACAGCCCGTCACAAGACTCACAATCTCAGACAAACAGCTGGGCTCGTTCTCACGCGTGGCAGGGCAAGCTGGGCTAATGCTGCCAATCTCTGAGAGCTGAGCCAGCTGGGGCTTCCTATTGCTCTGCCCTTCCAGCTGCCCCCCCCCCCCCAACCTTGGCCGTGGCCAGGGGGATTGAGGCAGGCACCTAGCCACTCATGGGAGAAGCTGCCTTTCTTGCTAGCAACCCTGCTGCTGCCTGTCTGGAGCCTGTAATGGCCGCACCCCCCACTCAGCAGGACTCTGCGCCCAGCCCCTCCCCACTGGCTCCCATTCACTCCCCTATGCTGAGCGTTCCCACAGCAAACGGAGTCCCCCTGCACCTTCGCCTGCAGTCTGGGTCGCAGGGTGCGAGTCCTTCATCCTGCCCCAAGCCTGCTCCCGCAGGGTCTGAGAGCCCCTTGTCTGCCCTTCTCTCCAGGACCCCTGTGTGACTGCTCTGGCTCCCAGGCCTGCGCCCGCCCTGGGTCTCTGCTCGTGCAGCCCCAGTTCCCATCTCCCTGCCAAGGAGTGACTCATTGTCTCTCCCTCTGTTGTCCTGCCAGCCACTTTGGCTGTTGCTCTCTCCATTGTCCAGGCTTGGGGTCCTGACTGGCTGTCCTCCCCTTCTATGCATCACGCCACTCCTCTCTATCCCTCCTGCCCACTGAGAGACCAGCTCTTTCTGCCAGCTTTCCCCCATCCCTGCCAGCTGCCAAGGACCTCCCCAGTGCAGCTGGTGCTCCCAGGCACTGCCCATCACTGGGCCCCGTAGCCTGTACCCCGTAGGCCTGCTGACCTCCCTCTCTTATCCTCACGAAGCAGCCCAAGTGCGGAGCAGGTGGCGATGGCTGAGGCCGGGAAGGAGCCGGCCGAGGAGTGTCTGCGTCTCCACCAGACCGTGGTGAGGAAGATTGGCGAGATCTGCAGGGTTGTTAACCAGGTAACGTGGCTCCTGGGGAGGCTCTGGCACTTTGAGTCCCAGCCTGGCTCTCGAATGAACAGGGGTTCCTGGGCTCGGCCCAGCCCCCAGTTCCCCTCTGTAGCACCAGTGCAAGGAGGGCTCTGCAGCCCTTGTTCCGCCTGGGCCCTGGGTTCCAGCGTTGCTTGCCCTGGGGCCCAGGCCATGGTGAGCCGACCTGAGCCCCCCATGTCTGTTGCAGCGCTTGCTGCTGCAGGACCTGCACGACAGCCATGTCTGCAACACGCTGCTGGTGGCAGAGAGCGAGGAGGACATCTGGAAGAGCGAGACTCCCTACAACTCCTACCGGCAGCGCACCCAGCCCACCGATGGTAAGCCACTCTCCTCCCCTGCTGCTAGGTGGGGAGTGGCCTGCAGCCTTGGCATGACTAGCGTGCCCTGCTCTCTGCCCTGCAGATTACTCCACTGAGGAGAGCTACCAGCCCCGCGACTACCTGGCAGCCACCATGCAGTTCATGCCAGGTCACTTTGCCTGCCCCGTGGTGTGGAGCACCCTCATCCACGTGCACTCCCGTCTCAAGATGGGACCCAACATGGGGGTCTCGCGAGGTGCGTACCATCGGGGTCCCCTCGCTGCCATAGGGACCAACTGCCCTGCTGACACGGGCGGGTGGGCCCTGTCTTTCCCAGGCATCTGGCAGGCGGGAGTCTGAGCGGTGCCTGCAGAGGCCCCATGTCTGCGACAGCGGCAGAGAGCTCAGTTGGGCAGCGGGCTGCAGAACAGAGCTCAGTGTCCTGTGTCTCCACAGCTATCCAGGCGCTGCGCTCGGTGCTCAATGCTTTCTGCGTGGTGAACAGGAAGAACATGTTTGTCTACCAGGAGCGATCCACCAAGTCAGTCTTCTACCTCCGGTAAGGAGCCCCTTCCCCAACCCTGCCCCTGGTCGCCTTGTCCCTAGGCCGTGCCCCCATCCTGGGCTATTGCCCTGGATTTCTGGGCTCCTTGGGACAGGGACGGTCTGTGTCTGGGCAGCACCCGCAGTGACTGCACCATTCCACCAGGGTGCCAGGTAGACTGGGTCCCTCCTGCCCGCTGCTGCCTGGCCCTCCACACGGAGACCCGCTGAGCCTGCAGTAAAAACCCCACTGAACTCTTGCTCCTTTTCACTGACATCTTAATGCCCTGGGCCCCACCCCCTAGGGCTGAGGCTGCTGCCCCACACTTCTCCCGTCCTTCTCTCCCTGTGCCCAGACTCTCTGAAACCACCCACAGCGGGAAGGCGTGGGAAGGGGAGAGCATCCAGGGCTGTGCGTGCCGCTCACTGGCTCTGACGCGCAGTCAGGAGCCCATTTACACGGAGGATCCATCAGTAAGTCTGCCGTGCTCTTTGTCCATGCGGGATCTGGGACAGCTCCTCAGGGTTGTGGGGGCGGGTCAGTGAGCCCAGCATGGACACGCAGTGGTGGTGGGCGCCAAAGGCCTGGGATACAGGGAGCAGCTCCATTTTCTCTGTGGCAGGCAGTTATGTGTTTGTGAGGGGGTGCATGTGGAGCATGGGAGGGTCGGGGGGTACAGGTGGGGGAATTACAGGCAGGGCAGGGGGCAATGTGGGGCAGGAGGGTATGTGGTGGAAATTGCAGACAGGGTGGGGAAGGGGGGTCATGTGAGCAGTGGCAGGTGCTGGATCTTGCCAGAGCTCAGTGACTCCCCAGCAGTTCTGGGTGGGGCTGTAGAAGAAGGTGTGTCTAGTGTAGCCCTTGTTCCCCCCAGGGCTTGCGCTCCTCCCTAGACACAGCCTCCTGCCGCAGCGCGGACTCTGCCCGCCCTGTGGGCCAGGTGGACAGACACATCCAGCTCACGGTGCATGGTGTCGCCCCAGCAGGTGAGTCATGACCTCCTGGGAGGGAAGACACAGGATCGATCACACCCTACTCTGGGCAGTGGTGTGGGAGTGGCAGGGTTGGGCTGGGGTGTGCCCTGGGGAGTGGGTGGGCTGGGGGTAGGATCGCCCCCAGGGCAGTGGGCTGGGGGGCAGATTGCCCCTGGGGCAGTGGTGAGGGGTGGGCTGTTGTGCAAGATTCTCTGCCCTGGCTGTTGTCTGAGCGATGCCAGGTGCTGGGTCTTGGAGTCAGCAGCTCAGAGTGGCATGGGGCCTGTTTTGGTGCAGGGGGAACAGTTTCTCCTTTGACCGGGCCCTGTTCTCCCCTTGCCCCCTAGCTGTCCTGGGCATTGATGCCAGATGGCCCCAGGGTCAAACCCCACATGCCACGTGCGGCCCAGACAGTGCCATGCCTCCCCTGGTTGGTGCCAGGGCTGCTCCCCCGATGGGAGCAGCTTACTCTGGTACGTGGCCTCTCGGGGTTTGCTGTGACAGGCAGGTGCCCTGCTTGAGGGGCGGGGCAGGACCTCCGGTGGTGGTGCCCCGATGAGCATGTTGTCCTGGGGGCAGCTTTCACCTCTGCTTCTCCCCAGGGCCCGAGATCACAGACGAGCTGGTGAAGGTTCTGCGCAGGCGTCTGGATGAAGCCACTTTGGACATCATCACTGTCATGCTGGTGCGGAACTGCAAGCTGACCCCGGCTGACGTGGAGGTAACGCTTCTCCAGGGCCTGCAGCCAGCTGACCTGTGCAGTGCAGAGCTCGGAGCCAGATCCATAACCCTGCTAGAGGCCAGGAGCCCCTAGTCCAGCTGCTCCTCTGCTGTCCCCCACCCCCAGGCCAGCCTCCCGGCTTCTGTAGGGAGCAGCTGAAAATCAGCATCCCCTGCCTTAGGCTGTCTCCATGGCTGGGGTGGCACAGGCCCCCTGCCAGGTGTCTGAGTGCAGACCCCCAATTTCAGGCCATCTCTGGAACAGGGTACCCATGAGCACCCCTTGTACATCTGCTGGGTCGTCAGGGGTTCTGTGTGCAGCAGCACTCGGAGGGGCCTGTCTGACGCTGCCTCTCCCAGGAGTGCTGTGCCCAGGGATTAGCAGGTTTCCTCTTCACAGTTCATCCAGCCCCCAGGCTCTCCGCCCACAGAAGTCCTCCAGTTCACTCTGCCCTCTGCCTCTCTGCCCTGGCTCCATGCTGTGGCCTGTTACCTGCGCCAGAACCTGCTCATCTTCCTGCACACCCCCAAGTACACGGACAGCAACGTTGAGCACCACTTCAAGGTGAGGGCTGGGGCCCTGCGTGCGGTCATGTTTCCACAGTGGGCTCGGGGGGTGGCATGAGAGCAGGGCTCAGACTGGTAGGTGCCACCTGCTGCAGAGCGTGCAGTCTGTGGCTGCCTTCCTGCGTTTGTGAGTAGTGGCGGAGTGCTCAAGGCTGATGTTTCGCTGTGGAGCCTGAGGAGAGTGAATTCCCACCCAGGGAGAAGAGCCCTCCGGGAGCAGTGGGTGCAGGCAGCACTGCCGGGTGCTGGTTCCCTACCCTGCAGTCACCCCCCACTTCCCTATTGCACTGCACTGGGCATTGTCTTCACGCACAGGCTGATGCCCCACGGAGCTAGCGCTCTGCACAGCAAAGCGCAGCCAAGGGCCGATGTGGGTGGGGAGGGGGTTGAGGCCCTGGAGTGGGGTTGTGTGACCCAGAGGACAAGGAGGGTGGGGAGTAGGAGGGGCCCAGCTGCAGCACTCATCTGTGTTTTAGCTAAGTTGATGGTCCTGTTCCTGGCAGTCACCATGGAGACACCCCTGCCACGCCTGTCCCTTTTGTGACTGTCTCCTGGCCCCACTGAGCCAGCACTTCCGGCCAGCCATGCCACACCTACAGAATGAGCAGGACTGCTGTGCCAGCCTCGATGTGGGTGCTGAGCCTGTCCCTGGATCTGCTGGGCTCCGGCTTCCTGGGTATGCTGCCATGTGGCTCCAAGGGCTTCATGCCCTTAAGGAAGGCTCAGACTCCGGAGCCCAGCCTCTAGCCCCACCCACTCCGCAGCAGAGCATGGAGGTGGGGCTGGCCGGTGGTGGAGAGTTTGGTGCCCGCTGACCCCCAGCAGTGCACTGCTTGACTGGCAGGCTGTCTGCTTCCCTCTCCTCTAGCTGTGGGGCCTGGCAGGTTGACAGCCATCTTAGGCAGCTCAGTGTCCCGGGCAGCCTTTCTGGACTTGTGGCTGAGGGGGTGATGCCACCAGCACGCAAGGCAGGTTGCTATGCACCGACCCATCGAGTCCCAGAGGCTGGTAGATGATGAGGGCCGAGCATGGAGGGCAGGGCTGAAGCAGATGCCATGCAGGGCGGGCTCAGGGTTAGCAAGGGACCTGCTCATGTGGCTGGAGGCAGAGCGCTTACAGTGGGTGAAGCCATGCTGGGCTGGTATGCGCCCGCCCCTGGGGACAAGGCTCTGCTCTCCTGCTGATGTGGCTGGGGCTGCCTCCCATCGCTCAGCAGGGTGCTTACCCTGGCATGCCCTTCACTCTACTCTGTCTCTGCTCCCCAGCACTACGTCCAGCAGAGTGGCAGTCCCGACCTAGATCTCTACCTGTACAACAAGCCTGGTGGCCAAGGCACTGGCGGCAAAGGTACTGGGGCGCTGGGCTCTCTGGCATCGGGTGAGGGGCTGAGCAGCAGGGAGCTGCTTTCTCGTGCTGAGCATCCCATAGGGAAAGGAGGGCAGCACGTGCCTTGTGCGCAGTGTGTGGATGTGGGGATCATCTGTTCCCTGGGGAGTTCCCCCAGGGAAAAGCCCCGCCGTGGCATTTGGGGCCCAGCACAGCTTGGAGAGGGTCCCCTGCCCCATTCCTTCCCGTTGGAGCAGTGTTGCTGCAGTGCAGCTCTGGGGCTTGCTGGAGGCTCCTTGGACATGGCCAAGCAGCAGAGCCGTAGCTCCTGTGGTGCTATTCCTCGAGGGCCCCAGTGTGCCCTGCCCCTCAGTAGCCCAGGTCACTGTTTAGCCAGCTCTGGGGTGAGACACAGCTGGGTTCCAACAGGTAGGAGGGTGTGGTAACCTTCAGGGTTCAGGTCCTGGGTGCAGGTGCCTGGCAATGGGGTCCCTTGAGCACCGTAGGTACCTGCTCCTGAGAATTTGTTACGGGTGCAGTGCCCTGCCCCCTCTTGTGGGCTGTTTGGAGGAGAGCTTGCTCGTCCTGTGCTTGGAGCTGGTCCCTTGTGCCCCTCCTGTGCTGGGTGGTGATGTCCCTTCTGTGTCTGACTGTGGCGAGGCTGACATGGCCCTCGGTGCCCTCTGAATGCTCTTCTGTTGTGTAGGAACCATGTCGGACCTTGTGCAGCACCTGTTTCCACTCTCCCACTTTCAAGGTAGCACCTGTGGTTCGTGTTGCACTGAAACTCTTTCCCTCCCCCCCCGGCCCCTCTTTGGTTCCTGCCGTGGACTGGTTGGGTTGTATTGTGGCTTCAGCGCTGGCTCGTTGTGTGGCTGTCTGTGACTCCAGGCTCCCTCTTCCCAGCTGCCTGTGGGGTCAGTGAGCAGGAGGCTGCTGCTGCCTGGGGCCATGACTCTCAAATCCCCTGGAGAGTGTGTTCTGCTGCTGGCTTCCCCCTGCCTCCTAGCTCAGCCCAGAGAGCTCCAGGGCTCTGTGCAATGGGAACATGTCTCCTGTTACCAGGGCATGCTGCAGGCAGTGCCCACAGGGTACAAGCTCCCTCCATGGCTGTGTCCATAAGGCTGTGTGGGGTCACCCTGCACCCCAAGGCCAGGTGGCTGCATTGGGGGTTTATAGTGGCCAGCACCCCTGGTGTGATGGGGCTGGGTGGAGGGGATCCTGTGTGAACCTATCTGAGCGCTCTGGGTGGGGCTGGGTGATTGCTGCAGTCTGTCCAGCACTTCCAGTGGGAACGGGGACAAAGCCCCAATCTCCATCAGTGTGGGTCTGGGTAGCAATCCTGGCAGGAAGTGGGAGGACAGCCGTCTAGGCTGTGCCCGAGAGTGGAAGAGTAGGTTTGCAGTTTCACCTGGGCCTTAGACACCATCACACCAGCAATGGTTAAGGCTGTAATTCTCTTATGGAAGTTACGGGGTCCCTGACTTCACGAGACCTCCATGACTTCAGCCTGCGGCAGCCGGGAACCTCAGGTCCACCCGCGACATGAGGCAGCAGAGGAACCCCAAAGCTCCCAGCTGCTGCGGATGGCAGTGGACAGCTCTGAGCTGCCGCAGGCATCAGGCCCAGCCACAGCGGGGCCCCCGCAGCTCCCCTCTGCTCTCATAACAGGACTGGCAGCGTTGGCATCTGGAGAAGGAGTGAGCCCCCTGCAGCCGCAACAGTGGGTCTGCTCTGGTGGACCCCAGCCTGTTCCCCTGCTCCAGAACATTGTGCCTGGGTCCTGGCTGGCCTCTCATGCTGGGGCAGCCCATGGGAACCAGCCATCTGCCTGGGGCAGGCACTCGCAGAGTGGGCCTGGGGAGTCAGGCAGGTCACAAAGCTGCACAGCTAGCCCTGCCCCAGGGAAGGGGTAGCAGCCCTCCTGATGCAGGCAGACAGGGACCAGCCCTGGCTACTGTGTCCCATTCAGGTGTGTGCGTGTCGGGGGATGGAAGGTTCAGGAGTCCCAAGGAGGACTCGTGAGCTGGAAAGCCTGCCTGGTCAGGAGACACTAAAGGAGCTCAGTGTCTTGACGAGAGAGAGAAGGGGTGATTGGAGCACGTCTGAGCACCTACCTGTGGGGCGGAGCCTCGTGTTCGGCTAGCAGAGGGCTCTTCAGGCTGGCAGACTGAGGCCGAACGGGATCTGGGGCGGGACACTTAACTAGACAATTCTGACTATAAACAAATTAAACTTCAGACGTAATTAGCCATCGCTCTAGCTCAGACTGAAGTTCTAGGCTGGATCCAGGAATCCCAGGAGAGATTCTCTCTGGCCTGCTACGTGCCTGGTCAAACTGGATGATGATCATAGTCCTCAATGAACGTGTCTCAGCACCCACCTTGCTGGGAATCTGCCACTGCCACTGCCACTTCAGTGCATGTCCTGGGAGGTTCCCTGCAGCCTGCCCTTCTATCTGAGCGCTCTGCTGCCATCCCAGACTGCAGAGCTCTGACATGTGGGCGCCAGGAAAAGGCACCGCCTCCGCACCTCTCTGGGCTGCCAAGGTGGGCGCTGCGCTCTGGAGTGTGTGTAGCAGGGGGCATCACTTGCTTCTCATCACCTTCCTTTGCGCCCCCTCCCCGCAGTGGAAGTGGCCCAGCACAGTCTGAGGTGCGGCACTAAGATAAAAACCTGCCGTTCAGCTGACTCCTGCTCCGCTGGAAGCATTCCTCCACCCCCTGCAAAAGGGATTGCTGCCTCCAGTGCTGAGTCGGGGCAGGCCACGGCCACCTGCTGCCCTCCCTGTGTGATGGGCAGACCTGGTGACCCACTCTCCCAGCTGGGTCGCTGGCACCCATGAGAATGACTTACTGCTCTCTGCAGGGGAGGGTGTTACCCTCCCGTGAGATGGATTGGGGCAGGGCCCTGGCGGTCCCTGTGATGGCCACTGTTGCTGGCATGTAACTGACACACACAGAACATGGGTCCTGTGTGCATTCATGTGCCAGCAGCTGTGCGGCGACTTGCCTGTCTCCGTGCCCTTAAGTGTCGGTTCCTGAGCCACCTTGCACATACTGCCCCTAGGAGGGATCTTGCCCTTACCCGCCAACCTCCCCACACCCCCTCCAAGTTGCCAGGGCTCTCCTGGTGGCCCATGGGGAGCCAGCTCTGTCTCCAGAGACGCAGCAGTGCGAGGACCCCACATAGGACAATGTGCAGTGGACACAGTGCTCTTAGCCTCCTTTCCTGCACAGGCGTTTCCTGCATGGGCTGCTGTCTGCAAAATAAGCGTGGTGCTGCCGTTTTGTGGCTGTTCAGAGAGCTGCACTAAGAAGCACAGTGTGTGGCTGGGTAGGGCTAGCAGGGGTTGGGTGGCTGAGTTATGGTCCTAGGGCTGGGCTGTGTCACCTGCTCCTGTCACTGCTGCTGCCTCCCTTCCCCTCCTGCTGGTGCCCCATGTCCCGACGGAGATTGCGGACCCCTGGGGACAAGGCCTCTGGCTGTGTGTGGCACAGTGGAGCCAATCGAGGGTCTGGCTCCTGCCATACAAATAACTAACTGCTTTATGCCCTGCACCCAGAGCCTCTCACTCTGTCTGCCCCTGCAGGGTGAGTCCCTGAGGGGGTAAAAACCCCAGGCCAACACTGCAGGCCTGGGGCCTTCCCCAGCATCACCACCAGGAGCTACAGGTCCTACACCACTGTGCTGGCCCAGAGGGGGCTACTGAAGAGTGTTGGCTGCTGGCCTGGAGAGGAGCAAGGACACCAGAGCCCTGTCCTGGGAGTGGGGAGGACATGTCCTAGCCAGGGTGCTGTGGGGACATCCATGGGGGGAACAAGGGCAGCATAGCTGGACTCCTGGCACCAAGCCAACAATACAAACACAGCATGATGAGTATATGACCCCCGTGCACCCTCCTCCAGACATCATGTGGTCATCTGCAACCCATCCCCTCTGCTCCCCTGGCCAGGGACCATGGGCCCAGAGTCCCTTTGGGCTGGGGGTGTCCAGTGCAGGGCTGACACACAGTGACTCGGGCTGTCCTCTCGTGCAGGAATTGCGTGCATTGCTCTGTCATTCGTGGATGAGCGTGGCAGCCCCCTCTCACTGGCACGCTGGGAACGGTCTAGTCCCTTGGAGCTGCCCCTATCCCCACCTGGCACAGACCTGCTGCAGGACACAGACTTTGAGAGCCTCACTGCAGTCAACAGGCACCATGCTGAGCCTGGCACCCTCCAACCAGGTAGGAGTGTGCATGTTCTGTACTGAAGCCAGTCTCAGCCGCTGAGCAGCTACCTTGACCCTATGCCCAGGCAGGAGCTGCAGCCTGACGAGAGAGCTTTGGGCACCATAGACAGTGGGCTCAGGGCTCTGTGGTGGTGGGGCCCCTCCAGCCATGTCCCCAGGATGGCTCGCTGGAGCTGGGGAGGGCCTGCTGTGCCCAGGGGAGAGGGCATCATGTGGCTGTAGGTGTCTCTGAGCCTTGCGGGGAGATCATCCCTCTGCAGGGGCCGTGCGGCTCTGGTGACTACCCTCTTCCCACAGCTGCCTGCACCCTGGTGCGTTTGGATGTCTGGGAGAAAGGGAACATCAGCCCCCTGCAGCTGTCCGAGAAGCTGCGCAGCGCCCTGCGCCACGCCCTGTGCGACGCAGTCATGGAGTTCCGAGTGCTGCCAGCCCCACTCTGCATGGAGGCTGCCTGCCCACCGGAGGAGCAAGGCAGTGGCGGTAAGCTGCAGGGTCTCTTCTGGGTCTTCTCGCCACAGGTAGCTGTGGGGCCAGGACCCACAGCCAGCTGTGTCCTGGAGCCGGGGAGACCTGGTTCCATGGGGAGGCTGCTCTGGCTGAGCACTCCCTGCTGCTCCGGTGCTGGGTTCACAGCCTCTTCGCAGGTTCTGATGTGTACTCTGTCTGCAGGAGGCCTCAGGAGGACCATGTCAGAGACCAAGGGGCTGGCTCTTCCTGCGGGCAGTGCTGGTGCCAGTAGAGTGCTCCCGCCCCCTCTGCACTTCGCCTCAGCCCCCAGCTCTGGCTCTGGCGAGCCAGTCACGCCCACGAACAAGATGGGACGCCGGAGCTTCTGGGACATGCTGGTACAGTCAGAGGGACGTGGGCTGTAGCAGGGTGCTCAGACTGAGTGCGGCCCCCGGGGCTGGGGTCACAGCGGGGCCTGGGAGGGGAGAAGCCGGCTGTGCTGGGATGGCAGTGGTGGGGAAAGGCCTACGGCTGGGAGCCAGCTGGGGTGGGCGGGCAAGGGGAGATCAGAGCTTTGCTTCTCTCCACTCTTTGCCCCCTCTCGTGCCCCGCCCCCAGAGTAAGGCCGACTCCTCGGAGCTGGGCAGCCCCAAAACCACTGATGACATCGTGCTGGAGCGGCCAGAGGAGAGTCGCACCCGCCGCCGCCACAAGACAGAGAGCGTCAAGCAGCACCTGAGCCAGGAGCGCGCTTCCACCACGGCCGAGTTGGAGCAGGCCCAGAGGCAAGTGCCCTGGTGCGCCCCGCACAGCCAGCCAGCTGTGCCCACAGCAGCCTGGGAAGGCGCACGGTGTGGTGCTGCGATGGCCACAGCAGGCCTCACGCTGCGTCTGGCTGCCCTTTCTGCTGTGTGCGTGGCAGGATTCTGAGCAAGAGGGACTTTGGCCCGCTGGGCCCAAGGCTTGTGGCGACCCACACAGGGCATTGCGTGTGGACAGGGAGGGACGGAGAGTGGCCAGGCATCACATGTGCCCGGGGGGGCACCATCATCCACTCATCCCTCTAGCTTCTGCTTTGCACTGCCCCTTATGTCTGTCTCTGGCCTCAGCTGCATAACTAGTGCCCTGCCCCCACAGGCGCCAAGTCTGCCAGCTCGAGGAAGGGGAGATGGGCACCATGCACCCGCTCTTCAGTCAGACCTGCCGGCAGTGGATGGCGTTCATGAGTCGGCTGGGTATGTACTATGGGCCCATTTCCCCTGCCTTGCAGGATGGGGCTGGATTAGGGCTCTTCTCCCCAAAGCTGTGCCTGTGGGTTCCCGTGTTACCATTCCTTCCTCTGGCCCATGCTGACCCCACCCTGTGCCTCTGGCCCAGCTTGTAAGTGCTGTTTGTTTCCTTAAAGGCACCATGTGCCTGAGGTGTGACATCAGCAGTGACCTGGCCTCTGACAGATGGGCCTGCACTGGCCAGACAGTGTCTAGTGCTGCACGTGCCCGCACAGAGGCCAAGGCTTGTGGTCTGGCACATGGCAGCCTGGGAGACCTCTTCGTGCTCCCCAGCCCATCAGGAGGGCTCGATGTGGGAGAGTCTGCTAGGCGTCTGGCAGCCAGTGGGTCCCACCAGAGGAGAGAGGCCAGAGCCCAGCTCCACGCAGTGCGCTGGAGAGTCGGGCACTGTCCAGCTCTGCAGAAGAGAACTGTGCCTGCCTGAGATCCTTGCAGTTCCTTCCAGTCCATGCTCCGCCAAGCATGTCCCCACTAGGGTACTCACGAGCACTCTGAGAACTCGGCAGGAGGCCAGCTCCCTCTGCTCCCAGCAGACTGCTTTTGTGGCTGGGTATGTTTGTGGCTCATGCTGTTTCTCCTGTGCGGGGCAGGGTGTCCTTCGGTGCAGCAGTGCTCGGTGGAGATCGTCTCCCGCTTCCTGCTCTCCTCCATCCTGGAGGAGGTGGTGAGCCTGGTCACGGCCCTGGCGAGCGACACCACTGTCAAGGTGTTCCAGCAGCACTGGTGAGTGTCACGCTGGGGGCGTTGGGAGAAGAGCCCAAGGAGTCGGCTGCCCTGAGCTCAGCTGGGAGGTAGGATGGGGGGTTGCTGCCAGGCTCCCTGTTGCAGCTGGCAGGGATTGGGTGGGGTGGCTCCTGGCAGCCAATGCTTTGTGTGGTGCTCTCCTCTGCAGCTGCCCTCAGGGCGCCACCTTCCTTCCATATAACCCCAGTCAGAGCTCCAGTCCTCGGCCTGCGGCCATCAGACATTTCATCTTGCTGGGACGCAACTTCCACCAGTGGCGCTACAACACTGAGCAGGGTGAGTGAGGGCCCGGGTGCAAGCATTCTGTGGGTCTGGGGGAGCAGTCCAGGGGGCCTCAAGCAAGTAGTGTCGGGAGAGGGCAGGTGCCCAGGCAGAAACTTCCCGTGCCCAGCTCTGTACCCACAAGGCATTTGTTCTCAGACTCTCTCGTGGCCCCTGTCTGGCTTGTCTCACCCCAGGGGGTTCCCCCAGCTGGGACTCAGGCTTGGGCCTGTAGGCCAAGCTGCCAGGCTTGTCCTACCACAAGGAATAGTTCCCCCTCTCCCAGTCTGCCTGTGTCATAGTGAACACCCCACATGGCACATCCTCCAGGAGGAGCCATTACTCTGAGAGACGCTCAAGCAACGTGTGTGGCCCAGGCTGCGCCATGAACCCCTCAGGCCAGCACCGGGCAGCTGCTCCAGCCAGAGCAATGTATGGTGGCTGAGCAGAGGGTAACTCTCCTGGGCCAGGACCCCCTGGGAGTTTTAACCTATCTCTGCTTTGCCGGACTCTCGCAGCGCAGTGAGATGGGGGGCTTTTTTCCTGCAGATGGCGCGCCATATGGAGAAGGGAAGGCCAGGCCCTACAGGGGCTGCAGGGAGGGACAAGCTGGCGCCCCTGGGGAACACACTGTGCTGTCCCCAGACTTGCTGCTCCTTCATCAGAGTAGTTAGCTGGCTTGGACAATGCCCACCCTGGCTGGCTTCCTGCAGGGATTCTGGCCTTAGTCCCCCGCCCCCTTGGGCAACACTTACTGCCCATGTGAGGCAAAGGGAGGGGAGTGAGGTCCCAGCTAAACAGGCTCAGAGCTGGTGCTCAGGAGAATGTGGAGAGCAAAAAGAGGAACTCCTCCAGCATCAGCTCTATCAAAACTTCATCTTCTGCTGAGGAGAATCACAGGGGGCTGCTGCTCGGTGAGTGGGTGGGTGTATGTGTACCCAGGGTCCAGTCCTTCCCATTAAAATTCAGGCCTGGTCTCTAGCTGGCTGCAGAGCTCTGGGGCTCTGACCGTACCAGCACCCGGGGTGAGGCTGCCAACACTGGTGTTCAGCGCATGCACTCTGCAGGAAAGCTCTTCGGGAAAGGTTTGATCCTCCCATCCTGTGCTCAAGACCCTGATGAAGCCAGGGCAGACAAGACCTGATGTTCCTGACTAGAAACCACCTCTGCTTCCCAAGAAAGGCCACGCTGAGTGTCCATACCGTGGCCTGAGCAGGTTTTGCCATCAGCTCCCCTTTAGCCCTTTGGGTGGGCTCCAAGCAAAGGCTGGGCACTTTGCAACTGGGCCACCTTCGCACTTTGCAGGGCACTCTGTGTATGTGCCCCTGGGCCTGGCACCTTGGCTGGGGAAAAATAAAACGTCTTCCCAGCGCCATCCACTCGTGGCTCCAGAGTGTGGCCTCCTGCAGTAAATTGTACAGGTCTGTGACTCTCCTGGCCTCTCGCGTGGGGGAGTGAAATAGTGAGCAATGCTGATGTCTCGGCAATCATCCAGGCAGAGGCGCTGAGCTCACCGGGGTGCATGGGGCAGTCCCTTCGCCCCTTTCCGCAGCAGCTGTGCATGCGTCACTGCGTTGAGGTTTTCATATGAGCTGAGAGTGGCAAGTGAGAGCAGCTTGGGAGATGTGGCGCTGCATGGTACCAGCCTGACCTGAGCCCTGCTCCTGTCTTGCCTGAGCTCTCCGCCTTAGCCCTGCCTGGAGTTGAGGATGTGTCCCGGGCCCATCTTTGGCTGGGGTTGCTCCCATTCGCCAGCACTGTCATGGTCCCTTCCCGCCTGTGTCCTGACTAGACCCCAGAGCAGGTAGCGCTGGTCGGGCTGGGTCCTGCCCAGGCTCGGGGAGCTGACATTGTCTTCACCTGCAGTGAGACGCAGCAGGAGCAGGTGTCAGCAGGTTAAAATGTAAGTCTCTCGCTGGAGTGATGAGCCAGCGCTTGGGCCGCTGCTACCCAAATCCTTGCGCCGCCCAGTGGAAGGGCCAGCTGCAGGCTGTCTCTGGGCCTTTGTGCTGGAGTACAAGCAAGCGGCTGTGCAAGTGCTCATGCCACGGCAGGGAACACTGCACGTGCTGCTGATTAGGGCTAATCTGACCAGGTTCAGCCACGGGGCTATCCTGATCCCAGGGGCTGCAGATACAGAAGACCTGCAGCCAGCAGAGGGGCTGGGCTCTGTGCTGCTGTGGTTTGCAAGTGTGTCTGTGTGGTTCTAACACTAGTGCCCTGAGCGCTTGTCCTCCCCAGGAGAGGCAGGGATCTGGGGGTGGCTGTTGCCTAGGAAGTGGGGAAGCCAGGAATAGCTGCTTCCCAGTGTTTTACAGACTGAGGCAGGGCCTCTGGTGCAGCATGGCAGGTAGGGCCAGCTCCCTTTCCCTGTGATGTCAGCACAGGGAATGGGCATGGACCCAAGAGAAGGGCATGGCTAGGATGCCCTTAGCTCAGGACTGGATGGGAGGAGGGGGCCTTGGCTCCACCCCAGACCTGGCATGGCAGCATCACGGGCCCTTCGTTCAGGCCTGCCTGGGCTATGCCGCTCCATAGTAGCTGGTTGGTATCACGCTGCTTTGGGGACAGGGCTGGGGAGCACAAGGGGAATGCTCCCTACAGCTTGGTGGCACTCAACGTTTGGTTCTTCCCTACATACCCACTGAAATGCACCCACCTCTGGGGGCGGGAATTGGTATCAGGCATGGGCACAGAACACTGCGGCCCAGCATGGGTCTGGGGCAACTTTGCCAAGTTGCTCTGGGATCTTCAGTGCTGAGGGTGGGGTGTGGGCTCTTGCTGCTGCACGGCCCAGCCTGCCCAGAACAAATACTGGCATGCATGGTTGGGGATTAGTGTGGAACTTACGGTGCAGCCCTGTTGGCCAGCTGGGTCTTGGCAGGCTCCAGCGCTGATACGCTCTAGCTGGTTCCCGGCTAGTTGCTGTCCTGGGCCTCCTTTCTGAGGACGGGGGTCTGTGGCGCCCAGGTTCCTGCCAACGCCTCCCTGCAAGGTATGGGCAGTAAGCAGTAGGAAGACACATTGTGGTTCTCTCTGGTCTCTTTAAGTCCACAAGGGGCTCCAGCACTTCGAGGCTATGGAGCTGAGCTTGGTGGAGAAGGGCTCCAACTCCAGCCCCTCGCTGGCCCCGCGGCAGAGATTCCTTCTCCTGGAGATCCTCGACAAGAAGGTGGGTACAAATCCAGCCTGGCCCGGAGCCCATCCGGGTGGGGGCAGTGGGTGAGGACAGCCTGGCCTGGCTCCTCACGGCGCCCTGCGTAACAGGGAGCAGGCAGCCGTGCCAGGGCAGTGTTGTGCAGCTGCCTCTCTGCACTTTCATGGCAAACCCAGTGGTCTTCCTGTGGCCTGGCACTGCCACGCCCTCCGACCGGGCATGCTGCTGATAGCTTTTGGTCCCAAAGCCCTGGTGGCTCTCAAGGGCCCATGGCCAGCCTGTGTGCCCAGGCGCTTTGCCATCAGCAGCTCTGGGCCCTCGTGCTGCAGAGCAGGCGTGAACACCAGGACACGCCACCGTGGTGATTGGCTGGGCGCTGCGTTGGTGCTGTGGCCTCCCAGCTGCGCCCCCACCCCACGTCCTGTAGTGGAAGCCAGCTGGTGGGGTAGCAGGGACCCAGCAAGCAGCAGCAGCAGCCCATGGGCTCTTGGGTGATAGCGGCCTGGCCAGGGCTTAGCTGGTGTGGGCCCTCCCCCAGCAGAGCTCTCACCATCTCCCTTCCCACCTAGCTGATGCTCTACACCTACAACTGGTCCCCGGACCTGGGCAGCTCCTTGAACAGCTCGCTCACCCGCCTGCTACAGTGGCAGAATGCCCGTTCCCACATCGTGCATTGCCTCCTCAGCCAGAAACTGGGGCTTTTCCACCACTACTGCTACCTGGACACACCCTGGCATGAGGACAGCAAGCAGGTAATGGCACTGCCAGCCCCATAAGGCTTTCCTGCTGTAGCTCCCACCTGGGCCGCTCACAGGACACTACGAGTATCTGTACAGCCACAGCTGTGGTTCAGCAATTCTAACCCAGAGCCTGTCCGCAAACACCAGGACACACTGGCTCCCAACAGCCTTGGTTACTACTTGTCAGGTGACCCTAACACACTCCCAGTCCCAAATTCCCCCCCAGAAAAGTGTGTGCTATTCTGTCCAGCCCTCTTCTGGGTAGTCCAGATACCATTAAGTCCCTTGTTCCTGTAAGGGAACAACGTACAGCAGCTTGCCACCTGAAATGGAGCTACCCACACAGCTCACAGCATGGGAATAATTTTGATTAAAGAATAAAACCAGTTTCTTTAACAGCAGTAGATAGGATTTGAAGTCAGTACCAGTAATGAGGCATTAAAGTCCGAAATGGTCACGAGAAATAAAGATAAAACACATTCTAAACTTAAACTAGCCTTAGTTCAAGGTGAAATTCTTAACACAGGTTTTCAGTAGCAACCAAGTTTCAGGTCAGGCTCTGCTCCTAAGGTCTGCGGCTCTTTCTGCTCTCTTCTGAAAAGAGAGCGAGAACTTGGGGTGGTTTTGCCCCACACCTTTATAGGTCAGTCCCCCTTTGAAGTGCATTTTCCGGAGTGTGACCCCTAGATAAAGATCTTTCTGGCTCAGAGAAAGAAGACAGAGAGTCTGGTAGGAAAGAGGTTTCGTGCCGTTGTTTGCTAAGATGCAGAATCTGTTTGGCTAGGAACGGGATCAGGAACAAAGAATGGCTGTTTGAGAGGTGATGGCTAAGGCTACATTTTAGTCACTGGTATTTTTAGTAAAAGTCACGGTCAGGTTACTGGCAGTAAACAAAAATTCACAGCCTGTGACCTGTCCATGACTTGTACTAATATACCCATGACTAAAACTTGGGAGCTCGGGGCGGGGATCCCTGCTGCTGCTGTGGAGCGTTGGTCGGGCTGGCAGGCTTCCTGCCTGGCTCCACGTGACTCTCTGGAAGTGGCGACATGCCCCTTGGCTCCTATGCGGAGGCACCACCAGGGGTCTCTGCGCACTGGCTTTGCAGCTCCCATCAGCTAGAAACTGCGGCCAACGGGAGCTTCAGGAGCAGCACCTGCAAGCAGAGGCAGCGCATGGAGCCGCCTGGCCTCGCCTCAGCTCCTACTAGCTGAGGGAGGGCCATATCACCACTTCCAGGGAGCCCCCTGAAGTAAGCGCTAGCCGGAGCCCTCACCCCCTCCCACGACCCAACCTCTTGTCCCAGCCCTGAGCCCTCTCCCACACCCAAACTCCTGCTGGGGTGGGGCTCGGTGGGCTGAGACTGCCCCAGCAGCGCCCAGTACAGCAGACCCAGGGGCTGCCAGAGCTGCTCAGGTGGCCCCCGGATCAGCCGTACTGACCGCTGCAGAAGTCCCAGGGATCCCGGGAAGTCATGGATTCTGTGACTTCCATGACGAACTCGCAGCTTTAGTGATGGTCCATCAGCTTTGTTGACACCTGGCTAGAGGTGTCAACTTGTCCGTTGTGTTTGAGAAACCAGTTTACCCGTTCCTCAGACTTGTCTGGTAAACACACGTCAGTCACGATTCCAATTCATGTTCATACCTTTACGTTTAAAGTTGCTACATGCATTTCACCATGATATTACTGACCAGAAAGTTATTAGTTTTCAAGTGACACCTCACCAGGCATGCTCTGTACATGGATGACTAAACGAGCGTGGAGGGTGTGAATCCAGGGTGCATTGCATCACTTTTTTTTCCTTTTTAAGACCCCTCTGAAGGGAGTGATGGGTGGAATAGTTCATTTCCACATTGTTTTGTTCCACAATTAGACCTAACATCCAACATACCAATTTTGGTCCATTGATTTCTGATCCCACCCTGTTCTTGTTCACCAAGCATGATCTTAACACAGTCCTCGAGTTCTATCAGGAGGCCCTTTTGTTGGGACTAATTCAGCGTGTCTCCCTTTTGCACCTTTTCCCGCCAGCTGGTTCTTATGAACTTTCACTCACTTCCTATGGCTGAGCTTGCAGTTCGGGTACAATTATCACAGCAACAGGGGCCACGGGCATGAACTGGGAGGGGTAGGCCATGCCAGGCTGGGGAATCTGTTGCCTATAGGGACCACATTAGAAGTAGGACTGGGCAGAGCCCTGGGGCTACGCTGTGGGGACCTGTCCCTGTTGGGCAAGGTCTAGGGGCCTTCAGGGGCTTTCCCAGCTCTCTGATTCCCACTCCCAGACTCATGGTGAGGGGGGTCTCGGGGCTGTCTGTTTTATGTAGGAACCAAACCCCTTCCTAAACTCCACCCTGGAGGTGGATGCCCTGATCCGGAGCTCGAGCCCTCCCCCCAGCAAGGAGCAAGGCCGGCTCAGCAGCTCCACACGCAGCCTGCCGTCCCTGCACTTCCCCCCCGACATGATGCCCTTCGATGAGGCTCTGCGAGATGTCACCACTCTGAAGGGCATCCCCCTCAGCCCAGAGCTGGGACCACGTGACCCGGTGTCCTGGCATGGTGCCCAGTTCCTGGAAATCAAGAGCCTGGAGAGGAAAGGTAAAGGGGGAGACACCCAGCTTGTCCAGACCCGGGCACTGGTTTCTGGGGATGGGGGTGTTCACAGCCACAGCATTTCAGCCCCCCTGCTTTCCAGCCCTGGCCTCTCCCAGGAGAAGTGTGGGAAGCCTGGCCCGCAGCTCAAGGGGGGTTGGAGGCTTTACTCTGCGGGGGGATGGTGGGAAGCTGTAGGGAGGGAGAGACCTGGCTCTGGCTCCAGATCCCATGGCCGCTCCGTTCCCTCTCAGAGCTGGAGAAACAGATGAAGATTGAGAATCTCTTTGTGACGTGGCAGCAGAGATCAGCGCAGTCCAACATGCCCATCGGAGTAAGTGCTGCCCATCAGCATTACCATCTCGCCTCGCTCTGATATGATCACTGCCCCCAGGGGCAGGTGGAGGGGCGGCTGGGGGCATAGGGACATGTGGAGAGGGGAGGTGTTGCCCCAGGGGTGGGGGGTCCTGCATTGGGACTAGTGGGGGAGGGAAGGTTGAAAAGCCAGTGGTCCCCCTGGGCAGGTGAGCAGGCTGGTTGGCCCTGGAAGGGCAGGACGCCCTGCATGGGCCTGGGGGAGAAGGGGGCTCCCATGAGCCATGTGGGGGCATGGGCCACCCCCTGCAGCTGTGCTCCTTGTACTGTGCAGCTGGCAGACCTGGAGACCCTGAAGCAGTCCTCTCGCCTGGTTCACTATTGTGCCACACCACTGCTCTTCGACTCAGCTTTCCGGCAGCAGATCCAGGCCGACCAACAGGTGAAGCTGGAGGGGAAGGTGAGCAACTCACCAAGTGGGGGTTGTGCTGTGGTGGGGACCATCCTGCCTGAGCTGCAGCCTTGTCCCAGAGAGGGAGCCAGCTTCCCCAGAGCTGGAGGAGGGGCTCTGCCCCAGCTGTGCAGGCAGGGTCTGGCCACTGGGCCAGAAGGCCCTCGGAGCCGTTTCAGCTGGACAATTCCTGTGTTCCAGCACTCGGGGGCAGCAGCTGAGCAGCTATCGTCAGCCAGCAGGTCCCTCTCTTCTCAGGCAGGGCCGCGCCTGCTAGCTGTTCTCTACCGCAGGTGCTAGGTGCCACGGCTCCCTTGTCTTTCAGAAGCGCCATCGCTCAAGCGACTCGACAGCGTCGGGACGGGACCGGAGCCACAGTTGCGACTCGGCTGAGGTGCTGCCCTGCAAGCTGAAGGAGGAGCCCTGGCTGCAGGAGATGTGCAACGCCTTCCTGCAGCAGTACATCCAGTACCTGCAGAGCATGGGTTTCATCTTGGTGCAGGTGCGGCCTCTCTCGCCTGCCCGCAGGTCAGTGTGACTCAGACTGCTCTTCCCCCCCCCCCCCCAACCCCCGCCCCGTGCAGAGTGACGCCCGGGCGGGCAGGGCATACTTGTAGAGGGACTCTGGCTGGACTATCTGGTCAGATGACTTTATTCTGTCTGCTTTGCAGTAGCACTAGCCGGATCCGAGCTCTGGCATTCCTGGGCACTGAAGGGAGAGGCTCCTTCTCCTACAAGCCCAAAGCAGACGGGAGTCCGAAGGTGAGAGCCAAGTGTTAGGGTGGGCATGGGTCACTGCTCCACTCATATGCCTGCTCTTGGCTATTCACCAGGCTGCTGGGAGCAGAGCCAATCATGGGATCCTGGAGGTTCTACGTGTCCCTCTCCTGGGGCCCCTGGGCATGCTTTCGGCGCACCCATCCAGTATCCATCACCTCTTCTGACAGCTGCAACCCAGCAGACCCTGCCCAGCCCCTGGACCCAGTGCTAACTCTTCAGGTTCCTTCCACAGCTTATTCATCCCCTCTCCCAGAGCTCCAGCCAGGGGTGTTCTGGGCCCAGGTGCCTCTCACGGGGTACATGAATTGTGTAACACACAATGCAGTGTGATGCTCTGCTTGTCGCATGAGGAAAACCTGCCTGTGGGAGACTGAAGGAGCCCAGTCTGTGGTAGTGAGGGGATTTGGTCGCAGTTGCAGTCCCACCTGGGGAGGAGAGCTCCATAGTGGAGGGCTCTTCTCGTGGCTGGGAGCTGAAGCAAGACCACCCAGACTAGAAATAAGGTGCAAATGAAGCTGTGAGATTGGTTAACCATCAGAACAACTCGCCAAGGGATGTGGGTGGAGTCTCCAGCACAGTCTCTTCACCCAGACCGGGAGTGTCTTTCTATGAGATCTGCTCTAGCTCAGGGTGTGTCTACGCTTAAAATGCTACAGTGGCACAGCTGTGTGGTTGTAGCATGTCAGTGTAGGTGCTACCTATGCCAATGGGAGGAAATCTGCAGGTAGTCCATTTCCCCAAGAGGCGGCAGCTAGGTTGACAGAAGAATTCCTCCATCGACCTGGCATTGTTTACATGGTGGGGTTAGGTCAGCCTAACTACGCTGTTCAGCGGGATGGATTTTTCACGCACCGAGTGACCCAGTTAAGCAGAGTAAAACTTCCTAGTGTCGCCCCAGGCCTCAGTGAGAGGTTCTGGGCAGGAATTGGTGGGGAGGGTCTCTGTGCCGGGCTGGGGAGGAGAACAGCCCCTCCGGTGTCCAGTCAGGCTTAGTCTCCAAGTGCCAGTGAATCCACCATGTCCCTAGGTTTGTTGTAATACAGGTTAATAGACCCTTGACCAGAAACCTCCTCCCAAGGTGGGCGTCTCCAGACAAGTCTACTCTTCCCCTTCTCTCAGATAAACAGACCACGCCCTAGATGTCCCTGGGTCCCCCTCCGGACTCCAAGAGTGTGGGGAACAAGCTGGCTCCAGAGGGAGGGACACCCACGCCAGCTGCCTCTCCCAGCTTCTGCTGCCTGGCTCTTGGCATGGATGGCGGCTGCTGCTGGGCACCAGTGCCCACCTGCCTTCTGATCAGCTCTCTTCCTCTTCTCTCCAGAGCACAAGCCCCCCAGTCACCACCTACCACCTGCAGAGAGCCCTCCCAGGCGGCATCGTGCTCATGGAGCTGGGCTTCCAGGTGAGCAGGCAGAGATCTGTTGTCCCTAGCCAGGTTCTTTGTGCCCAGCTCACTTAGGGCTCCCATGGAGCTTCTGCCAGCCATGCTCATGCTGTGCTGGGCACTGTTCCTGCCCTGAGGAACTAGCTGCTGAAGGAGATGAGCCCCACATAGCAGGTGGGAGTGGAGACGCTGTCTATACAGAGCTGTCCCTCGTCTGGCCCTGCCCAGCGACTTCCTCACTGATCAGCCCAGGAAGGGCCTGGAGTGCCCAAGAGGAAGCGAGAGGGTAGGGCCCAGGCCGTGAGGGTGCTCAGCCACGCCCCAGGGGAAGGGTTTTCGTGGCTGGTTGGGACTAGAGTGGTGAAGCCAGAGATGGGGGAGGACGCAGGCTGGGAAATCTGATGCCTGGCCCAGGGGAGCTGAGGAAGGATTAGGGTGTGGTCTGGCTATGTGCACAGGATCTTACTGGCCCTGTGGGAGGCTGTTGGCAACAGGGCCATGTGTTTAGTGCACTCTCTCCCCAGGGCTGTTACTTCTGTGTGAAGCAGTATGCGCTGGAGTGCTCGCGGATCCCCATGGGCCAGTCCGTCAACTCGCAGGTAACAGCTGGCCTGTAGGCGCTCCGTCCTGGCTGCTCTGGGCCTGGGCAGGCAGGGCTGGAATCTTCAGCTTGCTACCTGCCGGGATAGGAGGGCAGGACTGCAAGGGCTCTGGGTAACACTTCCACCTTTCCCTAGGCCCCTGGCCTGGGGCGGCTGCTCTGGGGCTGACTTCCTACAGTAAAAGCAATAGCTCTTCTGCTTCACTTGAACAAGGGGGAAGCAGGGCCAAGAACGAACATGGACCAACCTAGGCTGGGAGAGGCCCCTCCAGCACCATGCACTGCTATGCCCCCTGCAGTGCCTTGGGTCTGCCCTGCTCCCCATGGGATCCCAGTGGAGCAGTGGTAGAGTGTGGAGCGTGCCAGCTTTCCTGGTCTCTCGTAAGGAGCGGGCTGCTGCCCTAGCAGTCTGTGCTGGGTGCAGGAGGCCTCTGGGAATGGGGCACACATCCTCCTTCCCCAGGGAGCGAGCGCCCTAGAAGTTCCAGCAGGGTGAAGGGCAGGGCACCCGGTCCTACCGAGAGCTGATTGCCCTGGCTGGCTGGTGGGGCTGTTCCCCTGGGCTGAAGTCTGCCAGGCCCTTGAAGCATTTGCTGAGGGTGCATGGAGCCTGCTTTCTGGGGAGCCTTCATGTGGTGAGCTGAGCTCCTGTCACCATAGACCCCTCTAGGCTCCGGCAGGTCACCCAGGGTTCTGCAGTGAGTGGCAGGCGTCCCATCTCTGCTGGGACATCTGATGAGATACTGCCCAGTTCTTCATGGGTGCTTGGCCTCCCTTTGCATTGCAGGGAGCGCTGGGCAGGGCTGGTTAGCATGGGGCTCATTGCAGGGCAGGGCCTTTTCTCCCCCGAGGGCTGGGACTGCAGTGCCAGCCCCTCTTCCACAGGGCTGGAGTGCTGTCTCCTCCCTGCAGCCCATGGAGGGCGGGCAGGGCACAGGGGCAGGCCTGGGCAGTGCCAGGCAGTGTCCTCTTTCCCACTGGCTGCGCGTCTCCTCTCTCCATCAGGGTGCTCTCACGGCCAGAGCTCGTAGCAAGAGCTGCATGGGACCCAGCTCCATCTCTGAGTCTGCGGTACGTCCTCTCCTTCCACTCCTGCCATGGCACTGCGGCATCTCCCTGTGCAGGGCTGGGCCTCGCCCTGCCAGGCATGCTGGGTGCTCTGTACCCACAGCCCCTTCCTGCCCTGGATGCTGGCTGATGCTGGGCCTCTTGCTAGGTGGTTCCCGTGGGGGAGACATCCCAGCAGGCAGCTGGGCCCTCGGGAGAGGGCTTGGAAACAGCCTCGCTCGTCTTGCTTCTCTCTCCCGGGCTGGGGCAAAGGCGCCTCTTGCTGGGCTCACTTCTTAGATCCGCTTGGTGTCCTCTCTGATGCTGGCACGGGGTGAGGGTGCTGCGTTTGGGTGCAGTGAGTACTGCTGCCCAGTCCCCTTGGCTGCTTTTTCACCCCCATTTCTCAAATGCTCAGGGCCTGCTCTGTCCCCTTGGTGCAACCAGGAGGGCATCCCTGTGAGGAATGAAGGTGCTGGAGCCAGCCCAGCAATGCCAGTAACTCATGGGTGGTATAACCGGAGCACACTGCTCTGGTGATCCTGGACTGGGGCAGGTACTGCAGCACACATCAGAGTGCCCCCGAGGCTGCTCTAGCTTGTGCTCCGGCCCAGTTGGCCTCTGGCTGCCCCAGATGGGGAAAGCCACCTCTGCTTCCCCTCCTCAGGCCTTCTGGAACTGGCCTTGTGTGTCAGCTGTGCTCTGTTAGGATGCTCTGTTAGGATGGGGTGTCTGTGGTCTGAGCTGGCTCAGGTGAGCTATCTGCAGCGGGATCCCAGCAGCTGTGCTGCGTCCTGCAGGGGCTGCCAGTGGCAGAGCTCAACAGGGCATGTCACATCCGGGGGTGTGTGGGGAAGGGCGGAGGGGCTGGTTGGGCAGGAAGTGTGGAGACTGAAGCAGGCCCGAGCTCCCTGCTCTGGGGGCAGCCCAAGTCTCTGCCCTCAGCCTTCTGCAGTCCTTGCAGAGCGCTGTGCTGCCTGTCCGTGGCCTGACGGCCTAATGCCAGCTGGTGGGGTCTTGGCTGGATGGAAGTCAGTGCAGCATGGCGAAGAGCTAGGCTAAAGGTGGGAGAGCAGAGCTGCTGCAGGCTGTCGGGTTCAGGCCCTGCCAGTCAAAGCCAGCTGTGGGTCCATCTGGTTCCTAGCAGCCAGGTGTCCGCAGCACCTCTGCACCAGGGCTTGGAATTGAAGCGACAGCTGCCTCGGGCTGGGCACAGCCTGGGCAGAGAGGGGTGAATGGGCAGCTCCCCGCACTGCCAGGCCCTGTGCCTTTGCCAGGAGGCTGCTGGTGTGTCTCACTCTGCTGCCAGCAGGGTGCCAGGCATCTGGGGCTCCCCTGCCCGTGCCCTGACCCTGTGCCCCTCCCCAGCTCTCCATGCTCTTCACGGAGGAATGTGACAAGGTGCGGGACCTCATGCACGTGCACTCATTCAGCTATGATTTCCACCTGCGCATCGTGCACCAGTACCTGCTGGGCTCCCACATGACCCTGCGCCAGGGCTACCACCTCACCAGCTTCCTGGAGGACTTCATCGCCCACCACCCCGACATCCCCAAATTCGGCCGCAACCATGTCTTCCAAGGTGAGCTGCGGAGGGGCGCTGCCCGTGGCCCTGCGAGTCCTTATGCTCCTGGCTGAATCCACTTCCGCATCCAGGAGTGCCGGGCCCAGGCCCTTCTCCCGGGGCTGGGGCCATGCCCCAGCTGGAGTCGCCTTTCCCAAATTCAGTGTCATCCAGCCCCGTTAGTTCCTTGGCCAACCTAGGTGGAGCTGCTCCATAGCTCCGCCTGCAGCACGCTGTGCCACCGCCCCCGGCCTGCACCATTCCAGGGCATGGTTGTATGGGACTGAGCGACCCCAGCCAGGCTGCGTTCAGCTGGGGCTGTGCAGAGGGCCCTGCCCGGGGACATCAGGGCAGGTGCGTCATGAGTACACTCTGGGGGCTGGGAAGCAGAATCTTGCTGTCCTGGTGTCCAGCTCTGGGGGCCCCGACCAGCCCCTGAAGACAAGGGGACACCTTGGCAAACACTGACTCCTCCTCTGCTAGGCACGCTGGCCATGCCCACCAACATGATAACAGCCCACCAGCTCTACAACTATGTGGCAGACCATGCCAACACCTACCACATGAAGCCCCTGCGCATGGCCCGGCTGGCTGTGGGCAGCGACGGCAGGAAGGGGACCCTAGGCATGGAGCAGAACGAATATGCGCTGGTCTCCATCTGGAACAGGTGAGCACCTGGCACTGCCCCAATGGCTCTGGGAACCCTGAGTGCCCGCCCCACTTAGGGCATTGCCTGGTCAGAGCCAAGCAGGACAGGCTGGAAGACGCTCTCACGCCAGCTGCTGACCTTGGGCTCTGGATGGTGGGTGGGTGCTGCAGCTGGTTCTCCTCACTCCTCCCCAGACATCTCCTGCGAGGCCCTGCTGCCTCCAGTGATTCCAGCTGTGGTTGGGGGTGGCACCGCCTGAGCCCCCAATGCTCTGCTTGTGCCTGTAGCTCGGGTTCCTACAAGGACTCGGAGGGGCTGCGGCACCATGATGACTTTGACGTGTCCCTGCTGGTGTGTCACAGCGCGGTGCCATTTGAGGAACAGAGCGAGGCGGAGAGGCACGTCCTCCGGTGAGAACCAGGACCCTCAGTCAGGGCTGGGTGGGGAGGCCCAGGGGGACTTGACTGGGCTTTGGTGGGGAAATGCCTGGGGACTGGATGAGGGGTGGTGTGCAGGCCAGGGCTGCTTGCATGGTTAGCTTCCGGGGACACAAACAGGGTGGCCCTGGGGGGTGTTGTGCCAGTGCAGTCCCAAGGTAGTGAGCATTGGCTGGCGGGGGAGTGAGGGCCAGGGTTGGGTGGGCACTGGCTGGCACATCCACATGGGGAAGGAGCGTTGCAGGAGGCCCTGGGGGCCACATAGCCTGGCTGGCAGGGGTGTCCCCTCCTCACAGGTGTCGTCTCTTCAGGCTGAGTTTCTACGTCATCATGACGAGCCAACGAGAGCTGTTCCCACGGCTGACAGCTGACATGCGGCGCTTCAAGAAGCAGCCGCGCTTGCAGCGGGAGAGCACACTGGAGCCAGTGGTTGGCCGGGCGGCGTGGGAGGCGCCGGAGCCCGGTCAGGGCTGCCAGCAGCAGGCAGAGCGGGACCAGTGGCAGGAGGTAGAGGACAGCAGCGAATTCTATGTGGGTGGTGCCCAGGTCAAGCTGGGCCCTGGACTGTTCTACACCTCGCCGCTCTTCCCCCTGCTGGCCTCCGAGGTGGCCGTGGCCCAGAAACAGCTGAGCAGCATGGTGCAGCTGGCAAAATGCCACTGCCGCAGGGACAACCTCTGGAAGCGCCTCTTCCTGCTGGAGCCGCTGGCCTCAGACAAGCTGAAGCTGGGCAAGCTGTCACTGGGGGAGCTGGAGGAGCTGCTGAACGCAGTGCATGGGAAATCCATCGCTGACATCGACCCCCAGCTGGTGAGGGGCAGGGGCCGTGTGTGTGTGTGTGTGTGTGTATATACACGTCGTGTCTCTTTCCCTCCCCCCACCCCTCCCCGAGGACCCATCATCCCAGGCTGGAGAGGGGCGGGAGATATGCATGTGTGTATACAGACCCCCAGGACCCAACATCCCCATCTGTGGGGGCAGGCACATGCTGGGGACAGGCAGAGTCCCAGCTGGTGAGGGGTGGGAGTGGAGACATGCATGGCATGTGGGAATCATTGGGACCATTTTCCCCCATGCTGGTGAGGGGTAGGGGTGGGCACTGCTGGGGATGTAGCTGCGGGGCTTGGTCCAGTGGGCTGGCAGGGAACTGGGTTTGAGCACACATCTCATGAGTTTCAGAGCTTCTGGGTTATGGTGGCCTTCTGGCATGGTGGTCTCTCGCTGCTGTTCAGGGGGCCTGGCCTTACCCTCTCTCCGTCCTTGCAGGGCTGCTTCCTCACCATGACTGTGCCCTGGTACCAGAGCCTTATCAAAGTGCTGCTGAGCCGCTTCCCCCAGAGCTGCCGCCACTTCCACAATGTCGAAACTGGCACCCAGTATCTGGTAAGGACCAGGGCCCCTGCAGCCAGCTGCTGCCCCCGCTCCTATGGCCAGACCCACCTCCTGCTCTGGGACACTTTTTTTTTTTTTTTCTGCCCCCTCCCCTGCAGCCAGAGACGGCTCCCCTGCCCCAGGACGACTCCTTGCCCAGAGGCGCCCCCTGGCTCCTGCCTGCGTCAGGCCTGGATGTGACGCCTCTGTGCTTGCTTTAATGAGGCTGCCCTGAGGTGTGATGTCACAAGGGCACAGCAGTGGTCGCATTGCCCCGACTGTGCACTGACCCACGGTGCTCTCACTGCGCCCCACAGCATGCCCCACAGTTCTGGCGCTGTGCCCTGTGGGATGCTGGGTAGCCCGCCCTCCATAGTTCTGGCACTGTGCCCCCCAGCACATCAGGGATCCCCTCCAGCCGTTGTCACTGCACGCCCTGACAGCCTGTCGTGCTCTCTGCAGGTTGTGCTCAATCAGAAGTTCACAGACTGTTTTGTTCTTGTGTTTCTGGATTCCCACTCAGGGAAGACGGTAAGAGCTGCTCCCTGCAGGGGCCTGGGCAGGTACCTGGCTCTGCAGGTGTGCCCGGCCGGGGGCAGCGGGAGGGAGTGCGCGCGCTTCCAGTGTCCAGGCAGAGCCCCGAGGGGATTCAGCGTTCGGCATCAGGCTGGGCTCTACCCAGAACTCAGAGCTAGAACCCCACCATCCCTTTCCTGGTGTGCTCTCTCCGGAGAGGTATCAGCTCCCGAATGGGGGGCCAGGCGGGGGCAATATGGGGCAGCAGGGGCCATATCTAACAAACAATCCACGCTACAGAAAGTCCAGGAGCCCTGACCTGCTGCATTTCAATGAGGCAGTAGCCTGGAGCCCAGGTATCCAAGGGCCTGCTGATGCCCTGCCCCCTATTGGGGGGTCTCATCCCATCCAGGAGCCTGTGCCATCCAGTGCTTCTCTCCCCCCCCCCCCGCTGTATCTCTCTCTGGGTGCCTGTGTCCCCCTGTCCTGTCCCCCCCCCCCCCCCCAAGCTGTATCTCCCCCTCTGGAAGCCTGTACTGGCAGGTGCAGGGCTCTTCGCCAAGAGCAGATACAGGCACTGAGCTGGCCCCAGCTGGGAAGGGGGGGGCGGTTGCTCTGCTGTGAGCAGCTTGTTTCTCTCTGCAGAGCCTGACAGTGGTTTTCCGGGAGCCGTTCCCTGTGCAGCCCCAGAACAGTGAGAGCCCCCTGCCGCAGCTAGTGTCCACCTACCATCACTTGGAATCTGTCATCAACACTGCCTGCTTCAACCTCTGGACGGGGCTGCTCTAGCCAGGCGCCAGCACCTTCCAGCCCGACACACCGCGCCGCCCCACGTCTGCACCAAGGAGCTGACCTCCAGCAGGATCCCTGCAGCGCTGCTGGCAGCATGGGGGTCACGTGATCCATGAGTAATGGACAGAGTGGAGGGTGCATGGGGCTTGGCGGCTCCCCTGGACCTCCAGCTAGCCCAGACCACCCTAGAAGGAGCAGGGCAGGAGGGGTCCCCCCTCTCAAGTAGGGGAGCTGCTGTTAAGGACACTTACGTGTGTTTGACACTGAATGGATTTGAAATGGAGACCCAGGGAGGGTCCAGGTGGCCCTGGCAGCAGGAGCTTGGTGCACATGCCACAGCCAAACAGCTGCCATCTCTGGGTTCAGAAACCTGGCACCCACATATGCACAGCCTGCTGGGCCTGGTGACGGAGCTGCCTGGCATGCTGCGCCGGAGCCAGGCCCAGTCCTGAGGGCACAGAGTGCAGCTGTTGGGGCCTGTCACTTCGATGGGTGGGATTTCAGTAGTGGGCCAGCCGCGGGGCGGCAGGGGGTTTTATGAGGATGTACTGAAGGATGTCACTGTCAAATAAACTGCCTCAGACCGGCCCACTGCTGCCTGGCTCTCAGCTTGGCGCTGCATGGGGCAGGGTGCTCCGGGCCTTGCCCATGGCCTTCCCAAGGAGCTGGGCAGTGCCCACATGGCCCCCTACCCTCTCCCCCTGAGCACAGGGGGGAGGCAGAACTAAGGCCCCCCAGGGCAGCTTCCTCCTCCTGGCCTGGCCCTGCAGCCTGCCTGATGAGCGCAGGGAGGAGGTGGGAATGGCAGGGCGAAGCATTGGGAACCCTGTGGTGGTGGGGGCAACTCACCAGCTGAGCAGGGCGATGGGGAGGGCAGATCACAGGGTGAAGGACTCTGGGGGGGCCCCTTGACAGTCACCACACTGTCCTTTCACTCGCTTGGCTCTGGGCATTCTGCAGGGTTAGCTTCTCTTTGCCCCACCAGCCTTTGAGTCTGTTGGTCCGAGTGGGGGAGAGGGTTTCCCAGGTGCCATCCAGGGAGCACTTGCCCCTTCTCTGAACCCTGGTGCTCAGCAGGGAAAGTTAACAGTGCTGACTTTGCACTGCTGGTGCTGGGAGTCCGCTGGCCTGGTTATTCCTGTTGCCTTTAAAGGGCTGTAGCCACACCCAGAAGGGCTGGCGGCTTGTCTCAGGGAGTAGCTCAGCATGGTGATGGGGCTGCAGCCCTGCCCTCTCGCTGGGTTAACTGGGGCAGGAGTGACAGCCTTAGCCAAGCTGTGGAGCAGCAGGCCTGGGCTCAGTGCTCCTCCATCCCTCTACAAGCCAGATACTACCTCGTGCCAGCTGCAGGGCTGGCGTGGGACAGTGCTGGTTACCTGCTCTTTGCCATCACCTCCCATCCCCAGCCGGGACCAAGGGCCCAGAGCATTACTATGCGGAGATAAGATGCTCCCAGCCTGGCCAGGGCAGGCTCTGCCAAGTAACTGCCCTTACCCAGAGCTGCAAGGAGACAGTTTTTGGGCCTCTTCAGGGAAGAGCAAAGTCCTGGAACCAGACCTGCCCCATGGCTGCCCCCCCTGCAGCCACTTACTCCTGCTCTGTGCGGGGCAAGGCACTCCTCCTGCAGGCAGCCCTGCTCTCCTGTCCCAGCAGGCCTCAGGGAGCAGATGCGTGTGCTGCTTGCTCTGGCCTGGCTGCTGGGGCCAGCACACTGGAGAATCAAGGCAGCCTCCTGCGTAAGCGGGCAGTGTGAGGGGAGGGGCACAGGGGTGTGAACCCCCAAACGAACTGATGGGCGCCAGCACACAGGACAGCTGCTCCCCCAGTGTCTCTGCCACTGATTGCTCTTTATCCCCGCTGCTACCCTCTCTGCTGGTGGGCACAGCCAGCGCTGGCAGAAGCAAACTAAGCAATTGCTTGAGGCCCTGAATGGCTGGAGGGCTCCTATTCGCTTTTTATTGAAGAACTTGTCTGTTTTAGTGAGTGGGAGGGGTAAAAATATTCCTGCGTAGGGCTCCCGCTGGGCTAGCACCGGCGCTGCTGCTGGCCTCGGCTCTCCCAATACACGTGCAACCACCCCAGTCCTTCCAGTGTGTCTCCTGCAACAAGAGCCAGAACCAGGGCCTGTGAGAGCAGGCCATGAGCAGCTTCCTCTGCCTTGGAGCATCCAGGGCAGGCCAGGTACCCCTGGCCCTGTGTGAGCAAGCAGCAGCTACAGGCCAGCTCCCACCAGGTGAGTTCTGCAACACTCCCTCCCCTAACACGTGTTCCTCCCCTGGGAGCCCTGCTCCAACACCTGCTGTCTGAGCCACAGTGGGCACCCCCCCCCAGCCTGGTATTGTGTGTGCCCTCCCCCCAGCCTGGTATTGTGTGTGCCACCCTGTTCCCAGCAGGGGCAGGACCAGTTAGATGCACATCTCTCCACTCTCAAGCCCTGGTTCCCCCCCCAATGCTCAGGCTAGTGGGGTCCCTGTGCTCCAGCCCCACTCACCTTGCGGGGTGTACTCACAGCCCACATAGCCCTCGTAGCCGAGTGACTCCAGCAGCTGGAAGAGGTAGGGGAAGTTCACCTCACCGGGGCTGTCAGGCTCATGCCGACCAGGCACCTGCCCGATCTGGATGTGACCTGGGGGTGGAACCAGCATCTCCTCAGGGTGGTCAGAGCATTGCTGTAGTGGGCATAGCCCCAGGCTCTGATCCACAGGGGCGCAGCCCCTAACCCAAGATTCCTGCCACCACACCAGTGCTAGGAGCAGCCCTTCCCTCCCGGGGCCAGGCACGCACCACCCCTGCTAGCCCTGCCCCTGGAGGGCTCTGCCTTGACTCAAACCTCCCACCCCATAGCCTAGGCCCAGTGCCTTCCCCACCACACTTGGAGCAGAGCCCCAACCCTCACCGATGAGCGGGAAGTAAGTCTTCAGGGTCTGTGTCAGGTTCCCATCCATGATCTGGCAGTGGAAAATGTCCTGCAGGAATCGAAGCCACAATTCAGGGCCTGGGCCAAGAGCCGGGGGTGCAGGGAATGACTGCACCTCCTGTCATGCAGCTGGCTGGCAGCGGAGACCTAGTGCCTGGGACGTGTGTGAGACCCTCTCCCCCGCCCCTAGCTGCACTCAGCACAACACTCCCTAGGGCCTACACCGC
Source organism: Dermochelys coriacea (assembly GCF_009764565.3). Classification (NCBI taxonomy): domain Eukaryota; kingdom Metazoa; phylum Chordata; order Testudines; family Dermochelyidae; genus Dermochelys; species Dermochelys coriacea. The sequence goes on along the minus strand of NC_050075.1, from coordinate 108,707,547 downwards.
CTCCTGCAGGCTGGGGAATGGCCACGGTGAACCATGAACCCACGGTGAGAGGGTAGCTCAGCCCCAGCTGGGGGATGGCACCATCACTGACCCAGTGCTGCCCATGCAAGCAGGCTCCTCTAGACAACTGCTGGGGCGGGTTTACCCACCTGCTGCACCCAGGGGCTGGCACCCGCCTCCTGCTTCTCCTGGCGCCAGGGGCTGGGAACTTACTTAACTGTAAACGAAATGGCTCTGGGCACTACAGAAACTCACCAGCTGCAGCCGGAGGTTGGGCCTCCCCACCTTCTCCAGAATGGCTGCAGCTGTAGGGGGGAAGAGGCAAGTCAGTAAAAGCAGGGGCCCCCCAGGGCGAGCACCCAGCTCCCCTCAGCTCAGGCTGGGGCAGTCGGAGCACAGCAGGGCCCCCTTACCTTGGTGAGGGGTGGTCAGGAAGTAGCATGGGTCGGTGATGCGGCTGTTCATAGGCTCCAGCAGGCCCATCATATCCTCCTGCAAAACCACATTGGGCGTTTGTCCCCTCAATGGGGCAGGGTGGCTATAGCTCCCTCACCAACTAGAATGAGCCTCTGGCCAGGCAGGGGCTGTGACCCACCTGAGCAGGAGGCAAAGCTCCACCCCTTCTCCTCCAACTGGTATGAGTGTCTCACGCAGGGGCTGTCCCTCAGTGCAGAGGCATAGTCATCTCATGGACTGTGTGGCCCCATGCCCCCAGGAGTGCTGCCCCACGGGGGGAGTCTCCTCTGCCCATCCCTCTCATGGGTGCAGGAAAGTCCCACGGGGGCACAGCTGACTCCTGGTGTCCCCTCGTACCTGGGCCAGGATATCAGCAGCATATCTGAGGTTCTCGATGAAGGTGGCTTCCATCTCCGGAGCCATCGCTGTCCGCTCGGTGCCCGCAGGGACCCGCCCGGCCATGAGATGGATCCTGCTGACAGACCTGGGTCAGAGCCTGCAGGCAGGAGCTGAGCTACCCACAGGACCTAGCACAAGCCTGATTGATTGCGAGTGGGATGGGGGCAGAGATGGAGGATGAAGCAAACAGCTCCAGGTGCCCAGTGCACGAGGGGTGAAGGGAACAGCAGCTGCAGCACCAGCCAGGGCACAGGCTCCCAGGCACTCGCCCTCCTGCAGCAGCTAGGGCGCCAGCCCAGACCACCGCATAAGGGAGAGGTGGGGTACCACGCCCTCTGAGGGGCAGCACTAGCTGTGCTTTGAGGAGGGATGCAGGGGCCCTCGGCAGCATTGCCTCAGGTTGGACAGGAGAAGGTGGGCTTTGATTCCCCCCACCACCTCTGGCATGGGGCCTACAGGCAGCACTCACTCCTTGGGAGGGGTCTCTACCCTTCAGCATGCCCCCCACAGGCCAGCACTCCCAGCCCCTGGAGCCTTCCAAGCAGAAGCCACCTCCAGGGGGAGGGGGAGTCCCACTGAATAAGGGTCATAGGAATGCATCCCTGTTTTGAATTAACTATTCCACTTCTGGCAGTCCTCCCACCGCTATCCCACACTGCATCGCTGCACACCTGCTTGGGCCTCTCTGTTTATCGGGGCACCCCTCCCTGGCCCAAGCTCACCTTGGCCAGAATCATTTCCTCAATTTCAACTCTGGTGTGCAGCCAGGTGTGCCCCTTGGTGATTCACACACCCGCAGCCACGTACCTCTAGCCCAGACCCTCCTGATGCCAGGGGTATATGCAGTGGTGAGCTGGAGCCAGTTCACACCGGTTCGCTAGAACCGGTTGTTAAATTTAGAAGCCCTTTTAGAACCGGTTGTCCTGCAAAGGCTTCTAAATTTAACCAGCCAAAAGTGGTGCCTTAGGTGCCAACTCTGTGGGTGCTCCAGCCCTGGAGCACCCAAGGGGAAAATTTGGTGGGTGCAGAGCAGTCACCAGCAGCTCCCCGGCCTGTGCCCGGCCCCAGCTCCCCTCCACCTCCCTGGGCCTGAGCGCAAAGCCGCCACCTGCTTCTCAGCCCTCCCTGGCTTCCCACGTGAACAGCTGATTCGCGGAAAGCCGGGGGAGGGGACGGAGAAGCAGAGCACGGAGAGGGGGAGGAGAAGTACGGGGGGGGGCGGCACATTCAGTGGAGGAGGCAGAGCGGAGGTGAGCTGGGGCCAGGCGCGGGGAGCTGCCAGTGGGGCTCTGCACCCACCAAATTTTCCCCGTGGGTGCTCCAGCCCCGGAGCACCCAGGGGGTCAGTGCCTAAGGCACCACTTTTGATGCCTACTACAGTGGCCCACGAGACCTTCCTGCCCAGTTCTGGGGGCAGACAGGGGAGGGGGGTGGACGGGTTGGGGGGTGTCAAGGAATGCAGGGGGTTGGATGGGGCAGGAGTGGGCCACAACCCCCTCGTGGAGGGAGGAGAGAACCGGTTGTTAAGACTTTGGCAGCTCATCACTGGGTACATGGCGGTGGGTGTGTGACTCACCAAGGGGCCCTCGTGGAAGAGAAGCACAGTCAGGCCCCTATGGCCAGGAGTGCCAGGATCTACAAGTGGCTGGCAGAGCAAATGCTGGGGAAGGACACAGCACAGGGCTGCCACACCCACAAAGGAGCTACAATCTCGCAGGACGAAGAACAGGTGCTCCAGAAATGTCCTTCCTACAAGCTGCTGGAACAGACTTGTGCAATGGAGGCCACCACTGAACCCCAGCACAGAGTTCTGCAATTTAGAGCAACCACGGACCCCAACCCAGGGATTTCCCCTGGACAGCCCCGACTGGCCCAGCCCAGCCCAGAGAACCAGGTGCTGGAGGCGGCAGCCAAACCCAGGGGGAGAGAGCTGTGGTGTGGTGCGCTCCCACGGTGCCGTATTGTAATACAGCAACAAACAGGGCCCGTTGTGATCAGCTGACCCCTGCACAGCATAGGCCAGAGACCTGCCCCCAGTAGCTCCTAGGGCAGAGCTCTTAGAAACCATCCAGCCTGGGGTTACAAAGTGAGAATCCGCCACGAACCTCGGTAGATTGTTCCCGTGGTTAACTGGTTAATTACTCAAAAATTATCTGGGGTGTGTGTCTAGCTTCAGCTCCCCCTTTCTCTGATAAAGTCTATCATTAATTTCCTGTGGTAGGTTCTGTAATCAAATTACCCCAAACCTTCTCTTGGTTAACCAGACTGAACGGCTGCTCATGAGAGGGCCTGGTTTCTAATCCTTTCATCAGTCTCTTCACTCAACCCTCCCCCATTTATCAAATCCTGCTTGAATCGTGGGCACCAGCCCTGGACACAGGATCCCAGCAGCGGTCGCACCATGCCAAACCCAGAGGTAAAATAACCTCTCTGCTCCTATGCAAGGTTCCCATTTACACATCCCAGGATCCCATCAGCTCTTTCGGCCACAGCATCCCGCTGGGAGCTCATGTTTGGCTGATTACCCACCACAGGCCCCAAATCTGTTTGAGTCGCTGTTTCCCTGGGCAGTGCTCCCCATCCCGTAGGTATGGCGAGGGTTTTGGCTCCTAACACTACATTTACACTGAGCAGTATTTAAACCCACTCTGGGTGCTTGTGACCCGTGCACCAGGTGATCCACGGTGCTCTGCCAGGTGTAACGCTGCCCCAGGGAGCTGGGGTGAGAGCTGCCTGCCCCCCTCCAGGGACTTGGCTGTAACTGACCACGCTTGGAACTAACTTGTCTACGCTGCCCAGCCCGTGGCTGCTAGCAGCCCCTCCCCTATGCCAACAGCCCCTGGGGCAATGGCCAGGGCCGGGGGTGGGGGTGGGAGTGGAGCCTCGGCTGAGCTGTGGGCATGGGAAGAGCCCAGGCTGGGTGTGGTGGGTAGGGACTAAGGCGCAGGACCAGGGGTAGGGGGCCCCAGCGCTTGTCCGTGGCTGCCTGCCTCTCTCCGCTGCCCTACAGTGCCCCTGGCTGGAAAATGCCAGCTCCCACCACGAGTAAAATGACACCTGTGATCTCACCCTCCCTGACCCACCCCCTGGCCCAGGCGGGAGGGCTGGGCTGGTTCCCTACCTGGGACAACCCAGGGCCTTGGCATACTTCACGGCCAGGGCCAGGCCTTCCCGGAAGGCAGCCTGGCGGCCGGGCACAGCGCCGAGCCCCTTCTCGCCCTTGTCCTGGTCCCCTAAGGAGAAAGCAGCCGGGACAGCCCCGGGTTAGAGGCAGGAGAGACTGAGCCCTGGCCAGGGTCGGTGTCTGGTGGAGGGGGATTCGGGGCCGGGGCTGGACCCGGACCGGTGTCTGGCGGGGGGTGCGGGGGTTCGGGGCCGCACCCGGGTTGGTGTCTGGCGGGGGGTGCGGTGGGTTCGGGTCCAGACCCGGATCGGTGTCGGGCGGGGAGTGGGGTTCGGGGCTGGTGCGGGGCCGGGGTTTCGGGGCTGGTGCGGGGGTTCGGGGCCGGGGCGGGGGTGCGGGGCCGGTGTTGGTGTCGGGCGGGGGGAGCGGGGGGTTCGGGGCTGGTGCGGGGCCGGGGCCGGGGCCGGGGCCGGAGCCGGGGGGTTCGGGGCCGGGTCGGGGCCCCCCCCGGGCCGGTACCTGGCGGGGTGTTGATCAGCACCAGAGCCACCCCGGCCCGGTCCGCAGCCGCGCGCAGCAGGGCCGGGTCCCAGGCGTAGGGCGCGGGCACCTCGGCCGCGCGGAACCCGGCCCGGGCCGCCGCCTGCAGCCGCTCGGGCAGCGCCGGGCGCTCGGGGAAGAGCCAGTCCAGGTTCGCGGCGAAGCGCAGCGGCGCCATGGCGGGGCGGGAGGCGGGGCCTAGGTGGCTGCCCGCGGCTGGGCTCGGGGGGCTGGAGCGGAGCAGGGGGGAGCCTGGGTCTCTGCCAGGCCCGGCCACGTGCTGCCCTCCCGCCTGCCCCCCTTGCTCCCCAGGAACAGTCCCCTGGCCGCTGCCAGCTGCGCCCCGACCCCCAGCGCCCGCCCGGCTGACCTCGCCCTGCGCCGCGCGTCTCCTCGAACCCTGTGCCCGGCGCCGGGCGCTGCAGCCAGCTGAGCAGAGCGTCCCCCTCGTCTCCCGGCGCTGACGGACCGTGTCCTCGCCCTGCTGCCTGCGCAGCCCCCCACGTGCTCAGCCAGGTCCCCTCAGCCGCCCTGGTGGAGCCGGGTCCCGCTGGAGACCTGCAGCTGGTGTCCATCGCCCCTGCCCAGCTGGGCCAGGGCTGGGCAGAGGGTGGGGGCCTCGCCTGTCCCCGACAGGCAGCGCTGTGAGGGGCACGGACGTGGGTGCTGTGACCCCGGAGCACGGCACAGGGAGACAGGGGCTTGCACAGCCTCACTTGCTTCGTTCCGGTGCAGGGGCTTCTCTGCGGGCCCCAGGCCAGAGGAAGCAGGACGCCTCCAACCCCAACCCATCCGTTCCCTGCCAGCCAGAGCCCAGCACTGGCCAGGGGCTCCCGCCCACCCCCTGCTGCCCTGCCCTCACTCCCGCCAGGGAATCCACCTTCCTACTCCCTGCCCTCTGCTCCCTCATTCCCCCTGCTCCCCACTCCTGTGAGTGGGGGTCGCTGCTGAATCCCACGTGCCTCCCCCTTCCTCTTCCTCCTTGGCCCTTCACATCACTGTGTCCAGGAGCCACTGCGTCTCCCCGTGCACCACCCTGACCTCCCCGGGCACCGGCCTGTCCTCCCCGCGCACTACGTCTGACCTCCCCGTGCACCAGCCTGACCTCCCCGTGCACCAGCCTGATCTCCCCGCACACCGCCCTGTCCTCCCCGGGCACCGCCCTGACCTCCCCGCGTACCGCCCTGACCTCCCCGGGCACCGGCCTGTCCTCCCCGGGCACCGGCCTGTCCTCCCCGCGCACTACGTCTGACCTCCCCGCGCACCGCCCTGTCCTCCCCGCGCACCGCCCTGTCCTCCCCGCGCAGCACCCTGACCTCCCCGCGCACTACGTCTGACCTCCCCGCGCACCACCCTGACCTCCCCGCGCACCGCCCTGACCTCCCCGCACACCGCCCTGTCCTCCCCGGGCACTGGCCAGGGGCTCCCACCCACCCCCTGCTGCCCTGCCCTCACTCCCGCCAGGGAATCCACCTTCCTACTCCCTGCCCTCTGCTCCCTCATTCCCCCTGCTCCCCACTCCTGTGAGTGGGGGTCGCTGCTGAATCCCACGTGCCTCCCTCTTCCTCTTCCTCCTTGGCCCTTCACATCACTGTGTCCAGGAGCCACTGCGTCTCCCCGTGCACCACCCTGACCTCCCCGCGCACCGCCCTGTCCTCCCCGCACAGCACCCTGACCTCCCCGCGCACTACGTCTGATCTCCCCGTGCACCGCCCTGACCTCCCCGCGCACCGCCCTGACCTCCCCGTGCACCAGCCTGACCTCCCCGCGCACTACGTCTGACCTCCCCGCGCACCACCCTGACCTCCCCGCGTACCGCCCTGACCTCCCCGGGCACCGGCCTGTCCTCCCCGGGCACCGGCCTGTCCTCCCCGCGCACTACGTCTGACCTCCCCGTGCACCAGCCTGACCTCCCCGTGCACCAGCCTGACCTCCCCGCGCACTACGTCTGACCTCCCCGCGCACCGCCCTGTCCTCCCCGCGCACCGCCCTGACCTCCCCATGCAGCACCCTGACCTCCCCGCGCACTACGTCTGACCTCCCCGCGCACCGCCCTGACTTCCCCGCGCAGCACCCTGACCTCCCCGCACACTACGTCTGACCTCCCCGGGCACCGCCCTGACCTCCCCGGGCACCGCCCTGACCTCCCCGCGCACTACGTCTGACCTCCCCGCGCAGTGCCCTGACCTCCCCGGGCACCGGCCTGACCTCCCCGCGCACCAGCCTGACCTCCCCGCGCACCACATCTGACCTCCCCGAGCACCGCCCTGACCTCCCCGTGCACCGCCCTGACCTCCCCGCGCAGCGCCCTGACCTCCCCGCGCACTACGTCTGACCTCCCCGCGCACTACGTCTGACCTCCCCACACACCACCCTGACCTCCCCGTACACTGCCCTGACCTCCCCGCGCACTACGCCTGAAGCCTGCTGGGCATTTTATAGAGTGAGCCGTGACATAGCCCCTGCCTGCAGGGCTCCCAGGCTCTTTTCCGGAGGAGTGAATAACACATTTGGGGTGCTAAGGCATCACACTTGTCTCTACCTTTCCAGGACACAGCAATGAGAGCTGGCTATCAGCTCCAGCCAGGCTGTTCTGCCTGCACCCAGAGCCCCACCGCCGGTCTCTGCAGCCCCCTGCCCTCCAGATCCCTGCACAACACCCACAACTGCCCCACCCAGCACCTGCTGCTGCTGCTCTGCTGATTTCTCTGGGGTCTGCTTAATGCACTTTCTGCCTGAGCTCAGCTGTGGCGATATCTGACTGAAAGCCGGATCCTGTGGGTGCTGCGCACTCTCCAGGCCTAGCAATGAGGACCAAGCATGTTCTGCACCATGCAGAAGTGGGCCTGTCAGAAACCAACGCATCCGGGATGACCTGTGTGCAGTCCGACCCTTCCCACTGGCCTGCCTTGCTGATGCCCCTGGGGTTCGCATTTAGCACACAGCTCCCCTGCAGAGGGGTGATGCACAGCGTACATTTGTTTTCACATGATAAAATAATCTGTGCTGATGATTAAATACCATCAGCCTATGGTTAGAGTTTATTGATACCAATATAACTGGCTCATGTATCAAACTCTACGCATCTCCTGACATCTCTCCATTTAATACCAGCATTCTCTGATCTGATCACTCCCATTGACCAGTCAGAAAAGGGCCACAGGCGTGAGGGTTAGCCCAGTTCCAGCTTGGCTCATTTCATTCTGCCAGTCTACATTCCCTGCAGTCTCACCCAGATGCAGTACTTTTCACTTCCTGCCCTGAACAGTTGTGCGATGGTATTATGTGGCTTTCACCAGCCCCACTTTTCACTCTGAGGTGCATGTGGAGAGCTTGTGCTGTGGGTTGCTTTTTGGATGAACGGTTTTATGGAAATGTCGGTGTAGGGAGCTGGCGTGGGCTGACAGGGAGGAGCCACTCCCCACCCTCTGGTGGGAGCCAGGCCCGGCACGCCCCCCCCATGCTGGAAGCGAAGGGGTGGGACAGGAAGTATAAAAGGCGGGGCCCCCAGTTTGCTTGGGAGGGAGCCAGGGAAGGAGTTGGATGTTGCTGTGGGTCCCTGAGCCAGGGACTGAGCTGTATCACCCCTGCCCCCGTGGGATACCCCGAGGAGATGCTGGAACAGTTGGTGTCCGAGGACCCCAAGGAACCTGAAGGCCTGTGAGTGATGAAGACCTATGAACCGGTGCAGGTAGGATATAGCCTAGGGACATCAGACAGTCTGGTTGGTTGCCAGAATCTAGGTCAGCGTGTTTCAGTGGGAACCCCTCTGACCCATGGGTGGGATTTGCTGCTACTGTCAGGGCCTGGGGCTGCTGGAGTGCAGTGAGTCCAGATCCCCCTGCTGCCAGCCCCATTCCTGGGGTGGCTGCCTGCCCATGTTAGGCCAGATGGCCTGCATTTGTCTGCAGTCTGGAGAGCTGGGCTATAGACCACTACAGGAGAACAGAGGTATGGACACTTTGGGAATGGAGGTTGTTCTGTAACCCTGAAATGTTCATAACTCTGAACAAAGTGCAGGCTGAGCTCCAGATCCAGCAGCTGAGACTCCAGGCCAGGTTTCAGCAGCAGCTGAGCCCTACTCGGCCCTGGCATGAGTTTGCAACCTTGTCCCCTCCTGTGGGGATGTGAAAATAGTGAGTCCCCTTCCTGGGGGAGGGGGAGTAAAAACAATGCATCCCCCTCCCAGGGGAAGGGGGGTGGGGGGAGCGGTGCAGACCCCAATGCTGCTCCTGCTCTGCTGCCTCTGGCTGCCTTGGGCTGATAGCCCTGGCATCTTCCTGTAAGTGGCTGCCCCGTGTATGGGAATGCGGGTGGGGTGGGGACAGCAGCCCAGACTTGCCTACCTTTAAGATGCAATACAAGCATGGTACAGTATTTGTGTGGTGTGTGTTTGGTTACTTCTGGTTTCATGTGGCAGCCGGTTGACCAGTCAGTCCATAACTCTGGTGTTTGCATCTTTGGGATTCTACTGAATTGCTCTGTCCTGCCTGGAGCCTGACTGTGCTGGCTGCCTGCCTATCCCAGCCAGGGGGCTGGGCTAAAAGCAGCCAATTCCCCTGTCCCAAGGGGCCAGGGCCCTCAACTTTTTACTGACTTACCATGCTAACTCTCTGTTGATCAGCTCTCAGCTGCTAGGGGCTGCCTACATAAGGGTTAATATTTGTGTGTGTGTGTGTGTGTGTGTCTCTCCTTAGGGCTGCATTTCACATGTGGCTGTCTGGCTGCAATAGTGTGGCTTTTTCTGGTGGTGGAGGAACCTACATAGCACTGTGTGTTCCAGCATTTTTGTTCCATGATTGTGTAATGAATGACCCTGTTGCAAATGCAGGCATCAGGGGGCTGAATGATGTTGCTGTGGGAACCTTCTCTCCAAAGTCCCTGAGTGTTCTGAGATAACTTCAGCAAGGTGGCACTGTAGCCACCAGACTAGGGAATTGGATGACATCATGTATTTAGATTTTCAAAAAGCCTTTGTCCAAGTCCCTCACGAGAGACTCTTAAAGAAATTAAGAGGCCGTGGGTGAAAGGTATGATAGTGCCACCGATCAGAGTCTGCCAAAGGGACAGGAAATGGGAGGAATAAATGATCAGTTTTCAGCCTGGCAGAAGGCTGACATGAGGGTGTATACTGGGACCAATGTTGTTTAATATATTGTTACCTCCTCAGTGGTTAGCCAATGTTTGGGGCTTTTTGGATGGTTTCTATGAGGAGGAGCTATTGATGGTGTAATCTGGTATTTCTTTGATGCAATCCTGTTTATACACAAGGAATGTCCATAAATTCTGGTTTCCCCTGAACACGGCAGGCTAAACAGGAGACAATTTCCTTCCTTACGATTCCAAGCCTCCTTCCAGTCAGCACTCTGCCCAAAAAGTTCTTTCTTGGGGCTCGCGCTCTCTCTCTCTCAGGTCCAGGCTACATGTACTTTGTTGCTGTTCTTGGCTGCTGCTTCGACTCACACAGAGACCCACACAGCTGCAATGAAATCAGCCTCCAGCCCGTGTTTGCATCCAGTCTAGTCTTTAGGCTCTAGTTTCCATTGTTTCACCTCCCACCAAACAGTCATTTATTTGTTCCCTGATTTAGCTTGAATGGAAGGCAGCCAGCATGCCCAGTGGGGTTTGTGACTGCTCATAGATCAAAGACACAATGTGGGGAGCCACCCAGCTGCAAACATAACAATATTAATTAACAACCTGGAAAATAGGCTGAGCAAGTGGCTAAATTTGCCAATGACACACAATAATTTAGTAAACACTGAGAGGAACTTCAAAAGAACTGAACTCAGATTGGTGAACAGGTAACCCGCTGGCAACCAGGAATTGGTGTTGAGAAATGCAACGTCTCATAACGCGAGAACAAGGGGATAATTAAATTGAAAGATAGCAAAACCAATCTATAATAAATGGAAGCCAGGGGACATTGCTAGTCATCACTATACATATTCTAGATAAGAATCGGAAGCTAGGCATTGTAGCAAAATTGACAAAATAAGCAAAAGGCCACAAGGTGAAATCCATACCCAGCGGAGTTCAGGAAGTATGTGTAACCCTTCTGCCAGGTGGAGCAAGCAGCAACCAGGGCCAGGTTCCATATCTAGGGGTTCCTTTCCATTGATGCAACACAGAACCAGCTTGAGCCCCCACCCAGTAACCTGGGCAGAAACTCACTCCTACCACAACTGATTTCAGCTCTGATTCAGCAACTAAAATAATAAGAGGCTCCTAATGAAGCCTATTTAGCTCCTTTCTTTGAACAGTAGGAAAGAACAGGTTAAGCCAGTCTAGAGAGAATCCCTGGAGGAGTTGTACAGCCTCCTGACCAGAACTCCTATCTCCACCCCTCTTACTTTCACAGAGCTCTGGCATTTGAGCCCCTGGCTTAACCAGGCTCTTTCAACTGAGGGCACCCCCCTCATTTGGGACAGGTTAAGCAAGTCCTGCTTTCCTGTATTCCTACAATAATTACAACATTGATAACCATATTTCACTACCCCTGCATTCAGTACTAAGGTCATTTGTACCTGTCAAGGCTGATTCTCCACTCTGGCACTTCTAGTGCAGAAGGTGGGGACCCACAAGGGTTCTAAAAATTAATACTGGCCACTCCAGGCTTGTATTAAACTCCCAAGGTTACAACTTCTCTCTGACCTTGAATGGGTAGATGCTGTCACCACCCAAATGCAAAACCCCTGGGAACCCAGGAAGGCACACTTGGGAATTCCTTCCTGTGGAGTACACTCAAGCCCTTTCACCCCCCTCCAAGGAGGAGCTGAGAAAGGAGAACAAAGAAATCAGCTGTTGCCACCAGCTAACCAAAAAATATGTGCACAAACCTCTTAAGACACAAATGATAGAATATCAGGGTTGGAAGGGACCTCAGGAGATCATCTAGTCCAACCCCCTGCTCAAAGCAGGACCAATCCCCAACTAAATCATCCCAGCCAGGGCTTTGTCAAGCCTGACCTTAAAAACTTCCTAAGGAAGAAGATTCCACCACCTCCCTAGGTAATGCATTCCAGTGTTTCACCACCCTCCTGTTTGAAAAAGTTTTTTCCTAATATCCAACCTAAACCTCCCCCACTGCAACTTGAGACCATTACTCCTTGTTCTGTCATCTGCTACCACTGAGAACAGTCTAGATCCATCCTCTTTGGAACCCCCTTTCAGGTAGTTGACAGCAGCTATCAAATCCCCCCCTATTCTTCTCTTACGCAGACTAAACAATCCCAGTTCCCTTAGCCTCTCCTCATAAGTCGTGTGTTCCAGTCCCCTAATCATTTTTGTTGCCCTCCGCTGGACGCTTTCCAATTTTTCCACATCCTTCTTGTAGTGTGGGGCCCAAAACTGGACACAGCACTTCAGATGAGGCCTCACCAATGTCGTATAGAGGGGAACAATCACGTCCCTCAATCTGCTGGCAATGCCCCTACTTATACAGCCCAAAATGCCATTGGCCTTCTTGGCAACAAGGGCACACTGTTGACTCATATCCAGCTTCTCGTCCACTGTAACCCCTATGTCCTTTTCTGAAGAACTGCTGCTGAGCCATTCGGTCCCTAGTCTGTAACGGTGCATGGGATTCTTCCGTCCTAAGTGCAGGACTCTGGACTTGTCCTTGTTGAACCTCGTCAGATTTCTTTTGGCCCAATCCTCTCATTTGTCTAGGGCCCTCTGTATCCTATCCCTACCCTCCAGCGTATCTACCTCTCCTCCCAGTTTAGTGTCATCTGCAGACTTGCTGAGGGTGCAATCCACACCATCCTCCAGATCATTAATGAAGATCTTGAACAAAACTGGCCCCAGGACCGACCCTTGGGGCACTCCACTTGATACTGGCTGCCAACTACACATTGAGCCATTGATCACTACCCGTTGAGCCCGACAATCTAGCCAGCTTTCTATCCACCTTATAGTCCATTCATCCAGCCCATACTTCTTTAACTTGCTGGCAAGAATACTGTGGGAGACCGTGTCAAAAGCTTTGCTAAAGTCAAGGAACACCACATCCACTGCTTTCACCCATCCATAGAGCCAGTTATCTCATCATAGAAGGCAATTAGATTAGTCAGGCATGACTTGCCCTTGGTGAATCCATGCTGACTGTTTCTGATCACTTTCCTCTCCTCTGAGTGCTTCAGAATTGATTCTTTGAGGACCTGCTCCATGATTTTTCCAGGAACTGAGATGAGGCTGACTGGCCTGTAGTTTTCCAGGATCCTCCTTCCTCCCTTTTTTAAAGATGGGCACTACATTAGCCTTTTTCCAGTCGTCCGGGACTTCCCCCAATCGCCATGAGTTTTCAAAGATAATGGCCAATGGCTCTGCAATCACATCCGCCAACTCCTTTAGCACTCTCGGATGCAGCACATCTGGCCCCATGGACTTGTGCTTATCCAGCTTTTCTAAATAGTCCTGAACCACTTCTTTCTCCACAGAGGGCTGGTCACCTCCTCCCCATGCTGTGCTGCCCAGTGCAATAGTCTGGGAGCTGACCTTGTTTGTGAAGATGGAAGCAAAAAAAGCATTGAGTACATTAGCTTTTTCCACATCCTCTGTCATTAGGTTGCCTCCCTCATTCAGTAAGGGGCCCACACTTTCCTTGACTTTCTTCTTCTTGCTAACATACCTGAAGAAACCCTTCTTGTTACTCTTAACATCTCTTGCTAGCTGCACCTCCAAGTGTGATTTGGCCTTCCTGATTTCACTCCTGCATGCCCGAGCAATATCTTTATACTCTTCCCTGGTCATTTGTCCATTCTTCTTTTTTTGTGTTTAAGATCAGCAAGGATTTCACTGTTAAGCCAAGCTGATAGCCTGCCATATTTGCTATTCTTTCTACACATCAGGATGGTTTGTCCCTGTAACCTCAATAATCCAAATCCTGTTCTTAAAGGTGAAGTCTTATTAAAAACAAAGAAAATGCATCTGAAAACTCAGGCTATTGCTAGATTTTTTTTTTTTAAGAGCAATTCCAAAAATGAAGCACCCAAAATAGTTTTCTGGGGGTTCAGTGTAAAGGTTACAAGCAACAAAAGCATCTGGGGTTAACACAGAGGAATCCACAAGCCATAAGAAATAAACAAAATAAATCTAATCATGTCTTTCTACACATTTTCTGATCTACTTACATATCTGGGTTTCCAAATAAGCAATTTCTAGGTATGAATCTGATTATTTTCATACCTGGCCTTTAGCTTCTCTCAGCATAACTGCTGCCCTGTTCCCCTCTTCCCAGAGAACAGCCCCACAAAGCAGGAGTCTTGTTTCAATTTTTAAAAGTTCTAGCTATCCCATTGGCTCTTCTGGTCAGGTGCCAGTGCCAGTGGGGGCTCAGGGCTAGGACGGGCTGGGGGTGCAGCCTCTGGGGTGAGGCTGGGGATGAGAGGTTTGGGTGCAAGAGGGGGCTCAGGGCTGGGGTATAGGTTCTGGGAGGGAGTTCTCTGGCTCCACAGCTCCCTTTGGCCAGGCTCAGGGAAGGGGCAGCACGCAGATCCTCCCTGGCTGCCCACAACTAGGAGCCAGAGGTACATGCCAGCTGCTTCCCAGGAGCCGCATAGAGATGGGTAGGGAACCTGCCAGCCCCACTGACTGGACTTTTAATGGCCTGGTCAGCACCAGGGTCTCTTTTTGACTAGGCATTCCAGTCAAAAACTGGACACCTGGCAACCCTAGCATCAATATTGGCAATTCTCCCATTTCCATCCAGCAAGGTCATGGGTCTGTTCCACATCACAGGGTGGGACTGGCCCTTTTTAAAAGCCCCAGATGGGCTACAAGAGAAGGCACCTGGTCCCTTGGGGAAGAGCAGCCAGGAGAGCAGACCTGGGGCTCTCCCTCCCTGGGAGTAGAGACAGACCAGGTGAGCTGGGGCAGCAGGAAGTCCCCTGGGAGGAGAGGCCCTGGGAAGCTACTAGGGGAGGGTTTCCCGGACACAGCCTGTTTTGAGCCCCCGCCCTCTGTCCAGCCAGATTTGTCAAATAACAGGCAAGGTCCTGGATTTTGATGGAGCAGATGCTGCAGCTCAGAAAGAGCCCCGGTTGGTCTGCTTCCTGATAGGTTTCTCCCCTGTATCCATATCTGACTGGTCTGTCACAGCTGCCAGATCCCACCCAACCAGGTCCCAGCCCTGGGGAGGGTGGTCCCACAGGGAGGTGCTGACGGATGGGCTGGCACAGACCCAGTGCTAGCCCATCAGCCACAATGACAGGGTGCAACACTGCCCCCCCATCCAGTGAGTATCCTCACTGCAGGTACCCCTCCAGCACTTCCCCTCCTGGAAGTGTCCTCTTTTGGGGAACCTGAAGCATGGTAACCCTATGCTAGGGAAAAAATCTCTGGGGAGAGAGCCCTGGAAGGCCCCACTCAGAGCAGGGGCGAATCCTGCAGCAGACGTCGTTGAGAGACGCAATCCCCTGGGAACTGTAGCTGTGGGTAGGCGGAGGAACTGCGCTCGTGGAGCTTTCACCTGTGTCTGAAAATTAAAATGGTCTAGAAATGGGGCTGGGTGTGGCAGACAGTCCCTCCTGGGCTGGTATCAAGCCAGCACCTTTTCTTCCTCCAAATGTATTAAACATGTGTAAGCAGGGTCTGCCTGAATGATTCCCTGACAGCTAGCTGGGAGGGGAAGAGACTCTGGGTGTGTTTATGTAACTACAGTTTGCTCCTGCTCTGTTTACATATTCATCATTTACAGCTGTGTCAAAGGATCAACTTTGGCTGGTGTTGGGTATGGTGATAAATAAAGCGTGGGTGGGAGGGAGCTCCCTTTTTATGGGCAGCCAGCCAGTTAGATATAAAGTCCCTCTTGGTAGCTGTTCTCTGCTTGTTTTACCTGTAAAGGGTTTTAAAAAATTCTCCCTGCATAGGTAAAAGAAAGGGAATGGGCAGGGACCGTGTCTTTACATTACAGCTACATAAAGCAGGGAATAACCACAGCTAGGAGAAGCAGAAGAAATGCAGACAAGCAGCCATCTGCTGCTGATTCCCACTGAGGCCTCCCTGTGTTGACAGGTGCAAGGCTAAGGCTGTCCCCATTACAGCCTCCCTCGCTGGCTGTGTTGGAGAGTTGGCGATTGGGGTGGCATGAAACACTGGCCCTGGGCGGAGAGATCCAGGAGGGCAGGGGACAGAGCGACAGACAGGGGCCCTGTCTATGGCCGTGTCCCCACATCAGAGACATTTTCCTCAGACTCTTGGAACCATCAAAGACGCTTTATCAGAGAGCTGTGGAAACGGTGTGCCCGGCCCCAGGGAAAGGAGAGGGCCAGCCTTGGGCTATGGAGCCGCCTGCTGCCGTGTCAGAATAGGCCCAGAGATCCGCCCCCCAGCACAGCACAGCACTGGCCTGGACAGGCCACGACCCCGACACAGAGCGCAGGACTCTGACCTCGCGGCTCTGACCGCACTATACTTCAGCCAGTTTGCCGTGAACTGACACAGTCTCTGTGCAGCTCTGGTATCCTTGTGGGTGTGAAAGCATGTGCTGGAGCTGGATTAAGACACAGGTGCAATGGCTTCATGCCCTCGGCTCAGCACCAGGCGTCATGTGACCATGAAAGAATGTCGGCTTTGAGTTGAACTGAATTTCTTCTGGTCCTTATGCCTGTGAAGAAGAAAAACTTGAGAATGTGCCCAAGCGTAACCAATGCAGCAATGTCTGTCTGAGTCTGCAGAGAGCCTGACCCCATTGTTTGGAGAGCAGTGATTTACCCTGCAACTCACTGGGGTTTTATGTAAAACCCACTGTTTGGGTGGGCTTGGGGGGGAGGGGAGAGGGAGGCTCATTGTCACCCCATCATACTCAGCAGGGCTCCCCAGGATCCTGTGGGTGGGTGGGAGCAGTGTCCTCCCTCCTGCTGGACAGGCCCCAGCCCTGTAAAGCCAGGGAGCAGTGCAGAGGGGGATGGGTGCCAGCCCCTGCAGCTGAGCAAATGGCCCTTGTATGGATGGCTCCTTCCAGTAACACCCCGAGCACGGCAGATCCACAGCAAAGGGGCGGGGCCTCAGGAGGCCCTGGCATAGGTGCTGGAACTGGGGGGTGCTGCAGTACTCCCTGACTTACAGCGGTTCCCATTATATCCAGGATTCATTGTTTGGTTCAATGGTTCTCGGCACCTGCACGATACAAATTGTTCCAGCCCCTCTGGCCCTTGCAGGGGCTGGGCACTGTGACAGGCTGCTGTACTCACTGCAGGATGGGATTAGCTCCGCATGGCCAATGCCCCTTCCTGCTTTGCACCTTCTCTCAGTCTGCAGCTCCTCTCTCACTCCAGGGGCTGCTGCTACCTCTTCAAGGCTCAGCCCCCCTGGCCTGGTCAGTCAGCATCCCCCACTCCTGGGGCAGTGTCCTTCAAAGGCTCATCTGTTCAAGAGGCATCTGGCAGCCCTCACACTGGGTCGCTCCTGCGGTGACCCACCAGTCTTCCAGTTCGCTGCTGTGCCAGCACCCCTTGCCCAGCCCACCCTTACCCCTGGTTCCAGCCCAGGGACCCAACAACATGCAGCCAAGGTCTGTTCAGTCTCCAGCCTCGCCGCTTCCTACCCCATGTGTTCCACAGGTTCTTCTCCACCCACCCTCCTCGGTACCCCCTTCCCTCTGGGCCAGGCCCCCTAGTGCTCCCTCCTTCCCGCTCAACTAAACAGATGGTGACCACAAGCCTCCTCTGGTGCCTGGCTGCTGCCAGCTCCCTGGTTACCCTTGTCCCATGGGCTCAATGACCCCAACAGGGGACAGAAATTCATGACCATGCCCTGTGTACAGTGGGCCAAGTGCTCCGCATGCCTGTGAGCCTGGGCAAGTGGGGCATGAGGAGACAGAGGGCAAAGCCTGCTGTAAACGCTCCTGAACCTCTGCTTAAGTGCCCCGCCCCACCCCACCCACCAGGCAGGAGCCCAGGTATAAAGCAGGGCCCAGTCTGAGGGGTGAGGTGGGCTGCTGCCCCTCTGCATCCCAAGTGTGGGGCCGTAAGGGCAAAAACCTTGTGGACTGTAAGCTCTCTGGGGCAGGAACCATGATTTTTCTGTGCAGCTCTGTCAGTGGTCACCTAAGCAACCAGCAAATACGGGCTGCTCCTGGCCTGCTTTCCCCCAAGTCAGGGGAGAGATTGCTCAGTCTGCTCACAGATTCCTAGATTATAAAGCCAGAAGAGACCTTTGGGATTATCTAGTCCTACCTCCTGTACAGCCATTCCCAGTCTGTACTTGTTCAGCTTCCAGCCTTTGGATCGTGTTGGACCCTCTTCTGCTAGATGCTCTGTTCCGCAGGTGGGTATTTACAGGCTGATCAGGTCACCCCTTAACCTTCCCTTTGTGAAACTCCACCAATTGAACTCCTGGAGTCTCTCACTAGAATAAAGGCAGGTTTTCCAACCCTTTCATCGTTCTCATGGTGATTTTCTGACCCCTCTCCAATTTATCAACATCCTCCATGAATTGTGGGCACCAGAACAGACACACCAGTCACAAATCCAGAGGTAAAATAACCTCTCTGCTCCATCTGAGACTGGGCTAGATGGATCATTGCTCTGACCCAGTATGGCCGTTCTGATGTTCTTGCATGTTATCAGCAGCAACAAGGGCTGGTTTCAATCTCTAGGGGTTTCTCTTAAAACTACAAAAGAAAATTGGGTCAAGCCCCCACCAGAAACTTGGGAAAACTACATACCTCTGGGCCTGTGTCTAACAGACCACTTGTACTAAAGGGAACACAAACAATGAATCACCCCCCACCCTGGAACCTCTAGGGTCAGTGGCTTGGGGGAAGCTGGGTCTTTGGGGAGCAAGCCCTCAGTAACAGAGTGAGGAGTTCTCCAGAGCCCAGGCCTGGAGTGAAGAGCCTGCAGAGAACTGACTCTGGGAAGGATAGAGTTTTTGCTCCTTTGAGTTGGGACACTATTACCCTGGAAGGGGCAGACTAAATTGTGACTTGGTTACTACACCACGCCTGGCCAAAAGGGGCACCCTAGGGGACAGCAAACACCTTCACACCCCTACATCCAAGACGGGTGAATTTTAACTCAGCATTGCCAACAATGATCCCCCAGGCACAGTAGATATCACCCGAGCAAATGAGCTCTGCTCACAAGGGCCCTTCCTCTGATTCACCACTAGTCAGTGCAGAGGGCTCCCTTGCTCAAGAACCCCAACCCCTGACTTAGTCATATTAGAACTCAGTGTTTGCTTGCCCCCTGCTTTCCAACTGATCCAAACTGCTCTGGGTCAGTGACCTGTCCTGGTCACTATTTACCACCCTGCCATTTTGGGGGTCAGCTGCAAACCTTGAATGATGATTTTATGTTTTCATCCAGGTCATTTAAAAAATGTCAACTAGCCCAGGGCCAAGAACTGGTCCCTGCAAGATTCCCCTGGACACACACCTGCTTGATGATGGTTGCCCATTTACAATTACTTTGAGACCTATTAGTTAGCCAGTTTTTAATCCATTGAATGTGTGCCATGTTTGTTTTGTATCTTACTCAAAATGCCTTGTGATACCAAGTCAAACGCCTTACAGCACTCCAAAGATATTACATCAACACTGTTACCTGCATCCACCAAACATGTAATCTTATCAAATAAAGACATCAAGTTAGTTCAAAAGGCAGGCCTGGGAACTTAAATCCATAACTCTCCTAGACACCAAAAACCATGGATTTAACAGGGACCCTGGTTTTATGGTTCATTACAACGATTTGTAACAATCCACAGCTGCCTGCTACACTTAACAGCCAGGTTCAAAGCCTTTATGCAGGACCTTCTAACCCCAATTGCCACCTTCCTTTCAAGTGATTGCCTCTCACCTGTGTTACCCCTTCTGCTTAACAATCTGTCCCGACCTGCATTCAGTCAGACACTCTGCATCCTTCCCCAGACCTGAGAAAATGCTCTGTGTAGCGCAAAAGCTTCTCCCTTCCTTCTACCAACAGAAGCCAGTCCAATAAAAAATATGATCTCACCCACTTTGTCTCTCTCATAGCCTGGGACAGCCACAGCAACACTGCAGACATCAAGTCAGTTTGACAAGATCTAGTTTCCAAAACCCATTTATTCCCCTCCCTCAATTCTTTATTCCGTTTGATGAGGATGACCGTTGTATTCAAATGTTTGGTGCACAACCCTTGGCAGAAAAACTAAGGAGGCAGAGTCTGTCCTTAGGACTAAAGCCCCCTGTCTTGGCGGTACTTACCAGCCCAAAAGCTTGGAAGACCACGATATCTGGAAGCCACCACAGCTGCAGGAGTTGCCAGAGGACAGAGCTGAATTGCATTGGTGACTGGCTGACATTTTTTTTGCAGTGGATTTAGTTCTGGGTTTTCTCCCCTAGCCTTTGCTCAGCCAGGAGCTAGCTCCAGGCAGCAGTACCAGATGGAATTGCTCATTTGTGGATATTGGTTTTCAGCCCAGTGAGTATCACTGGGCATAACCCCCACCATTCAGTGTTGGGTTTTGTCAATGAGCACCTGAACTCTGGGACCAGGGGCACGCTGTACAGGCCTGGCCTGACCTCAGAATCTGACCTCGAATCCATCAGCCATTCCATTATTTTGCTTTGGATCAACATCCGGCTGGGACGCCAATAATTACCTGGGTCACCCTACTGACCCTTCTTAAATATTGGCACAATGTGAGCTTTCTTCCAGTCGTCTGGAACTTCCACAGGGCTGCATGACTTACTGCGAATCAACCATCCAGCTAGCTCCTCGCCCAGCCTATGTTGGGAAAAATCTGAGATTCCAGTTCTCTGGTCCTTCTGATTTAACTGTGTCCCACTGTTTAATATCCTCCTGAGACACCAGTGGACTGGGAAGAGCCATGATCATCATCAGATGACAGGATTACCTCATCAGTCCCCCCAGTACAGAACAGCAATCACTGTTGAACACCTGCCCTTTCTGCATCAAGTAGGGTTGTCAATTTTCTAATCACACAAAACCAAACACCCTTGACCCTCCCCTTCCCTAAGGCCCCACCCCCTCTCACTCCATCCCCCCTCCCTCTGTCGCTCACTCTTCCCCCACCCTCACTCACTTTTACTGAGCTGGGACAGGGGGTTGGGGTTCAAGAAGGGGTTTGGGCTCTGGCTGGGGGTGTGGGCTCTGGGATGGGGCCAGAAATGAGGGGGTTCAGGTTGTGGAAGGAGGCTCCAGGCTGGGGCAGAGGGTTGGGGTGTGAGAGGGGCTCTGGGCTAGTGCTGAGAGGTTCAGAGTCCTAAGGAGCTCATAGCTGAGTTCTGCACATATTGGCGGCTTGCTGCTGGTTTACCATGCCAAGAGTGACTTGGCTTTTGTCCCACTGGCCAGGGGGTTAGAGCTGTTACCCTGAGGATCCAGAGATTCCCAGGCCAGAAGAGTCCACTGTGATCAACTATTCTGACCTCCTGTGTAACACAGGCCAGAAACCTGCCCCACAAAACTCCGAGAGCAGAGCTGTTAGACAAACATCCAACCACAATTCAAACATCGTCCAGGATGGAGAATCCACTACAAGCCTTGGGAAATTGCTCCAATGGTTAATTACCTTCACTGTCAACCACGTACGTCTTATTCCTAGCTTCAGCTTCCAGCCCTTGGACCACGACAGATCTGTCTCTGCTAGGCTGAAGAGCCTGTAACGTGTCCCCATGTAGATATCGATAGACTGTGATGAAGTCACCTGTCACCTTCTCTATGTTAAGCTAAACAGCTGGCGCTCTCTGAGTCTATTGCTGTGCGTCATGTTTTCTGAGCTTTAATCAGTCTCGTGGCTCTTCTCTGACCCCTCTTCAATTTATCAACATTTGTCTCAAATTGTGGGCAGCAGAACTGGACACAGGATTCCAGCTGTGGTCACACCAGTGCCAGATACAGAGGTGAAGTAACCTCTCGGCTCCTACTCCGGATTCCCCTGGTCATGGGTCCCATTAGCCCTTCTGGCTGCAGTGTCACACTAGGACATGTGTGTTGAGGCCTGAAGGGACTGTCCTGATCCTGACCAGTCACATCCTGCAGAGACCTTCCCCAGGGCTGCCTGCAGGTCAGGGAATGAATCTTCCCTCCTGGGCTGCAGGGGAAGGCTTGCCGCTGTGGCTGAGGTGGCACCATAAATGGAGTGTTCTGATCTGTATGTTGATTTGGGGGGCCAGACAGCCAGGCAGATCCACTCGTCCACCTACAGAGCCCCCTAGCAATGTTACGGGACACCCCCTCCCGCACTCTCCCTGCCCATGCGCACACAGCACCCTTGCCTGTTCCCCAGCATCAGTAGGACCCTGTTGCATTCTGTGCTGAGGCTGGCAGCTGTTCTGCCTTTCTGTCCGGTATTTAACACTGTGCTGCTGGGGTCATTGGATCAGCCGCTGCAGGGCTCAGCAACCTGGGGCTGAGCCCTAGGAATGGGACAGGTTAAGCTGAATGTCAGGAAAACCTTAATTGAGCAGCTGGGACTTTTCATGGACTGAGCCAGCAGGGAAGCTGCCCTGCCCTTGCTCTATAGCCCTGTGCACCAAGGAGGAGTGCAGGCCAGTAGCTGACAACTCACAGCAGTGACCAGCTGCATCTCCAACCAATGCTCAGACTGGTTGGAGCAGGTGGCTTTCTGCAGGAGAGCGGTTCTGGTCAGTGCAGGTGGCGGTGGTAGGGAAGGGTCAGTGACACTATCCATCAAACAGTTTCAACTCAATTAAAGGTATTGATTAATCAGTATAAGCTTGACTCAGCTTTTCAGCAATGATCAAGATCCCCGTCTGGTGGTGAGCAGCTGTGCATTGCAAAAATGGAAGCGGGTTTTTCAGCCCATGCCGGGAATTTCATTGGGCCATTTGGTTTGCACGCCGGGGCCCATTCCGGCGCCCAGGCCAAGTGCTGGCTCTCTGTGCCTGGAGGAAATCCCCCAACCCCCATTTGGCACCACAGGGTTTCAGCACCTCAGTCTTTTCCCAGCAATGTTCCAGCCCCCAAGACAGCAGCATTTATGGTGCAAATGTCAGCTATTCGCAAGGGCCAGCTGGTGCACCTGTTCTGCTCCTGTTCTAGAAGAACAAGGGGAACAACAACACACTAAAGGCAGAAGAATTCAGCCTGTCACAAGGACAGCCTTTGCCCACTTGTTTTACACGGGGTGCAGCTGGTCTGGGGCACTCACTACCACAAGATGTCACGGGGGCCCTAGGCTCAGCACAATTCAAAGCAGGGTTCTCGTACTGTCCTGGGAGGCAGCTGATGTGGTGGATTGGAGTAGCTATAGAAGGGTGACCTCATGGGCAGAGCACTGGTCTGGGGCTCAGGACTCTTGGGTTCCATTCCCAGCCCTGCTAGACTCCTGGGGTGACATTGGCCAAGCCAGTCTCCCCGCCCCTCAGCTGGGCAATAGGTAATCCCCGCCCCCTTTCCTGTCGGTATTTGTATCCCAGCAGCACCTAGGCAGGAGCCAACGGTGTCAGGCGCTGGACAAACGGAACAAAGAGCCAGGGGGATAAATGGGCTGCTTGGAGCTGTGCACAGCAGCGTCTCCCAAGCGTTGGGGCAGCACGGGAGAAACAGGGGCAGCAGGGGAAGGTGTTTTGAAGCTATAACACATGGACTGGGGGGAGGCGATCCTCCCTGGGCTGTAACGCTGCAGGGCAGGGATGCTCTGTGGGGCTGGGCAGCAAATGGACTCAACCTGCCAGGCACAGGAATGCGTTTGCATCGTGCTCCCCGTCTCTGTTGTGGTGGGATCACGGCAGCACTCGGGGCTATTGCAGGGAAGGTGGAAGAGCTGGTGGAATTGCAGCAGAAGGACAGAGGGCTGCGTGTGGTTCTGCTAACGGGCTGTTCCGTTCCATTGCCGAGGACAGGGCTGAGGCCTGGCCCTGGACCCCTCATAATTTCTGAGCGAGAGCAGGCTTACAGCTGTGCTGCAAAGCTAGCTCCTGGCCCAGCTAACAAGCCAGGCGCACCCCATGCGAAGTCAGCCCCTGTGCACATGGAGCTCGGTTCTGCTCCTCTCCCAAGCAGCTGGCAGCATGAGGAGCAGTTTGACTGGCCGCTGCAGCCTATGCTGAGACATGAGAGGGGGAATGCCCACCTCCTCCGCCTGTTCCCTTTAGTAATGGGACCGCTAATACCCGCTCCCCGTTGTGCCTCACCAGGCTGGTCTCCTGGCTCCCGCACGTGCCCCTAGGCCACGGGCCGTGGACGGCTGCAGACTGCCCAGGAGATGCCAGACCTGGCACAGAGCAGGGCTTTACAGATACAGGGATAAACAGCCACGGAGCAGCTGGAGCGTTGAGAGGGATTTCTCAGCTACTCAGCCAGTAGTGTCAGTGTCAGCCGGCTGTGCTGGTGAGGTCCCAGGTGCAGGTGAGCATGTGCTGCCAGCAGCCTGGCTCTGCGCCACAGGGAAACATTCAAAGGGAAACGAGCGTCCTGTATTATGGCTCTAATGCTGCCGTTTAGGGCTGTGCGGGCCGCCGATTCCCCTGGCCCTTTGTGGGTCCATCCCTAACCTCTGGAACAGCTCCTGAGAGCCAGGTGTGGTGGGGTTTTGAGCCACGGCCTTTCCAGAATGGGTCTGTGTGGGTCGCAAGACATCTGCCTCGGGGTGCAGCCATGCAGGGCTCGGGCGGTGGTCAGAGCCGAGAAGGACTTTTATCATGGCTTGAACTGCCCCCTAGCCCAGGCTGAAGCGCCCTGCTGGGGCAGAGGTGGATGTGCCTAGTCCATGGCTGGTCCCGGGAACAGGCTCCGTCTGTACAGCCCACGAGGTGAGCACTGGAGGTGTGACCAGGAGCATGGTCACAGCCGGGGGCTGTCCTCAGCACTGGCTGTGATTGGATCGCCCTGATCAGCACTCTGATGGGTCATAAATAACAGGGACTGAGTGACCGTCAGCCAGAGCTGGGGGCTGGCTGGGCTGCTCGGGCTGGGCAAGGTGTTTATGTATGGGCCAGGAGTTCCCAAATTGTGGCCTCAAACCTGGCCTGTGACCCTGTGCTTGTGCACCTTACTGCAGGGTCTGCTTGCCAAGGTGTGGAGCACCCAGCAGCCCCTGTCACCTCTGTGGGTGTCTCCCTCTGCGCTCAGGACCCAGGCTCTAGTCTCCTCTCGCTGCAAGTCCTGGCCCCTCTGCTGTGGTGCGCTGGCATGGGAAGGACTTGGCCCCACTGGCCAGAAACGAGGAGGCTCTGGGGCTGCAGCTGCCTTTCATGCCAACTGCCATGGGTGCTCGTCTCCCTCTGATGAAGGTTGCTGCCAAGATGAAGAAAAGTGTCAACCTGGTCCAGAAACTGGAAGGCACAAGCTGGGAGCATCGGTGATGGCTGGCTCTGTGTCTGCAAACCCCTGGGCTCTGGGGGGCTTCCGACGGAGTTCCCCGGCTCCTGCACTGCATGGGAATCGCCACTCATTGGCCATAGGCACCGACTCTGGGGGTTCCCACAGGAAAAAATTAGCCAATGCTTAGCACCCTCCAGCAGCCAGCTTCCTCCTGCCCCCCCAGCGCCTCCTGCCCACAGGTGGCCCCACCAATCAACTCCTGCCCCTCCCTCTCAGCGCCTCCCACCCACCCCGGATCAGCTGTTCGGTGGCAGGAGGTGCTGGGGGGGAGGGGGAAAAGTGGGGACGGGGTGCACTAGGGAAGGGGGCAGAACTGGGTGGGAAGGGGCGGGGCAGGGGCTTGAGAGAAGGGGCGGGGCAGAAGAGGAAGATGAGCACCCCCGGGGCCTTGAGGAAGCTGGCACCTGTGACACTGGTGCCACGTGTCGTCTGTAGTGCGAAGCTGAGTGCAGGTGAAGTTTAGCAAGTGGAAGTTTATCAAACCCTAGTCGCTGCTCTGTCCACGTGGCTGAGCCACTTCCAGCCGAACCCCACCCGATCCCTGTTCCCTTGGGGTCCCCTCAGTAGCAGCCCTTCCAGGCAGTGTGGGCCATTGACTCACGTTCCACCGACCATGACATAGACACTTGGCTCTGCGGGGCTGGACCTCATCAGTATGTGGCTGGGCAGCACCCATGCTGGGCCATGCTCCTTCTTCCCTGAGCACTGGGATTGCCTGGCTGCAGGCTCCTTGCCCCATGGAA
The DNA here is from genome assembly GCF_009764565.3 of Dermochelys coriacea. Taxonomy (NCBI): domain Eukaryota; kingdom Metazoa; phylum Chordata; order Testudines; family Dermochelyidae; genus Dermochelys; species Dermochelys coriacea. The sequence goes on along the minus strand of NC_050075.1, from coordinate 108,681,988 downwards.
ATGTGCAGCAGGGTGGGGTGTGGCCTTGGGGAACAGACCGGGCTTTTCCAGCCCTAAGGTCTATCACTTCCGTCCTCACTGGTCATCTGTGCGGCAACAGGACAGCGGCTGTGCTGTGCTCCACGGGTGGCTGCATTCAGGAATGCAACGTGCTCGGGGATGACATGCAAAGGGGAGGTCATTACAGTAACCAGAGCCATCCCGAGAGAATGGCAAATCGGGCGACCGCTCTGGGCCCTGTGCTTTGTGGGGGGCCAGTGTGATTGGGTGGCACATGAACCGCGGGCTGGGGGGGCTAGCCCCACCCATTCCACCTAAGGGAGAACGTGCCGGGAGGGAGAGTGCATAGCGGCACTGCTGCAGGGTTGGAACGGTAGTTGCCTTCCCATCAGGAGTTGGGCTGGGGTACAGCTGGTAGCTGCTAATAGTGTTGATCAGAAGAGCAGGGACTAGATCTTCCTGCTTCAATATTTTTTTGGCTCTCTGTATAACCCTCTCAGTCTCTCCATTTGCTCATGGGTAACATGGGTTGCTGATGATGTGTTCAAAATCATATTTTGTTTGGAATGACGTAAATTCAGCTGCAGTGAATTGTGGTCCATTTTCTGTCAATAGCTTTTGAGTACTGAAATGGGAGAATGTGCTCTTTAATTCCTTGATAACACTGATACATGTTGTATCTTTCAAATATATTATTTCAACATAGCTAGAAAAATAATCCACTACAACTAGATAATGCTGTCCTCTGAATTTGCATCAGTCTGCTGCTGGCCTCTTCCAGGGTCTGTCCGGGAGAGGTAGTGTTATTAGAGGCTCTTTGCACTGTGTTGGTCTGTTAATTCTGCAATGTTTGCATTAAGATACTTTATTCTTCATGTCCTTACTGATTACAGGCCACCACTCTGACTGACTGGTCCATTCACGGCAGTTAGTTAGACCTTGATGTCCTTCATGGATGAGGTCTAGAATCTCTCCTCTCAAAGCACTTGGGAGGACAATGTGATCACCTTTAATCATTAGCCCATTGAACTTGCTTAATTGTCCGCATACAGCAAAGTGTTCTCTTGCCACAGCCATAGAGTTCTTAAATACTTGGGCTACCCTGCCCAACTGTAGCTAAAAACTTCTTGACGTTGCTTATCTGCCAAGGTTGCTTTTTGTAGTAGGAATAGTCTCTGACTTGACACTGGACTGTAAGGATCCAGGTAAGCCTTTCCATGTTCATCTAGCTCACAGGTGTTTGAGTGACACTGGTCTCCATGACAGCAAGTCTGCTATTGTCAGATTTTCACCAAGAATATATTCAGTGACTCGGTTAAATCACATTAGCCTAATCAAAAGACGTTGGCATCTCAGCTTTACTTGATCCAGGTCCTTTCTATTGATAACCAACCATAATCCTTTTGGAACCTTTATCAGCTTAAAGGAACCCAACCCACACAGCTAGCTATAGAAGTTCTCCCCTGCCCATACTCTTGCCTGACACGTCTCTCTAAGTGCACAAGGGTAGAAGGAACTAGCTTCCTCTCAGTTCCATATTGCTGTAACAGTACACCACCAACGGTAACAGTAAAGGCCATCGCTGCTGGCATCAGCACTGACTCTTGGGAGTTTGTTTAAAACTGGAGCAGCTGAGATCTTTTCTTTTACCCTTTTGAAGAGAATCTCCTGGTTTGGCCCCAGAGCCAGGGTGCACTGGTTCCTTCAGGGGTTTTGTCACTGTAGAAAAGGCTTGCTGGTATTCACCAAGATAATTTACCATCCCCAGCGTGTATCTCAGGATTGGTACACTTGCTGGTGCATTCAATGCTCTAATTGCTTTTACTTTTTCCAGACTAGGACTAATTCCATCTGTTTATCTGTCCCAAAAATTCAATTTGATGTAGGCAGAAAATACACTTTATTTAGCTTGAGTCTGGCCCCATGGATTAAGCTCAGAACTTCATTGAGAGTTTTGTCATGTTCTTCCGTTGATGACTTGTATATTTGTTAGACCCGCAATAGAAGTCTCCCTACGAGATGGGGAGCAGGCAGATACCGGACAGTGTTGGTATATGATACTTTAAATGCTTTTTATTGATTACAAAACAAATCTTACTCACTCCGCATTCACACCCCAGAGGCCAAAGGTCAGAACGGTCCTGACGGCCAGTCGAGATTCCTTCTCAGCATAAGATGTGGGGAGCCGGTGAAAACCACATCTATATCCACATGGGACTCTGGATCAATAAATGACTCTGATTTGCAGAAATGTTAGGCAACCATTTATAGTTCTTTCCATCACATTATCAGTTCTTTGCTTCCGTTTACTAGGCCTTCTACCCACACAATTCCCAAGAGAAAATCCTGAGCAAGCCACCATGATGTAAGGTGTGCAATTTTTATACTATTATATATCAGCCTAGCTGGTGGTGTTTGTTTTTTCTTTGCTGATTTTTCCATATTTTTCTCCAAATATAACAAGATTGTTTTTGCACAAATAGTTTTAATAATCCTTGACCTTAAGTTCTTGCTTCAGTTGCCAACTTGCAATGCACATATTTATGTTAAGCATGCGTCATTCGTACCAGATCTCAATGATCTATAATATATAACATGAATATATGAATCTCAATGTATATTATATTATAATATATTTATATTTATTATATATACCCCAACATTCCCCCCCACTTGATACATGATTAGTGCCATTAATTATTGTATCACTTTATAATTTTGCAAGCAATTTAATTTTATATATTACTTGCTTTAAAACTTTTTGTTGCTTTTTTTATTTGGCAGTATAAACATAGCATAATAAAGGTTAACAATTATTAATGCAAATATTATGACAATAGGATATAGTATTAAATTTAGAAGAGCTGTGACACTGGAAGACCATTTTTTAAAACCTTATACCAATGAGAAATTGCCTTTTTTTTTTTTTTAAATTTTAATATTTGACCATTGTGGATTAAAATGTTTTGTTTTATTTTTTGTTTAGCTGAGAAGACTTAGATACATTTTTTGCATATAGCCTGATTTTTTTCTTTTATTAATTAATTTTTTTAAAATTGTTTTTATTGTTTTAATGCTAGAGGTAGTGGGATTGATGCCCGCATTCTCCACCACACGTTAGACCCGCAATTGAGGTCTCCCTATGAGATGGGGAGCAGGAGGTCAGCTGCAAAAACGACAACCTCATTTGTGTCCTTTAGCAGCTCTGCTGCCATTCTTTGGGAAATTTCAGGAAAACTGCTAATCCTGAAAGGTAATTTTTGAAAGCACAATCTCCCAAATGGTGTGATGAATGTAGTCAGTTTAGCACTCTCTTTGGCTAAAGGAATTTGCCAAAAACTACTTGAGGCATTTAGCTTGGAGAAACACAGTAACTCCTGCCGCTTTAGGTAGGAAGTAGTCTAGTGCTGGGAGGATATATTTCTCTTACATAAATGCTTCATTTAGTCTTTTAAGATCCATACAGATTTGTATCTTCTCTGTTCTTTTTATAACAGGTACCTTCAGTGCACATCATGCAGCTGTCTCAGAGATTGTCTCAGTTATGCCATTCTTTTCCATTCTGTTTAACTCTGTCACTGCTTTATGAATGAACAGGACAGGAATTCTGTGTGTTTATGTACTCTGTGTGGGTCAGCATAGTCTTTCAAGATTATTTCTACTGGCTCTCCTTTTAAAAGGCCAATTGTGACATACTATAGACCAGTGCAAGATGGTATATTTCTGAGGTACAAGGTTGGGAGTTGGGGGGATTTGGCTGATGCCTTTCTCTGGGTGATTCATGAGTGGCTCTGGGAGCATTCATGCAACCTAGCTGCCTGTGGGGCTCCACCTGCTGTTGTGCTGAGTGATCACAGCGCCTGGAGGAGGTTGCTGCTGGTCACTAGCAGGGCATGGTGAGAGACAGCCCAGGCTGGAGAGATAAAGGGGCATGGTGGTCCCATGGTCCCAGGCTGCACCCCAGGGATCCCATCACACAAATATCACTAAATATTCCATCAACTTCTTCCACCTTGCTCACTAGACCCATCATGGCAACCATACTGCGACTATGGAGCCTGGCAGCCTCTGGTCCACTAATCAAATAAACCATTATAATTTAAAGTTTTTTGTATTTGTAGGTTGTTTTTGTGAAAAATTGTCCCACACTGTTCAAAATACCTCCTGGGCTACTGAGGACACGGTCTGCTGGTTGCAGCTCGGACAGGGGTGGAAGACGATTATAAATCCCTTCTGATACAACTGTTACATTTGCATCCACACATATTTACATCTATTTTAAAATTAACAGACTTTCTACAAAAAGAAAAGGAGTACTTGTGGCACCTTAGAGACTAACAAATTTATTAGAGCATAAGCTTTCGTGAGCTACAGCTCACTTCATCGGAAATTTGTTGGTCTCTAAGGTGCCACAAGTCCTCCTTTTCTTTTTGTGAATACAGACTAACACGGCTGCTACTCTGAAACCAGACTTTCTACAGATACTCGGCTCCACCCTCCAGGCTGGCTCTGTGTAATCACAGTTGATTGAGTTCCCCCCTCCCCCCACATCGTTCCCACATCTTGAGCTCCTGCTCTGAAAAGGGCGACATTTTGCCTGGGGCTGACACCACATTGCCTTTGAGGATTTACTACAATTGCTTTTTGAAGATGTGCTGTGATTCCTATCATGTAAGTCACTTCCTCAAGGCTTCTTTCTGGCAGCCGCTGGTCTCGGTTTTGATTTTTAATCACCTCAGATTGCCTTGCCGTTTTGGTGGCTGCGTGAAGGGTTAAATCTCCCGCCATTTAGTTTCTCCGACAGGCCCTTGTCTGGTGCCAGTCACAACTCTGTCTCTAGTGCGCTCTTCCCTTTTGTCTTCAAAATCACAACTTTCTGCCCTGCCACACAAGCCTCGTAGCAGAGATTCTGCAGGCAGCCCAGGTATTTGGATGCACTAGTAAGGCACACACTCCCTCACACCACATTACACTGCTGAGATATAAAATGCTCCTCATACGTAGCCAGCACCACAGTGTAACTGTTGTCACGGCTCCTCACAAAGGCAAAGGATTGAAAGAGACTTTCAGCTTCCCCGCCCATGGCCTAGACGAGGAACGTGCCTGCACCTCTCCTGGCTCTGCAGGGTGTATGGCTGCCATGTGAAAATGTGCCAACCATTCCCTCCAGCCTGGGCTGTCAATGCTGATTCTCTCTGAGGCACCCAACTGTGGCATTGGAACGAAATTCTGCAGGTCTATTGTTGTTGGGTTAGTGACAGAGGCAAAATGGACACTGCCACTGGCAACCTTATTGCAAAAAATAACCTAAACTGCCTCCAGCACGCCGTAAAGATGTGCTGCCGTAAGGTCCTCACAGGGCCACCTAATGACTAAACAGCGTAATGCAGTTTAAACTTTCCTTCTCTGTCTGTGTGCACAAGTTGTGTTCCTGTCTGGTGCAGCTCCTGCACCTCGTCTGTTACCCAGTGAGTCAGCAGTATGGAAGTCACATTGCAATCTACAGCATTAGACGCATCCCTTTCCATGTGTAACGAGGCTGGTTCTGGCGGGACCCAACTGAGAGTGCCAATTCAGGACAAATTGCTTAAAGCAGGGAAATTACAGACCAAGGCTGGGTTTTCTGTGCACACCCAGGCAAACCAATCCAGCCAAACAGAGAAGACTTTGATTTTACCCCACTGGCTAACCACAAGTCACACAAGCAATTCCCTTAGACACTCCAGTTTCCCAATATCACCACGAGTGCCACTCGTTATGGGGACAAATGGTTATGAAAACCAATACCCCAGTAAAAGAAAAAAGGTTCTCTCAATTCCAAAGGACCAAGCCCCAGACCCAGGTAAATATACAAATCAGATCTTACCCACAAATCACGCTGCTGCCAATCCTTTAGAATCTAAAATCTAAAGGTTTAATATAAAAGGAAAAGATATAGATGAGAGCTAGAATTGGTTAAATGGAATCAGTTACATACAGTAATGGCAAAGTTCTTGGTTCAGGCTTGCAGCAGCGACAGAATAAACTGCAGGTTCAAATCAAGTCTCTGGAGAACATCCACAGCTGGGATGGGTCTTTCAGTCCTTGGTTCAAAGTTTCAGGGTAGCAAAGTCCCTCCAGAGGTAAGAAGCAGGATTGAAGACAAGATGGAGGAGCTGCAGCAGCTTTTTATATTCTCTTGCCATGTGGTCTTTCTTTCTTTGTCCCAAAGACAAGCTGTCCATCCCATGGCCTGAAAAAACCTCAGAGTTCTGTCCATAGGCAGGTCCCTGCACACCTTGCTGAGTCACAAGGTGTGTCTGCCTTCTCTCAGTGGGTCACTTGTAGATCTGATGGTCCTTAATGGGCCATCCAGCAGGCTAGGCGGAGCTGACACCAATTTGTCTGGGATGTCACCCAGAAGCATAGCATAAGTTTGGAATACAGACAGTATAGAGCCAATACTTATATCTTTAAATACAAAAATGATACATGCAAACAGATAGCATAATCCTAACCAGCAAACAAGAACCTTGTCTTAGATACCTTATTTGACCCCCTTTATACACGATTTGGTGCCACTACAGGTCCTTGGTTGCAACAATGTTCTATATGGTCCCAGTTCAAGTCAATAACGTCACACCATGCGTGCTGATTGATTCCCCAAGGATCCCACTCGGCAGTGAACACTCCATAGAATCATAGAATCATAGAATATCAGGGTTGGAAGGGACCCCAGAAGGTCATCTAGTCCAACCCCCTGCTCAAAGCAGGACCAAGTCCCAGTTAAATCATCCTAGCCAGGGCTTTGTCAAGCCTGACCTTAAAAACCTCTAAGGAAGGAGATTCTACCACCTCCCTAGGTAACGCATTCCAGTGTTTCACCACCCTCTTAGTGAAAAAGTTTTTCCTAATATCCAATCTAAACCTCCCCCATTGCAACTTGAGACCATTACTCCTCGTTCTGTCATCTGCTACCATTGAGAACAGTCTAGAGCCATCCTCTTTGAAACCCCCTTTCAGGTAGTTGAAAGCAGCTATCAAATCCCCCCTCATTCTTCTCTTCTGCAGACTAAACAATCCCAGCTCCCTCAGCCTCTCCTCATAAGTCATGTGCTCTAGACCCCTAATCATTTTTGTTGCCCTTCGCTGTACTCTTTCCAATTTATCCACATCCTTCTTGTAGTGTGGGGCCCAAAACTGGACACAGTACTCCAGATGAGGCCTCACCAGTGTCGAATAGAGGGGAACGATCACGTCCCTCGATCTGCTCGCTATGCCCCTACTTATACATCCCAAAATGCCATTGGCCTTCTTGGCAACAAGGGCACACTGCTGACTCATATCCAGCTTCTCGTCCACTGTCACCCCTAGGTCCTTTTCCGAAGAACTGCTGCCGAGCCATTCGGTCCCTAGTCTGTAGCGGTGCATTGGATTCTTCCATCCTAAGTGCAGGACCCTGCACTTATCCTTATTGAACCTCATTAGATTTCTTTTGGCCCAATCTTCCAATTTGTCTAGGTCCTTCTGTATCCTATCCCTCCCCTCCAGCGTATCTACCACTCCTCCCAGTTTAGTATCATCCGCAAATTTGCTGAGAGTGCAATCCACACCATCCTCCAGATCATTTATGAAGATATTGAACAAAACGGGCCCCAGGACCGACCCCTGGGGCACTCCACTTGACACCGGCTGCCAACTAGACATGGAGCCATTGATCACTACCCGTTGAGCCCGACAATCTAGCCAGCTTTCTACCCACCTTATAGTGCATTCATCCAGCCCATACGCTGCTTGTCCCCATCAGAAGCTCTGTGCCTGGCCCCTCTGTACCAAGTGCCTCGTGCATTATGCTCCACTGGCATACTGGTTACAGGCCCAATGAAGCAGCTACCAGGTAAGTGCCGTAAGTGAACTCTGCTTCCTCTCAATAGAGACTTCCCTTCCTCGCCCAGGTCGCGGCCTTAGGACTCTGCAGACCCATGATGGAGGCTGGGAAAAGCTGTTCTCGCTGCAGCCAAGGAGGCTGCAGGGCCACTGCATGTGGCTGGGCTGGCAGCTGGTAGAACGTCCTCCGCAGACAGAGCCAGTTTGGGGCATCTCCAAGCAGGCGCTGCTGAGGGTCCGCTTCAAGCCAGCAAGGAAAGACACCCAAGGGCCTCATCCCCATGTAACTGCAGGTCTGTCAAGCAGCCTGGGATGCGGTTGGATGAGCCCTTCCTTTTCTGAGGCTTAGCATCTGGACCCCAAAGGGGACCGTGGGACTTCCATGCTCTTGGCAAGGTGCCCACACAGAGAATCCAGCAGCGCTCCTGCATTCCCAGGGCAGTGGGTAGCCTGGGGCTGATGCAGAAAAGCAGTTTGTCCTGCTGTCCTACAGGGGCTCTAGAGTGCGGGTACCAACCTCAGGGCACTGGTAGGAACCAGGCCACAAACCCCAAACTGGCTGTGAGCTCTGTACTTGGATTTCACAAACTAATTATGGAGTGTGACCTGCCCAGGCACTGTAACATCCTCGCCATGGAGTCACTGACAGGCCCCTGGGCTGCGCCGACCTGTCTCGCCAGCTGGTGAGCCTCCCTTTGTGATAGGTAGTCCCTTACACCAAGGATCACAGCAGCATTCAGGTCACTCCCCATCCCAAGGGACCTATCATCTACCCCAGGTCAATTTCACCTTAGATCTCACACCACAGGCATAAATTCTCCAGAGCTGTATTAAATAGGAAAAGGAACCAAGTGAGTGATTTACAAGACTAAAGCAGGTAAAAATAGATATATATATATATATATACAAACACACGCATGTTCCAATCTTATTTTTCAAAAAGCAATAGAAGCTTCTATAATAAGTAAGCTCTATATGTCCTTTAGGGCTAAGCCAGGCTAAATTCTGGGGATCTTTTGCTTATGCCTAAAAAACCTTGTCCCCCCGTCACAGTGTGGGGGAGTCAGGGCCCTGCACCCCTCTTCCTGGGATTCACCGTGACTCTCAGCCAGCCAGTAAAACAGAAGGTTTATTGGACAATAGGAACATAATGTAAAACAGAGCTTGTAGGTACAACCACAAAACTGAAACCAAAACCCCTCCAGCAGGCTCTCTCCTCTAGCCTTTGTCCAGTTTCCTGGGCAAAGGTGTCACCTGGCCCCACCCCCTTCCTGGCTCAGGTTACAGGCTCATCCCCTGCTATCCCATCCCCAATGCAGACAGTCCCAGTAAAACTAGACGACATTCCCCGGTCAATCCACCCCACTCCCTACTGTGTCGCACCCCCAGAATCCAAGCAGCATAGAGAGCCGGTTCTGTCTTGTTAGAGGGCTGTATTTTCCCCCCAACCCTGTCCATGTGCTCTGAACTGCAAACTCAGTTGATGGAAGGAGTCCGCTTGCATGACTCATCTTCATGGGGTGGGGGGAGAAGAGCAGAGTAACAAAAGTCTTTAATGCTCCACAACAGTCTATCTGGTATCGATGGACCTTTCCCTTCGGCAAGGGTGTAAAACCTTCTGTTAAAGATCAGCCCTTCACACTAGTTAGTGCCTGTGACAGGATGCCCAGGGTGCAGCCGGGGACTATGGGACCACTGTGCCCCCTGAACTCTCCAGTCTGGGCTGTCTCTCACAATGCTTTGCTAGTGACAATCAGCAAGCCCCTCCAAGCGCTGTGATCACTCAGCACAACCGTGTATGGAGCCCCACACCCAGGTAGATTACATGAATGCTCCCAGAACCACTCATGAATCACACACAGAAAGGCACCAGCCGAATCTCTCCAGCTCCCAGTCTTGTACCTCAGGAATATACCATCTTGCATTGATCAAGATGGGCAGTGCAAATTTATTAATTGGTTCACCACTTCATCAGTGGAATGTGGATATACTTTGTAAACCTGAGCAGATTTACCAAACACACTTCAGGCAAACTCACTGGTAAAGATAAACAATTAATCAAATGTATTGACCACAAGAGAGAGATTTTAAGTGATTATAAGTGATAGTTACCAAAAGAAAAGAAAATATAAGCATGCAGTCTAAACTCTCAACCTGATTAGACTGGGCAACATCTAGATTAAGCAATTTTCTAACCCCACTGGATATTACAGTCCTTAACATACAGGTTTATCCCTTAAACCTGGGCCAGTCTCCTTTGTTGGAGTCTTCGGTCTTCTGAGTGTCTTTGTTGCTTGCAGTGTAGGTTGGGGCAGGAGAAAAGGCCAAGCATGGGGCCCCTGTGTTCTATTTTATACCCTCAGTCCCATGTGCTTGGAGAGCACAAGTCCAGGCATGTCTGGGGGCATTGCTGAGTCACCAGACAAGGTTGAGCAGGTCCCCTGGTGTGGCCTTATGCAGGTGAGTCATTGAATTGTAGTTCTCTTGCTGGATAATGGATGTTAACGGTTGTTTGACATTCACCCAGGCATTGGTTACTTTCCTTGGCATTGTCTTTGGAGAGCTAGTATCTGGGTGCTTCCCAAACCCAGAGCATATTTTAGTGACAACAATACAACACAATTCTCATAACTTCATATGCATTAGTGATGTATATATTTTGATAGAACAGTGACTTTCAGCAGATCATAACCTTTTTCCCTGATACCTCACATGGTCTGCTTTATATGCAAGATCACAATTATATATAAATGAAGAATATGGGGGTTAAAGGGCACTCCCCAAGGTATAGAATGTCACAGTGACTCTCTCTCTCCTGTCTGGTGACTTTCACAGTCACAGAGGCTCACAATATAACTGCTCACATATTCCCTTACAATATGGGATACAGATGTTATAAGTGACAATGGATGCAGCAAATCACAAACATTCCATACAGTCTAAACACTGAACACATTCTTAACATTATAATATCTGTTTTAGCCATACTAGCACGTGGGTGAGCCAGACTGTTTCCAGTTATATATTTATCAGCATTCAGTTACATAAGAACGGCTATACTGGGTCAGATCAAAAGTCCATCTAGCCCAGTATCCTGTCTTCCAACATTGGCCAGTGACAGGTGCTTCAGAAGGAAGTCAAAAAAGCAAACGGGATGTTAGGAATCATTAAAAAAGGGATAGAGAATAAGACAAAGAATATCTTATTGCCCTTATATAAATCCATGATATACCTAAATCTTGAATACTGTGTACAGATGTGGTCCCCTCATCTCAAAAAAGATATACTGGCATTAGAAAAGGTTCAGAGAAGGGCAACTAAAATGATTAGGGATTTGGAATGGGTCCCATATGAGGAGAGATTAAAGAGGCTAGGACTTTTCAGCTTGGAAAAGAGGAGACTAAGGGGGGATATGATAGAGGTCTATAAAATCATGAGTGGTGAGGAGAAAGTGAATGAGGAAAAGTTATTTACTTGTTCCCATAATATAAGAATCAGGGGCTACCAAATGAAATCAATGGGCAGCAGGCTTAAAACAAATGAAAGGAAGTTCTTCTGCACTCAGCGCACAGTCAACCTGTGGAACTCCTTGCCTGAGGAGGTTGTGAAGGCTAGGACTATAACAGGGTTTAAAAGAGAACTGGATAAATCCATAGAGGTTAAGTCCATTAATGGCTATGAGCCAGGATGGGTAAGAAATGGTGTCCCTAGCCTCTGTTTGTCAGAGGGTGGAGATGGATGGCAGGAGAGAGATCACTTGATCATTACCTGTTAGGTTCACTCCCTCTGGCCCACCTATCATTGGCCACTGTTGGAAGACAGGATACTGGGCTGGATGGACCTTTGGTCTGACCCAGTCTGGCCATTCTTATGTTCTTATGTAATGAACAGAACAGGGCAATCATCAAGTGATCCCCCTGTCGTCCAGTCCCAGCTTCTGGCAGTCAGAGTTTTAGGGACATCCAGAGCATGAGGTTGCATCCCTGACCATCTTGGCTAATAGCCATGAACTTATCTAATTCTTTTTTGAACCCAGTTATAGTTTGGGCATTCACAACATCCCCTGGCAATGAGTTCCACAGTTTGTATGTAGAAATACTTCCTTATGTTTGTTTTAAACCTATTGCCTAGTAATTTCATTGAGTGACCCCTGGCTCTTGTGTTATGTGAAGGGGTAAATCACACATCCTGATTCACTTTCTCCCCCCCAGTCATGATTTTACAGACCTCCATCGTCTTCCCCCTCAGTCGTCTCTTTTCCACACTGAACAGTCCCAATCTTTTTAACCTCTCCTCGTCTGGAAGCTGTTTCATACCCTGATCATTTCTGTTGCTCTTTTCTGTACCTTTTCCAGGAGAACAAGTGGGGTGGGGGCAGGGCCTCGATGTCCGGTTACTAGGAATTCGAAAGGTGGCAACCCTAGTAGCTGTGCGCACACACACTAGATGACAGCCATGAAATCTCTCTCTGACACACACACATGCGTGTGCACACATCCTGAATGGTGGCCATGCTCACATAGAGGTGCGCACACACACATACCCTGGCTGTTTGCCATATTCACGTGTGTGTGTGTGCACGCGCGCACGATGGTCGCCGTGCACTCTCTCTCTCTCTCTCTCTGTTCTCTCCTTCCCTGGCTTCTTGGCCTCACTGACAGGGCAAACACGAAGGCTGGGGTCAGAGGAGTCAGGCCCACTCATGCCTGGTGCTCTCTCCTGGGCAGCCTGCCTGCCACACTCCCTCTTTCACACTGCCTGGCTTGCTGGCTCGCAGGGGCCTGCAGCACTGGCTCTGTTACGCATGCAGATCAGCCCAGCTTCCCAGACAAGTGCCACGGCCACAACTCCCCTGCTGCCGCAGCTCCGAGCCACTTGCTGCCTCCCCGCACGCGCTGCTCAGCAGATGGCCAGCATTTGTCAATCAGAGCGCGGCCGGCAGCCAAATTAGGGCAATTTGCTATTTTCCTTAACTAACTGGAGCAGGCTTTGTGCTCGGTCCATCCGCCTCCTCTGAGCCGCGAGGCCTCGCGGCTGCACTACACCATGGGAGAGAGCGGACCGGGGTGGTGGGGCAGCAGTGTCAGCGCCAGCATCAGGGCTACTGGGAGCTGCGACCCCCTGCGGGAGTGGGGTGCCCAACCAGCGCCCAGTGATAGAGTGTCTGTCAGACCCCAAGTTGGGGCACTGGCCTGATGGGACCCGCTGAGTGACGAGACCGCTGGGCTTGCCCTGAGGCTCCAGGGGGAGCTGCTGGAAATGAGACTGGAACCAGAGGGTTAATGATCATAGAATCATAGAATATCAGGGTTGGAAGGGACCCCAGGAGGTCATCTAGTCCAACTCCCTGCTCAAAGCAGGACCATCCCCAACTAAATCGTCCTAGCCAGGGCTTTGTCAAGCCTGACCTTAAAAACCTCAAAGGAAGGAGATTCCACCACCTCCCTAGATAATGCATTCCAGTGTTTCACCACCCTCCTAGTGAAAAAGTTTTTCCTAATATCCAACCTAAACCTCCCCCACTGCAACTTGAAACCATTACTCCTCGTTCCGTCATCTGCTACCACTGAGAACAGTCTAGAGCCATCCTCTTTGGAACCCTCTTTCAGGTAGTTGAAAGCTGCTATCAAATCCCCCCTCACTCTTCTCTTCTGCAGACTAAACAATCCCAGTTCCCTCAGCCTCTCCTCATAAGTCATGTGTTCCAGTCCCCTAATCATTTTTGTTGCTCTCTGTTGGACGCTTTCCAATTTTTCCACATCCTTCTTGTAGTGTGGGGCCCAAAACTGGACACAGTACTCCAGATGAGGCCTCACCAATGTCAAATAGAGGGGAACGATCACGTCCCCCGATCTGCTGGCAATGCCCCTTCTTATAGAGCGCAAAATGTCATTGGCCTTCTTGGCAACAAGGACACACTGTTGACTCATATCCAGCTTCTCATCCACTGTAACCCCTAGGTCCTTTTCTGCAGAACTGCTGCTGAGCCATTCAGTCCCTAGTCTATAATGGTGCATGGGATTCTTCCATCCTAAATGCAGGACTCTGCACTAGTCCTTGTTGAACCTCATCAGATTTCTTTTGTCCCAATCCTCTCATTTGTCTAGGGCCCTCTGTATCCTATCCCTAACCTCCAGCGTATCTACCTCTCCTCCCAGTTTAGTGTCATCTGCAAACTTGCTGAGAGTGCAATCCACACCATCCTCCAGATCATTAATGAAGATATTGAACAAAACCGGCCCCAGGACCGACCCTTGGGGCACTCCACTTGATACCGGCTGCCAACTAGACATGGAGCCATTGATCACTACACGTTGAGCTGACAGTCTAGCCAGCTTTCTATCCACCTTCTAGTCCATTCAGCTAACCCATACTTCTTTAACTTACTGGCAAGAATACTGTGGGAGACCGTATCAAAAGCTTTGCTAAAGTCAAGGAATGACACGTCCACTGCTTTCCCCTCATCCACAGAGCCAGTTATCTCATCATAGAAGGCAATTAGATTAGTCAGGCATGACTTGCCCTTGGTGAATCCATGCTGACTGTTTCTGATCACTTTCCTCTCCTCTGAGTGCTTCAGAATTGATTGCTTGAGGACCTGCTCCATGATTTTTCCAGGGACTGAGGTGAGGCTGACTGGCCTGTAGTTTCCCAGGATCCTCCTTCCTCCCTTTTTTAAAGATGGGCACTACATTAGCCTTTTTCCAGTCGTCCGGGACTTCCCCCAGTCGCCATGAGTTTTCAAAGATAATGGCCAATGGCTCTGCAATCACATCCGCCAACTCCTTTAGCAGCACATCTGGCCCCATGGACTTGTGCTCATCCAGCTTTTCTAAATCATAGAATATCAGGGTTGGAAGGGACCCCAGAAGGTCATCTAGTCCAACCCCCTGCTCAAAGCAGGACCGAACCACTTCTTTCTCCACAGAGGGCTGGTCACCTCCTCCCCATGCTGTGCTGCCCAGTGCAGCAGTCCGGGAGCTGACCTTGTTCATGAAGATGGAGGCAAAAAAGGCATTGAGTACATTAGCTTTTTCCACATCCTCTGTCACTAGGTTGCCTCCCTCATTCAGTAAGGGGCCCACACTTTCCTTGACTTTCTTCTTCTTGCTAACATACCTGAAGAAACCCTTCTTGTTACTCTTAACATCTCTTGCTAGCTGCAACTCCAGGTATGATTTGGCCTTCCTGATTTCACTCCTGCATGCCTGAGCAATATTTTTATACTCCTCCGTGGTCATTTGTCCAATCTTCCACTTCTTGTAAGCTTCTTTTTTGTGTTCCATTCATCTGCTGGAATGGCTGGGACGTAACCCTGGGGCCTCCCTCTCCCCATTACACTGAAGGGCTGCCAGTAGGTAAGGCCCTGCTACAGGTGGGGCAGAGCCATCAGGGCATAGGAGGCAACTCACAGAGCAGCCGTATTGTCTGTGATTGGCTCCTGTTGTTTGTCTCATCCCCGCATGTATAGGTGCCAGGCCCCTGCTGTGCTGCATGGACACAGAGCACAAAGACCACCCTGCCCCAGAGAGCTGCCAATCAACGCATAAAACAAGAGGCATGGTATGGGGGGAATGGGGTCTGTAGCATGGCATGGGGGGAATGGAGAGGGAATGGGGGGAGGGGTCTGTGTGGGCTGGAACATGGCATGGAGGGGAACGGAGAGGGAATGGGGGGGGTGGAGGGGAGCCCTGGCATGGGATGGGGGAGGGGAGCCCCAGCATGGCATGGGGGGAGAATGGTTGAGAGGCAAAGGGCGGGGAGGGGAGGGGGTCCAGGTATGGCATGGGGGAGAATGGGGTCTATGTGGGCTGAAGCAGGGCATGGGGGAAATGGAAGGGAGGGGAGCCCAGAGTGGCGTATGGGGTAATGGGGTCTGTGTGGGGCCCTGGGCTGGAGAGCAGCATTGCAGGGTTTGAGAGAGGCAGTGTTCCTCTCTCATCGCTCTCTGTGGTCCCTGGATGGGGAGGGGTCTGTGCCCTGCCCCCCCCCCCCAGGGCTCCACTCAGCTAGAGGTCCCAGTCTCCGGTGTGTCCTCAGCCCTCACCAGGCAAACAGTAGCCCAGGCTCTGCCAAGCCCCTGGCAATCCAGGGAGCGCTGGCTGTTTCCTTGGCCCCAGGCTCCCTGTGCCTCCTGGCTAGTCACCGAGGGCCGGCTGCAGGAGGGACGTCACAGCAAAGCTTGGTTTGCTCACTGGGTCTCACCTCCTGGCTTCTGCGAGCTGGGAGGACCCTAGCAGCATGGGTAGAGATGTGCTGACATAGCAGGCGTGTGCTCTCGGTCACTGGGGGCATGTGCCCTGCGCTGGTGCCCACGGGAGGTGGGGCAGGCGGGAAGAGCAGCCCCTGGCTGCAGGCCCAGGCTGGGGAGAGCACAGCACCAGCTGCCGCTGCAGCAGCCAGGCTGAGCAGGTGTGTGCTCTGCCCTGGCCACATCTCGAATGCCCAGCTGTGACGCAGCAGGGAGGGGGGCGGATTTGACCTGGGAATGTTGCAGAGGAGTTTCACTGGGAATGGGAGACTTCACCTGAGGGAAGATACCTGAGCTTGTAACCTGAGCCAGGAAGGGGGTTGGGGCGAGGTGACACCTTCTGCCTGGGGAAACTGGACAAAGGCTGGAGGAGGAACTGGGGGGAGGCTGGGTGAGACGGCTGCAGGGGTTTCTAGTTTTGGCAAGTTGGCTGGGGAAGTGGAGGGAGCCCCAAGGTTGGGGTCTAATCTCCCTGCCCTCCAGAAGGGCCTGACTAAGGGGTCCTGTTTACGCCTGCAAGCTCTGGTTTGAACTGTGTTCCTGTCGTCTCTAATAAACCTTCTGTTTTACTGGCTGGCTGAGAATCACAGTGAATCACAGGAAGTGGGGGTGCAGGACCCTGACTCCCCCTCATGCTGTGACACCAGCTCGCACAATCCCCCCAGAGAGCACTAACGAGCCTTCGGATGTCCAGGGGCAGGCAAGCAGGAGCAGCACGCACGGCGGCTGCAGACACAGGGCCTCATTAGCTGCTTTTGGGGCCAGTGAAGCAGCTGTGGCCCTGGCTAGGCTTTCATTAAACTGCCGGCTGATCAGCCAACCCACCGGCATATTAATGAAGAATCTTCCTGCAGCTGAACGCCCTTCCGGCCCCCCGGCTGCACTTCCAACGCCCTCAATTAGCCGCTTAGCATAGACAAGCCTGCAGCACCGCTGGCCAGACAGGTTGTACGGGCAGGCACTGGGCTGACTTGCCATCCGTCCATCGTCCCAGTCTGTCTCCATCCCTCTGCCACGCGTCTCCATCTCCCCTGCGATGCCCTTCTGCCGCGGGCCCCAGGGACCCCTTCCCCTCTCAGTCCCATGGCTTTGCTTCTCGGAGCAGGAGACCCACAACTCAACCCACCTGGCCTGGCCATCAGGGGTATTCATCCATCTTAGCACAGCCTGGGGCATGAGGCTGCGCTGTGCAGCTGCCCAGGGCAGCGTGCTGGGGATAGGCCATGTGGGTGGGGTGGGCCCTGTGGCACCCCGGGGTGACATTCTGGGCTCTGCGGTTGGGCTGGCCAAGATGAACAGCAGCCCACCTTTTGCCCGGGAAAGGCCCAGCCTCGGGCGTCCTTGCACCCACGAGATCCTAACGAAACCTGATGGCTTCCATCCTCCCCATGTTGGCTCTTCCCAAGTTGCTAACACGGAGCTCAGGGAAAGCAGGACCAGCCGGGCCAGAGCAGCATGGCAAGCGCACACCAGCCATGGGCACAGAGCAGAGCCTGGAGATGCTGTATGGGACCTGCACCGCTGCCTGCAGCATAGTGAGCCCCTCCTGACTGGCCAGAGGGAATCACCATCATCCCTGCAGAGACACCACCCTCAGGCCCTGCCACACACAGGAGCCAGCTGCTCCCAGACTCCAGCCCACAGCACCAGTGGCTTTCCTGAACGGCGGCCACTCCTGACCGCCCAGTGCTGGGCATGGGGCCAGCCTGAGGGACAGGCACTGCTGGCCTGCAGCAAGGGCCCAGCGCCTGGCGTCATCACAGCTTTCGTGTCCCGAAAAGTCCTTTTCTGGCCCTCATGGTTGTGATTAAATCTTGAAAAACCTGCCCCTGTCATTACCTGCAGCATCTGCCTGGGTCTGCAGAGAGTCTGTGACAGTCGCTCTGAGAGCAGAAGCAGCCCCTGTCATTACCCGCGCTGCAACATCTGCCTGGGTCTGCAGAGAGCCTGCAACAGTTGCTCTGAGAGCGGGAGCCGCCCCCGGCATTACCCGCACTGCAACATCTGCCTGGGTCTGCAGAGAGCCTGCGACAGTCGCTCTGAGCGTGTGTTTGCTGGGAGGGAGCCTGAGTGAGTGTCTGATTGGCTGCTAGCCTGCAGGGGGCGGGCATTAGGGTGTCTGTGTGTTTGCGTCAGGGAAGCCTGGCTGTTTAAAAATAGCCGGAGCCTCGCGAACCAGCTGAGCGGCAGCGAACCAGCGGAGCAGCGGGGACAGCAGAGCAGCTCACAGCAGGAGTTTGCCTGGGAGTTCGCCTGGAGTGAGCCCATTGAGGCTTACATCTTGCCAACGTCTCTGAGGAAGCTCCGTAGTAGGTAGGTGATATGGAAGGGGGGAATTCAGCTGTTGTGACCTGCACTGGATGTGCCATGTTTGTCTTTCTTCCACAGGACAGAAGCGACTTTGTCTGTACAAAGTGCAAGCTGGTCTCCATATTGGAAGAGAAGATTGAAGGTCTGGAGCAACAGGTAACGACCCTGCGTTGTATACGAGAGACTGAGGATTTTCTGGACCAAACTCAGGATAGCCTTCTAGGGGCACAAAGCTCTAAAGATGTAGAGCAGGTTGCACAGAGGAGCCAAGAGGCCAGTGAAGAAGCTTGGCAACATGTGACCTCCAGAAGAGGTAAGCGGAATGTCCGGGTTCCAGTAACACAGACACAGGTACTAACCGCTTTCATGTTCTCTCCACAGGTACCAATGCGGAGAGTGGACCAGATGATATGTCTGGGGGGAGAAAGCAGAAGGAGACTCCGTTGGTTGGGAGGCATGAGATGCGATGTCCTGAGGTTGGAGGTTCCACGACCACCACTCCCAAGAGGAGAAGGCGGGTGGTGGTGGTCGGGGACTCTCTCCTCCGGGGGACTGAGTCATCTATCTGCCGCCCTGACCGGGAAAACCGAGAAGTCTGCTGCTTGCCAGGGGCTAAGATTCGTGATGTGACGGAGAGACTGCCGAGACTCATCAAGCCCTCGGATCGCTACCCCTTCCTGCTTCTCCACGTGGGCACCAATGATACTGCCAAGAATGACCTTGAGCGGATCACTGCGGACTATGTGGCTCTGGGAAGAAGGATAAAGGAGTTGGAGGCGCAAGTGGTGTTCTCGTCCATCCTCCCCGTGGAAGGAAAAGGCCTGGGTAGGGACCGTCGAATCGTGGAGGTCAACGAATGGCTACGCAGGTGGTGTCGGAGAGAAGGCTTTGGATTCTTTGACCATGGGATGGTGTTCCATGAAGGAGGAGTGCTGGGCAGAGACGGGCTCCATCTTACGAAGAGAGGGAAGAACATCTTTGCCAGCAGGCTGGCTAACCTAGTGAGGAGGGCTTTAAACTAGGTTCACCGGGGGAAGGAGACCAAAGCCCTGAGGTAAGTGGGAAAGCGGGATACCGGGAGGAAGCACAGGCAGGAATGTCTGTGAGGGGAGGGCTCCTGCCTCATACTGGGAATGAGGGGCGATCAACAGGTTATCTCAAGTGCTTATATACAAATGCACAAAGCCTTGGAAACAAGCAGGGAGAACTGGAGGTCCTGGTGATGTCAAGGAATTATGACGTGATTGGAATAACAGAGACTTGGTGGGATAAATCACATGACTGGAGTACAGTCATGGATGGTTATAAACTGTTCAGGAAGGACAGGCAGGGCAGAAAAGGTGGGGGAGTAGCACTGTATGTAAGGGAGCAGTATGACTGCTCAGAGCTCCGGTACGAAACTGTGGAAAAACCTGAGTGTCTCTGGATTAAGTTTAGAAGTGTGTGCAACAAGAGTGATGTCATGGTGGGAGTCTGCTATAGACCACCGGACCAGGGGGATGAGGTGGATGAGGCTTTCTTCCGGCAACTCACGGAAGCTACTAGATCGCATGCCCTGATTCTCATGGGTGACTTTAATTTTCCTGATATCTGCTGGGAGAGCAATACAGCGGTGCATAGACAATCCAGGAAGTTTTTGGAAAGCGTAGGGGACAATTTCCTGGTGCAAGTGCTAGGGGAGCCAACTAGGGGGAGCGCTTTTCTTGACCTGCTGCTCACAAACCGGGTAGAATTAGTGGGGGAAGCAAAAGTGGATGGGAATCTGGGAGGCAGTGACCATGAGTTGGTTGAGTTCAGGATCCTGACGCAGGGAAGAAAGGTAAGCAGCAGGATACGGACCCTGGACTTCAGGAAAGCAGACTTTGACTCCCTCAGGGAACAGATGGCCAGGATCCCCTGGGGGACTAACATGAAAGGGAAGGGAGTCCAGGAGAGCTGGCTGTATTTCAAGGAATCCCTGTTGAGGTTACAGGGACAAACCATCCCGATGAGTCGAAAGAATAGTAAATATGGCAGGCGACCAGCTTGGCTTAATGGTGAAATCCTAGCGGATCTTAAACATAAAAAAGAAGCTTACAAGAAGTGGAAGCTTGGACATATGACCAGGGAAGAGTATAAAAATATTGCTCGGGCATGTAGGAAAGATATCAGGAGGGCCAAATCGCACCTGGAGCTGCAGCTAGCAAGAGATGTCAAGAGTAACAAGAAGGGTTTCTTCAGGTATGTTGGCAACAAGAAGAAAGCCAAGGAAAGTGTGGGCCCCTTACTGAATGAGGGAGGCAAGCTAGTGACAGAGGATGTGGAAAAAGCTAATGTACTCAATGCTTTTTTTGCCTCTGTTTTCACTAACAAGGTCAGCTCCCAGACTGCTGTGCTGGGCAACACAAAATGGGGAAGAGATGGCCAGCCCTCTGTAGAGATAGAGGTGGTTAGGGACTATTTAGAAAAGCTGGACGTGCACAAGTCCATGGGGCCGGACGAATTGCATCCGAGAGTGCTGAAGGAATTGGCGGCTGTGATTGCAGAGCCCTTGGCCATTATCTTTGAAAACTCGTGGCGAACGGGGGAAGTCCCGGATGACTGGAAAAAGGCTAATGTAGTGCCCATCTTTAAAAAAGGGAAGAAGGAGGATCCTGGGAACTACAGGCCGGTCAGCCTCACCTCAGTCCCTGGAAAAATCATGGAGCAGGTCCTCAAAGAATCAATCCTGAAGCACTTAGAGGAGAGGAAAGTGATCAGGAACAGTCAGCATGGATTCACCAAGGGAAGGTCATGCCTGACTAATCTAATCGCCTTTTATGATGAGATTACTGGTTCTGTGGATGAAGGGAAAGCAGTGGATGTATTGTTTCTTGACTTTAGCAAAGCTTTTGACACGGTCTCCCACAGCATTCTTGTCAGCAAGTTAAGGAAGTATGGGCTGGATGAATGCACTATAAGGTGGGTAGAAAGCTGGCTAGATTGTCGGGCTCAACGGGTAGTGATCAATGGCTCCATGTCTAGTTGGCAGCCGGTGTCAAGTGGAGTGCCCCAGGGGTCGGTCCTGGGGCCCGTTTTGTTCAATATCTTCATAAATGATCTGGAGGATGGTGTGGATTGCACTCTCAGCAAATTTGCGGATGATACTAAACTGGGAGGAGTGGTAGATACGCTGGAGGGGAGGGATAGGATACAGAAGGACCTAGACAAATTGGAGGATTGGGCCAAAAGAAATCTAATGAGGTTCAATAAGGATAAATGCAGGGTCCTGCACTTAGGATGGAAGAATCCAATGCACCGTTACAGACTAGGGACCGAATGGCTCGGCAGCAGTTCTGCGGAAAAGGACCTAGGGGTGACAGTGGACGAGAAGCTGGATATGAGTCAGCAGTGTGCCCTTGTTGCCAAGAAGGCCAATGGCATTTTGGGTTGTATAAGTAGGGGCATAGCGAGCAGATCGAGGGATGTGATCGTTCCCCTCTATTCGACACTGGTGAGGCCTCATCTGGAGTACTGTGTCCAGTTTTGGGCCCCACACTACAGGAAGGATGTGGATAAATTGGAAAGAGTACAACGAAGGGCAACGAAAATGATTAGGGGTCTAGAGCACATGACTTATGAGGAGAGGCTGAGGGAGCTGGGATTGTTTAGTCTGCAGAAGAGAAGAATGAGGGGGGATTTGATAGCTGCTTTCAACTACCTGAAAGGGGGTTTCAAAGAGGATGGCTCTAGACTGTTCTCAATGGTAGCAGATGACAGAACGAGGAGTAATGGTCTCAAGTTGCAATGGGGGAGGTTTAGATTGGATATTAGGAAAAACTTTTTCACTAAGAGGGTGGTGAAACACTGGAATGCGTTACCTAGGGAGGTGGTAGAATCTCCTTCCTTAGAGGTTTTTAAGGTCAGGCTTGACAAAGCCCTAGCTGGGATGATTTAACTGGGACTTGGTCCTGCTTTGAGCAGGGGGTTGGACTAGATGACCTTCTGGGGTCCCTTCCAACCCTGATATTCTATGATTCTATGATTCTATGAGAGCGGGAGCCGCCCTCGTTGTAGTGCACGCTGCAATGTCTGCCTGGGTCTCTAGAGAGCCTGTGACGGTCACTCTGAGAGTAAGAGCTGCCCCCATCATTATCCACATTGCAACGTCTACTTGGGTTTGCAGAGAGCCTGTGACAGTCGCTCAGACAGTGGGAGCCACCCCCGTTGTAGCGCACACTGCGAAGTCTGCCTGGGTCTGCAGAGAGCCTGTGATGATCGCTTTGAGAGTGGGAGCTGCTCCCTTTGTAACCTGTGCTGTGACGTCTGCCTGGGTCTGCAAGGGAGCCCGTGACGGTTGCTCTGAGACCGGCAGCCACACATGCATCTTCATGGGGTGTGATCTCCAAGACCCACTGTTCTGCGGGAATTCTGGCCCTGCCAATCCAAGGGAGGGTGGGTCACGGGGCAGAGCCATGAAGCATCAGATCCCAGATTGGCTCATGCCAGCCCTGCCTTGGCAAGGTTATTGAGAAGCAAACTGGCTCCATGTCACCGGCCTCTGCCGGGATCCTGGCCCCGGCCAGTGTGACCCCAGGCCCTGGCACGGCACGGCACGAAACTGCCCTGGCTGCGCTGGTGAAGACTCTGCTCAATACAGACACCACCAGATGTCTCTGCCATATCCTCCTGCTTTGGCCCCTCTCTGCAGGAATTACACTGGTCAGACCCCTCCTTTCCAGCAGGCCTTGAGAGCCACCCCCGGGCTTGCCCCACTCCTGTCATGGAACTCAGATGTGCTCGGCTGGTCACGGATCTTTGTGCAGCCGTCCATCTCCCATTTGCTCCACATGGGGAGGAGAATGGAGCCTGCAGCACCCAGGAGAGATGTGGGGTGGGACGACTCCCTGGCCTGGCCTGGCCTGAAGGTTCAGGAGGGAGTTGCAGCTGGTCGTGATGCAGTTGCCATCTCTGGAGTGGGCTGGGGACAGCATATTCCTGAAGAGCTCTGGGCCCTGCCCTGGGCCCGTGCTCCCAGGAGGAACTCCTGGCCTACAAGGCACTCAGTGAGGGTGCAGGGTCCCCCCAGCCTGGGTGAAGCCACTGTCTGGGAAGGGTTTGTCTATAGGCAATGCCTGCTGCTTGCCACTCAGTGGGCGCAGCCCATTGGGTGGGTTAGGCTCCTCTGCTGGACTGTCCTGCTCCCTGCTGAGGTCCCATGTGGGCCGTGTGGGAACCCCAGCACTGGCTGCCCCGGCCATGCATGGCATAGGCAGTTCTGCTGGGAGGGGCTGTCCGGGAGCGGGATATTGCACTTCCCCGGCAACGTTGATACTCAGACGTTGTCTTCGCCACGCGGCAGCAGAGCTGCATCCCTTACACTCAAAGTGTGTGTTTGTCACAACAGATCTGTCAGCTCTGAGCAATTCCCCTGCACCCCTATAATCTGGGTACCAGTCAGCCCCTTAACAGCTACCTTGGTGGGAAGTGATTTACCAGCCAGCCCAGGGCTTTGTCACTTGGCACAAATATTTAATCAGACGCTATAATCATGCTGTCAGCAGATCCCTCTCACCTGCGTGCTTGGCCTGCCACGCTGAATAGCCCAGCCCCCTCCAGAACCAGAACCAGCTCTGGGTCTGAGGCAACTGTTCCCATCCCGCTCTCTGCAACGGCATGGGCACAGCAGCTCTCTGGGACAAGCCAGGAGAGCCCACCTCTGTTATGGCCCATTGCCACCACTGCCATTTCCCATGTGCTCAGTGGGGCTGGATCAATGGGACAAAGCAGGTCAGACAAGAACTCGTTCCCTGGGTGGGGTTTGATGTGTTCCCCCTCCCAGGTGTGGCAGCTACAGGAAGATTTGAGGGGAGAATGAAGGGCATGGAGCAGAGGGCGTCCTTAGATGCCAAGCAAAATACCTGTTGCCTGTGGGAGGTTCTGGCAACTCACAAGGTCTGTGGCTGCCTGAAGCAGCAGGCGAGGGGCCTGTGTGTCTTGAGGGGGGCTGGAGTGAGGCCCAGGCTCCGGGAGGGAGCAGCAGCACTGAACAAACACAGGGGAATCTTCCCCCAAAGGCTGCTTTGAATTCCCCAATGAGTTGTAGAGGAATGTAGTTACTGGCAGACTGGAGACCCGGCTAGCCTGCATCCTGCCTCCAACAAAAGTTGAGAGGAAGATGAATTCTTCCAGTCCATCCTCAAATCTAAGTGCTTGGCCTTGACTTCCTGAGGCAGTGAGTTCCACAGTCTGATTATGCAGTAAATGGAGAAGTATTTCCTTTGGCCAGTTTGAATAATCATGAGTGCAGGGTTGGGGGAGAGCTTACCTTGCGTGCCAGTGCCCGACTACAGGCTGAGTGCAACGTTCAATCCACACCAGCGTCGGCTGGGTTAGCTCCCTACACCGCGTGGGTTTGTCTGTACTCCCTGGCTGGCTCGTCCCACGTCACCCAGGGCCCTATGCTGAGGGTGTGGGCCTGGCCCTGGAGAACTGGAGCCGCCCAGAACGAGGCTGCGTAATTGAGGCATTCAGGAGTCTTGTCTCAGAAAATTTGCCAACTTCAAATAAGGCAAAATTCCTCCGAGAAGTGAGCCAGGTCCTGACACGTCACACGCTCCCAGCTGGGGCACTAAATGCAGTGTCATTGAGTCAGGGCCAGAGGCTCCGGTTAATATCAGAGACGTCCACCCATGTGACGGCTTCATTTTTCAGCCAACCAGGTGGGCTGGCGAGTCCACACTGAGAAGTGGCACGTGTAAAACACGAGCAAGTGTCTGTGCGGCACAGTAAGAAAAGCAGCAAGCAGTGCTGGCTCATTGAGCAGGAGCAGAGATTGATCGCAGGCCGTGGCAGCATGTTAGTGAGTCTCGCAGCACATCCCAGGGGGAATTAGTGCGGAGACAAATTAATAGGAACCTCCCAGCCTCAGCTCCTTTCCACAAACAAGAAACAACCAGAGCTCTGCTCCACGGGGGCTTCCTGCCAGTGACGCCAATGCTGAGGCTCTGAACTTCGGCCCGGCCTCCTGCCTGGCTGCTGTGAGCCCATGGTACTCAGGGAGCCAGACACCACAGCTGTGCATGCCCACAGGGACCCCCCGCCTGGCCCTAAGGAGCCAGACACCACGGCTGTGCATGCCCACAGGGACCTCCCCGCCTGGCCCTAGGGAGCCAGACACCACGGCTGTGCATGCCCACAGGGACCCCCCGCCTGGCCCTAAGGAGCCAGACACCGCAGCTGTGCATGCCCACAGGGACCCCCCGCCTGGCCCTAAGGAGCCAGACACCACGGCTGTGCATGCCCACAGGGACCCCCCGCCTGGCCCTAGGGAGCCAGACACCACGGCTGTGCATGCCCACAGGGACCCCCCGCCTGGCCCTAGGGAGCCAGACACCACAGCTGTGCATGCCCAGAGGGAACCCCCACCTGGCTCTAGGGAGCCAGACACCACAGCTGTGCATGCCCAGAGGGAACCCCCACCTGGCCCTATGGAGCCAGACACCACAGCTGTGCATGCCCAGAGGGAACCCCCACCTGGCTCTAGGGAGCCAGACACCACAGCTGTGCATGCCCAGAGGGAACCCCCACCTGGCCCTAGGGAGCCAGACACCACAGCTGTGCATGCCCAGAGGGAACCCCCACCTGGCTCTAGGGAGCCAGACACCACAGCTGTGCATGCCCAGAGGGAACCCCCACCTGGCCCTATGGAGCCAGACACCACAGCTGTGCATACCCACAGGGACCCCCTGCCTGGCCTTAGGGCACCAGACACCACAGCTGTGCATGTCCACAGGGACCCCCCGCCTGGCCCTAGGGAGCCAGACACCACAGCTGTGCATGCCCACAGGGACCCCCCACCTGGCCCTAGGGAGCCAGACACCACAGCTGTGCATGCCCAGAGGGAACCCCCACCTGGCTCTAGGGAGCCAGACACCACAGCTGTGCATGCCCAGAGGGAACCCCCACCTGGCCCTAGGGAGCCAGACACCACAGCTGTGCATACCCACAGGGACCCCCTGCCTGGCCTTAGGGCACCAGAGACCACAGCTGTGCATGTCCACAGGGACCCCCCCGCCTGGCCCTAGGGAGCCAGACACCACAGCTGTGCACGCGTTGGTAGTCATCAGTGCTAGCCCACAATTCTCAGGACCTGCATGAGCCAACCATTCTGCATCCCAGGACAGCCGCGAGCCACCTGCTGGTGATGCTACAGCCGCCTGGGTTTTAACCCTTCATGGCCCGTGGCCTGCGCTGACGTTTGGCTCAGCATGCAGCTAGGTGGCCACAGGCACATGCCAGGGTTCAGCTTGACCTGTGTTCGAGGCATGCAAGGCCCAGGATTTTGGCAAAGCTGCAGTTCTATGATGAGGTCTCTGGAAGGTGGGCGTTAACCGGGCCACTGTCCCATGCAGGGGGAGCATCAAGCACCACAAGATGAAGGTGGTGGCAGTTCCCCAGCTCCCTGCTCCTCCTGTGAGGAGTTCAGCTGGGTGCTCACAACTGCCCCAACACAGAGTCCTGCGTGACGTAACCTGAACTAGGACGGCATCCCTACCCGACCGGCAAGAGCCCGCACTGGCACAGAGCCTGGGGCAGACGGGCTGGCGTCGCAGGAGCACACACCGGGCGGAGCTGGAACCGGCCCTGCACCCAGGCCCTGAGGCCGGCTCAGTGAGTCTGCATCCTGAAACTCCATTTGGGGCTGGGTTCAGGGAGCAGCCCAGGGAGGCAGCGGCAGGCTGTGGGCATCCCTGGGGCCAGGATTTGCGGGCTCCTTTCTTGCTGGCTGGGGCCCAGGACCCACACACACACACCCCGGCTCAGAGCAGTTAGGGCATCGCCTGGGAGGTGGGTGGCCGGTTTGTCCCTGTGGGGCTGCCTGCGGGGAGAAGGGATTTGAACAGCGTGCCCCAAGCCCTGGGCTAGAGTCTAATCCGACGGGGACTCCCCCAGGCTTGCGGGGAAGCTGTTCCCCTGTGGCCACACAATGAAAGAGCCACTGGGCCAGAGCGTGCGAGCTCACCAGCATGAGAGGAAGCTGTAGCACCCCTGGCAGGCGATGGTGTGATACTGGGCCCAGAAAATGCTACTGGGCGAGTGAGTGACACTCACACCGATGTGTGGTACAACTGTGCCTGGTAAACACGCCACGTGTGGGACTGGAAACTCATGGCCCAGAACTAGGGTGTTGGAAATCAGGCCTAAGGGATGGACTAAAATAAGGCCAAAGGGGTGGGCTGCTGCACCCACCCCCCCACTTCCCTTTTGCTCTTAAAGAGACCTTGAGGGCACTGACAGTCCTGGAGACTGAAAGATGCTGTGGGGGGAGAACATGGCTGCCAACCTGGCCATCTTCTGGCCTGGGATCCGCTGGGGCACCACTGGGCCTTCCTGGCCCTGGCCCTGGCCCTGGCCCTGAGAGACGCCCCCCTGCATCAGTGCCAGGGAGCCGCGTCAACAGAGAGCCTGAGGGAGCCCCATAGCCCCGGGCGAGGACACTAGCCAAGAGATAGCGGAGCCCTGGTCAAAGCCTGTCTCCCCTCAGGCCGAGGGGTATCTCCCAGGGAGTGATGGGGGCAGTCATGGTCCCTCTCCTCGCCCCACCTAGCGTAAGGGAGCCTACGGGGCCTAGGCCCAGGGGAGCTCTGAGCACGCCTACAGCGGCAGCCGTGCACCGGCGGTCCTTCGGGAATCTGGCCCTGCATGCTGAAGATGCACCGTGTCCCTGGGAGAGTTGGAACAATTGTTAATCCCCCTCCCGGTGTAATTTGTGACAGTCCCAATCTGAATTGTCTTGTTCACCTTCCAGCCATTGACCTCGTCCAGCTGCCGACTGAGGAGCTCTCTCTGATCACAGCCCTCCTCCCCAGGCTGTGCCCACCTCACCCCTGCCCTGGGCCTGAGCCCCGTGAGCACCTCACTAAAGCATTCAGCTCACGCCCAGGGGCCCGAGACCCGCCCCAGCTGCCCGCCGACTGAGCCCACAGCTGGGCCCCCATTGAGCAGCTCTGATGAGGCAGCTGCAGCCCAAGGGGGCCTAGGCCATGGCTGCTCTGCGCTGGCAGGCCCTGAGCAGGGAGCACAGAGTTGGGAGGGCTGGGCAAGGATGCTGATTGCAAAGCGGGTTTAGGGCTTTGCAGTTCACGTGCAGAACTGGGCTTACAAGGAACAGAGCACTTTGGCTAATTAGAGCCTCCATGCTGCCAGGCAGATGCCCAAGACTACTGTTGACAACTGTAGTCAACAGGCCTGGCACATTCCAGCCACGCGGGGCCAGACATCTGGATCCCCGGCCCCAGTGCCTGACTCCATGCCTCGGAGGAGCCAGCGCGGCTCGCAGCAGCAAGGCATTCTCGTACTGGCCCTCAGTGCTATGCCCTGTGCCCACACTGGCATGGCTGCGGGACGGACCCCCTGCCTGGGTGCTGGAACAGACAGGCTTGGCCAAAGTCAGGGCTGGAAACAGCAGATCCTGAGAGGCCATGGCTGCAGGGAGAGGAGCTAGGGGTCCTCTGGGGATAGAAAGAGCTGGGGGGCACGTGGCTGTGGTAGAGTGATGAGCAGCACCTGTGTCACCTCAGCCCCTACCATGGAGAACCAGTCAGCCCTGTGGCTCACAGGTTCCCCCTCAGGCTGGGCTCTGTTCCCTGTGAATAAAAGGACCCTTTTGTTGTGCACAGATCGGGACCTTGCGAGAGGGGACGTATGGCCTCTTGGGGTGCCTGGGGATGTGTTACATTATCTTAGCTACTGGGTGGGGACTCGAGCTGGCTCTGTTTTGGGTTGTTAAGGGAAACCCCAGGACACGGAAACAGCCCTTGCTGCTGCTGACTATGCCAGGCCGAAGGGTTATGCCATGTTAGCCCATCTCTGGCTGTGTCCAGCGTCAAGTTAGCCACAGGGGGACAGGGCTGGGCCAAGCCAGGCCTCTCTGCCTCTGCACTGTGCCTGCTCCTGGCCCAGGGCAGGCTGGACCCAGGCCTGCCAGCCTCCTTCAGACACAAGGGATGCGGATCAGCAGGGCCAGCGGAACAGAGCCCATGGCCGACCACGTGACATGAAGGATCTTCCTAAGACCTCGTTGGTGATACCTCTTCAGATTCTTGAAGTGCTGTCAATAGGTCACCCAGGTTAGAACACAAGAACATAAGAACGGCCAGACTGAGTCAGACCAAAGGTCCATCCAGCCCAGTATCCTGTTTGCCGACAGTGGCCGATGCCAGGTGCCCCAGAGGGAGTGAACCTAACAGGTAATGATCAAGTGATCTCTCTCCTGCCATCCATCTCCATACTCTGACAAACAGAGGCTAGGGACACCATTCCTTACCCATCCTGGCTCATAGCCATTAATGGACTTAACCTCCATGAATTTATCTAGTTCTGTTTTAAACCCTGTTATAGTCCTGACCTTCACAACTCCTTCAGGCAAGGAGTTCCACAGGTTGACTGTGTGCTGAGTGCAGAATAACTTCCCTTTATTTGTTTTAAACCTGCTGCCCATTAATTTCATTTGGTGGCCCCTAGTTCTTATATTATGGGAACGAGTAAATAACTTTTCCTTATTCTCTTTCTCCACACCACTCATGATTTTATAGACCTCTATCATATCCCCCCTTAGTCTCCTCTTTTCCAAGCTGAAAAGTTCTAGCCTCTTTAATCTCTCTTCATATGGGACCCGTTCCAAACCCCTAATCATTTTAGTTGCCCTTTTCTGAACCTTTTCTAATGCCAGTATATCTTTTTTGAGATGAGGAGACCACATCTGTGCGCAGTATTTGAGATGTGGATGTACCATAGATTTATATAAGGGCAATAAGATATTCTCTGTCTTATTCACGATCCCTTTTTTAATGATTCCTAAATCCTGTTTGCTTTTTTGACTGCTGCTGCACACTGCATGGTCATCTTCAGAGAACTATCCACAATGACTCCAAGATCTTTCTCCTGATTAGTTGTAGCTAAATTAGTCCCCATCATATTGTAGGGGTTATTTTTTCCAATGTGCATTACTTTACATTTATTCATATTAAATTTCATTTGCCATTTTGTTGCCTAATCACTTAGTTTTGTGAGATCTTTTTGAAGTTCTTCACAGTCTGCTTTGGTCTTAACTATCTTGAGCAGTTTAGTGTCGTCTGCAAACTTTGCCCCCTCACTGTTTACCCCTTCCTCCAAATCATTTTATGAATAAGTTGAATAGGATTGGTCTTAGGACTGACCCTTGGGGAACACCACTAGTTACCCCTCTCCATTCTGAAAATTTACCATTTATTTCTACCCTTTGTTCCCTGTTTTTTAACCAGTTCTCAATCCATGAAAGGATCTTCCCTCTTATCCCATGACAACTCAATTTACATAAGAGCCTTTGGTGAGGGACCTTGTCAAAGGCTTTCTGGAAATCTAAGTACACTATGTCCACTGGATCCCCCTTGTCCACATGTTTGTTGACCCCCTCAAAGAACTCTAATAGAGTAGTAAGACATGATCTCCCTTTACAGAAACCATGTTGACTTTTGCCCAACAATTTCTGTTCTTCTATGTATCTGACAATTTTATTCTTTACTATTGTTTCAACTAATTTGCCCGGTACTGCCGTTAGACTTACCAGTATGTAATTGCCAGGATCACCTCTAGAGCCCTTTTTAAATATTGGTGTTACATTAGCTATCTTCCAGTCATTGGGTACAGAAGCTGATTTAAAGGACAGGTTACAAACCATAGTTAATAGCAATTTCACATTTGAGTTCTTTCACATCCATAGAGGAGTGTAGGAATAACAGTTGTCTTATAGACCTGGGTCTTGGTGTCCTGCCATAGGTCCCGGGCCGTGAAAACGCTTCAGAGCAATTTCCCAAAGGAAGCTCTTGCACACTGGATCCTGTGCTGAACCTCCCTGTCGATTTTTTGTGTTTTGAGAAAGTTGGCTACCGAGGTAGCAGAAGTGCTCGACTGTCTCCAAAGTCTGACCCTCGATGGTGATTTGTGGTGGCAGCACTTAAAATTGGAACAATACAGATAAGATTAGCATGGCCCCTGCGCAAGGATGACACGCAAATTCGTGAAGCGTTCCATATTTTTGATGATTGTACCATCCTTGCGCACGCTGAAAATGGCCTTCAGTCCACACTGGATTTTTTTGCACAAGTTTTTACAGAACCCTAGGACTCTGACTCAATACTGACACACCTAACGTGCTCCTTCAGCCTGCTTCAGTCCTTGCACTGCTGCTCTATTGTCTTGTGGGTTGGCACATTTGTGTTTTTACGTCTCATGGTAATAAAAATAATGACAGCTTCGCCCTCAGCTGTGCACGCCGGGGTCCCCAGCCCACTACTGGACTTCAATCTCTTGTGCCTCATTCTGGGCCTAGCACCTTGGCCAGCTCTCAGGAATTGTAATCAGTGACTAACTGGAAATCAGTATAATCAGTACTCACTGAGCGCATCAGATACCTGCTGGCAGGTAGAGGGAGAGCACCCTGCTCAGGGGCCGGAGGGGTGCCAGCTTTGGGGCTGCTCCTGAAAGGGGCCGTTTGTGTTGCTCAGGATGGACATGGCAGGCCCCGCTCAGCTGCAACCCATTGCCACTGGTGTTTAGGGCTGGGTCATGGCAACACCACGCTGGGCTGGGGAGGAGGCGAAGGGGAACAAATGCAGGAGCGTTTCTGTACAAGTCATTCAGCCTTGCTGGGGGCAGCAGGGGGCCAGAGGGACCTAGGGGGCTGAGGAGGGAACTTCTTGGTGAGCTCTGGCAGGTTGCTCCAAGCCTGGGTGGGGTGCTGCTTGGGAGAAGGGACAAGGCCTGGCCTTCCTCCCACCCCACTCTGTGAATTATGCGACCCACAGGTGGGCTGCTGCTCCATTGCCCTGCTTTGTTCTGGGTACCTGGGAAAGAGCAGGAGGGGAAAGAGTAGGATGACAGACGTCCTGTTTTTAAAGGGACAGTCCCGTATTTAAGCCCTCCTGAAAGTGTCCCGACTTTTTCTTAAAAATGGGCAAATTGTCCTGTATTTTCTGTCTCCCTCCCATCAGTACTGGCGGGTCCTGTTGCTGGCCAGATTGCTGCTCACCAGCTGCCTGCCCACCAGTGGTGAGTGGGGGGTCCAGTGGCCACTGATGGGGGTAGGTGTGCAAGGCTGATGGCAGGGCAAAGATGCAGTGTATGGGGCTGGCCGCTCCCCCTGCTGGTGCCGGCTCTCAGCCAGCAGGGCTCCACTCTCCGTCCCCTTTCCAGACAGCACTGGCTGTGCTGCAAGCGGCGGTAGCCGGTGAGTGTGGGCAGGTGCCAGGCGACGGCTGGTTACATGTCGCTTCTGCTGCATAGTTCTGATTGATTGCCGTTGCACTCGCTTGGACACGAGTAATTTGACCAGGTGTCCCGTATTCGGCATAGGGAATATGGGCACCCTAGGAAAGAGGCTAAAAGTGTCTGGCAAATTTAGTCCTGGATGATGATGAGGCTGGACTACCTGCACCATGCCACATGGGGCCCACTACTACCCGACAGGTGAGACTGGAGTGCCTGAGAGGGGCTCAGCGTCCCAAGGGGGCGGCTCTGCACCCCAGGTGCTGCTGCTCTAATTCAGATGGAACAAAGGGGCCCAGCGTCAAAGGGATTAATGAGACTCTGACACTGTCCAATGCTACACAAGAGTTGGGGTTTGGTGTCCAGAGACCTCCCCTGCTCTGGCCCAAGGCAGAGACCTGAAGAAATGCACCCTCCAGTCTGGAGGATTAGAGGTAGGGCATGAAAGGGAAAGGAGCTAACCCAAGTGACACGGCACGTAATGGAAACGGAATGATTATAAAACAACGTAACCAAACCCCTGGGAGGAGCCCAGTCAGTCTGGTTTTGTGGGCCACCTTTCTTGGTGGGCTGGAAGTGTTAGTCTGGTTGCTCAGCTCTGAGCTGCAGAGGATGGACAGCTGCACTGCTTTTGACAGAAGAGACGCACGTAAAGGAGGGGAAATGTGGCTTGTGTTGTTCTCAGGATTGCAGGTAGCAGATCAGGCACAGATGGATGCTCTGGGTTGGCTGGCTTGTCGCAACAACAGTTGCCCCGGGTGCCAGGTCATGTCACGGGTTGGGGTCTGGGGCAGCGTCTGGCTGATCGCAGCCCTCTCCTGCATGGTCTCAGGCTGAGCACAGCTGGAAGGGCTGGCACAGCTCATTGTGCTGTGGCCATGTGGTACGGCTGCCCTCAGGCACAAAGGGAAAGTGGAGAGCGACAGAGATGGGACAGGTTTCAGAGTAGCAGCCGTGTTAGTCTGTATTCGCAAAAAGAAGATGGGACAGTAGGAACAAAGAGGGGGAAGAAAGGGACACACCAGAGCAGGGGAGCCGGAGCCCCCGTGTCTGCTGGTGCAGCAGGACGGGTTGGGTGGCCCTGCTGCTATGCTGAGCTCTGGACTGCTCTGAGGCCATGACGTTCGGGAGGGCTCCTGAGCAAAGGCCGAA